>NC_080782.1:205719190-206319190 GCF_028018385.1 Neofelis nebulosa | reverse complement strand
TTTACTCACCCCTCAGGAAAAAAAAATTAAAGAAAATAATAATACATAGCAATGGATTTGATAAATCTATATCAAAGTTTTTATATGTATTCCATTAACATAAAGCATAAGTTTTTATATGTATTCCATTAACATATAAATCCAAAGAAATAATAAAGAATTATTTTGGGGCACCTGGGTGTCTCAGTTGGTTAAGCGTCCAACTTCGGCTCAGGTCATGATCTCATGGTTCGTGAGTTCAAGCCCCACGTCAGGCTCTGTGCTGCCAGCTTAGAGCCTGGAGCCTGCTTTGGATTCTGTGTCTCCCTCTCTCTCTGCCCCTCCCCTGTTCATACTCTGTCTCTCTCTGTCTCAAAAATAAATAAATGTTAAAAAAATTAAAAAAATAATTATTTTATATTTGCTATTAAATGTACATAAACACTTGATATTCATTCATTCATTCAGTATGAATTAGTAATGTATAGCAGCCTCCTCTGGATGCTGGGAAACATTAGTGAACAACAGAAACAAAAATCTCTGCTTTCATGCTGTTTACCTTGAAGTGAATGAATGGCAGATGCACAAATAATTTATAGCAGCATATAATATGGTGATAAATGCAATGGAGAAAACCAACATGCAGGAAGATAGGCTGTTGAGTTAAATAGTGTTACCAGGAAGTGATTGTAGTGAAACTAAAACATTCACAGCAATACTTGAATGAACTGAAAGAAGGGTCCTCGTAGATACCTGGGATAAAAGACATATATGTCAGTGGGAACAAGAAATAGAATAAATCTTAGGAAGAAATATGATTTTCTAGTTGAAAAAGTTAATGAGGCCAGTGTGTCAATTTTGGGATGGACAGCGACAGCGGGAGAGTGGTGGACGTAAGGATTAATGAGGTAAGGCAAAACCATATTCTCTGGCATGTTGCTAGTCATTTTAATAAGAACTTTGATTTTACTCTAAGTGAGAGGAAAGGATATAAGAAGGTATTGTGCAGACACATTAGATTGCCTGGCAAAAATGAGAAACTATTAAAAGTCACCAAAGCAATCCGCATATGGATTTTGGTGTTAACCGTGGAGAGACAAGAAATCAGCACTGCTGAGTAGAAGGCACCATTTATGTTATATTCTTCGCAGACTGCAGCCCTGGAGCACATAGTGTATGGCCCCCTCCGGGATTCATCAAAACAGCAGCTGCGTGAGCAGTGGTTACACAGATTGTTCCGCAACTTCATATGCTGCTTGATATTAATTTTTTAAGGTGTACTCATGTTGATTCATATAACTGACAGTCATTTTTTAAAATTTTTTTTACATCTGTTTATTTTTGAGAGACAGAGCACAAGTTGGGGAGGGGCAGAAAGAGAGGGAGACACAGAATCCGAAGCAGGCTCCAGGCTCCGAGCTGTCAGCACAGAGCCCTATGCGGGGCTTGAACTCACAGACCGTGAGATCATGACCTGAGCTGAAGTTGGACGCTCAACCGACTGAGCCACCCATGCGCCCCTGACAGTCATTTTTTAAGTGACTGAATATTATTCCATTGAACGGAGACACACACACATACCGTATAACCTGGTGTATATCTATATTATAATAGAATGACGGTTAAGACATTGGCTTCTAGAGCATCTTGAGTAATTTTGATCTGGGCTCGGCTTTGACTGGTTCAATGATCTTCTGTGAACAATTTACATAATTAAATTCTACATCAGCTTTGTTATCTTTGAAATGGGATTAATAATAGCAGCTATCCTCTTAGGGTTTATAATGAAGATTAAATAATTTAATATAAATGAAAATATTTAGAAATTAGTAAAATATTTAGCAATTGGTCAATATGGAATAGATGTGATTATTATTGCTGCCACTGCTATTCATCTATACCCTTCTGGATGGTCATTTATGTTCTCAACTTTGCACTATTATAAACAACATTACCATAAACACTTTTAATGAGTGGCAATACACATTTTTTTGTACTTTTGAGGAGGACATTTCTCTTCAGTGTATATTCCTATATATTCCATGTCACAGGATAAATTTAATTTTTTGAATACTGTGAAATTGTTCTTCAAGTGTGGTGTTTATAATTTACATTCCCACCAGCAGTGTGTAAGACTTAGAGTTAACTACAACATTACCATCAACTGATATTGTAACTCTTGGCCCCATAAGACGGTGTCTCATTATTGCTTTAATTTGTATTTTCCTAAATGGTTATCAGGTTGAATGTCTTTGCACATGCTTGTGTCTTCTTAGAAACTGCTGTTTATATGATTCAATTGTTTTAAAAATTGCTTATGGGTAAATTCTCTATAGAATAAAATTTATTAAAAAAATTTTTTTAACATTTATTTACTTTTGAGAGACAGAGTGAGACAGAGCATGAGCAGGGGAGGGGAAGAGAGAGAGAGGGGGACACAGAATCCAAAGCAGGCTCAGCTTCTGAGCTGTCAGCACAGAGCCTGATGCCAGCCTTGAACCCACAGACCATGAGATCATGACCTGAGCTGAAGTCAGACGCTTAACCAACTGAGCCACCCAGGCACCCAGTAAAATTTATTTTTTAATGTATGTGTTTATGTTGGAAATGTGTACTCAGTCTCTGTGGTTTGTCATGTAATTTCTTTACATTGTCATTCTGTAGAAGAGATTTTAGTTATATGCAATAAAGTATGATAAACCTAGAAGTTTATTCTTTTCTCATTTTAATTTAAAGTCATCTCAAATTCATAACTGTATGCAGAGTAATGTATGTTATAACTTTATCTTATTTATGCGGACAGGTAATTTTATATCCCACTCATAGAATAGTCTCATTTTTCCCGCTGATACAGAAGGCAGTGCTATCAATTTCTCATATGTGTTTGGTTATATTTTTGCATTTCTAGACTCTTCCAATTACTTAGTCATCTATTTGCTCATTAATTAATACTCTAATTCCCAGTGTTTTAATTAATACAGTTTAATAAAAGTATTTTGGATCTTGGGGCGCCTGGGTAGCTCAGTCAGTTAAGCGTTCAACTTTTGCTCAGATCATAATCTCACGGTTTGTGAGTTCAAACCTTGCATGGGCTGTCTGCTGTCACCACAGAGCCCACTTCGGGTCCTCTGTCCCCCTCTCTCTCTCTGCCCCTCCCCAGCTTTTGCTCTCTCTCTGTCTCTCTTAAAATAAATAAACTTAAAAAAAAGTATTTTGGATCTTATAGCCCATTTCTCTTTGTTCAGAATTGTGTCAAGTTTTCAGATGGTCTTAGCCTCTGACTCTTACATATTTCTTTCTTCCTTTTTTCCCCCCCATTCTAATTACTGGATTTTCAACTTTAGGACACCATGCTTTTGGTATGTCCGTCGGTTATTTCACTGTGAACAATGACAACAACAAAAATAACACAGGCGACAAGTCAAACCAATTTATTTGAGGATGTGAAAGGGCTTACACATTTTACAAAAAGGAGGAACTTGATGCTGAGTTATAAACAGGATTCAAGGATCTCTAGAAAATCAAGAAGCCTGCAGCAAGAGCCGGTAATGGGGCTAGCCTGGAGAACAAGCTACAGCAACTGTACATCCTCCACCCTCCCCAGGTGGGGAGCTCCTCCCTGGCTTCTTTTTCCCATGTCATGGGTTGAAAATCTGGTCTCAGGGAAGAACATATTCTTGAGTGGTCTTTGGCTTCATTATCTCCTCTAGAGCTTTTCCTGCAGCGCTTGAGCTCCATTTGGTCTTCTGATATTCAGCATCCTGGTCCAGGCCATCTTCATATAGTCAGAAATGCATTTAATATCCTTGGAGGCATAACCTGGATTTCAGATCGTATGCTATTATGTTCCACCTTCTATACACCCAACTCATAAACACTAGTAAGTATCTCTACTCATCAACCTCTTCCTTAGCGAGTATTACCAAGGTACCACCCATTGTCATCACTATGTGAATTTCTGGAATAGCCTCCAAATTGACCTTTGAGCTGCCATCTGAAACCCATTTCCCACACATCCTCCAAAACTTTTAAAAAATGTTTATTTATTTTTGAGAGGGAAAGACAGAGAGAGAAAGAGAGAGAGAGCCATCAGGGGAGGAGGAGAGAGGGAGGGGGATGCAGAATCCGAAGCAGGCTCCAGGCTCTGAGCTGTAGCACAGAGCCCAATGCGGGGCTCGAACTCACAAATCGAGAGACCATGACCTGAGCCGAAGTCAGACGCTTAACCGACTGAGCCACCCACCATCCAAAATAAACTTTTAAAAGTGCAAGGCAGGGGCACCTGGGTGGCTCAGTTAAGCGTCTGACTTCAGCTCAGGTCATGATCTCTGGATTTGTGAGTTCGAGCCCCGCATTGGGCTCTGTGCTACAGCTCAGAGCCTGGAGCCTGCTTCGGATTCTGTCTCCCTCTCTCTCTGACCCTCCCCTGCTCATGCTCTGTCTCTCTCTGTCTCAAAAATAAATAAAAACATTAAAAAATAAATAAATAAAAAGTGCAAGGCAGATCGTATCAGTCTCCAATTTTAGATACTCTTATGAGTTCTGATTCCGTTTCAAATAAAACCCTAGCTTTTCCGTGGTATGCATGATCTGGCTTGTCTGCTCTCTTTAAGTTTATTCTCTGTATCTCTTACTCTGATTATCAATCTAGGGATTGATATCAGTCAGCGAGCTTGATGAACCTGTTTTCCCCTTAGGATCTGCTTGGATCACTCTTGTCTCCTGACCCTTGTCCTGGTTCCTTCACTTAGGTATAGTTCCAACAGTATTCTCTTAAAGAGGCCTCGCCACCCTAACGGTGCCCACCCCTCTCATCCTAGATATTCTTCATCACATTATTCTTCAGGGTTTACTTCAGTCATTCATCGGGACATGAAATAATCTGTACTCTATAATCTTATCCTGTATCCCTCTCACCAGCTAGAATTTAAACTCTGTAAGAATAGACTCCTGCTATCTCATTTTTGTCATTAGTGCTGATGTCTGCACCAGTTGCTATTTCTTAGAAGGCATTCAGGAAACATACGTCAAATAAACAAAGGAATGAGTGCAGGCAAGTAGCCTAGTGCATATGCTTCTGTCAGGGGCAAACTTTGTGCTTGTTTACCTGGCCTGTTGGACACGACTCTTTACAGTAGGTATTTCCATTAATAGTCCCCACCAGAACCCAGGACTAAAACCACAGAGAAAGAGGCATATTTTCCATTTCTCCCCTTCCTGACCCCAATTCTACTTTGTTTGAAGTAGTGAGGAATTTCCGACAAGTTCGAGTATCGTTCTATTTACCTTCCTTTCTCACTCAATATCCCATCTTCTTTTCAGGGCCGGGGTTAGGAGCCTTGCCGGTCTGTGCCAGAATAGCATTTTTTTTTTTTTCTTAGCTGCTCTCTCTCTCTCTCTATTTTTTCCCAAATGTCACAGCATAAAGTTTTATTCCTGTTTCTTTGGCTGTTTGATAACTTTTTTTTTTTTGCACATTTCAACAATTATTGGGAGAGAAATGTCTGTAATTATTTCACTCTATTATCTGTTGATAGAATCTCAAATTCTAAGTTTAAAAGATATCAAACCAGAAGACATTTCATTATATTTCTATGACTTTGGTGTGGAGAGGGGTTCCATACAGGTAGAAATAGTCCTGAGAGAACATGACCCGAAATATTAGTAGTTTTTAATATTTCATAATTAAAATTATTTCTCATATTTTTCTGATAGTGATAAGGTCATTTTAATTTCCTTGTTAAAGAATTTCCTTATTTAAGATAATATAGAAATTTCATTTATTATTTAAATAAATAAAAATACTTTAAATATTAGAAAATTATAGCAATGTTGCTTCAGTATTTAAAAAGTTACATATCTGCCTACTTTGTTACTTCAAACTGTTCATAGAAAAAATTGATACAGCTTTAATATCTTAATTTAAGGTCTTAAGTATGTGAGATTTCCAATAATAACTCAATACAAAGTAATGGTTTTAATATATAGAGTTAGATAATATATGACAATAATTTCACACCACTATTATTTGGGGAAAAGATATTTTCTTAAACATCTATACAATAGATTTAAAATGTAAAATAGCTCTGATTGTGCTTTTGAGAAGCATTTTCTATAAATAAATTTTGCATAATAGCTATTATACGGGTCAAATTTTTGAAGAGACACAATTTAGAATAATAGAGAAACTGAATGCTTTCTGAATTATTTCCAGGCACTAGAATAGGAAAATGAATGAAGGACACTGAAAGAGGTTGGGGGCATGTGGCCATGTAGTAAAGCACAGTGTCCCATTAATAATTGTACTGCAGAGAAGATAAAATTAACAATGGGTACCTATTAAAAGAAGGCTATATTTGGAACGATTTGATCTAGTTATGAAGAATATTGCAATTGTGAAAAACTATTCAACTACATTCCTCACTAAGTATACTGAAATCTGCTATTATAGATACAGCTTAATTTGAATTATGAACTTTAAAAATATATGAAAGGAAATATATAGAAAGTAAATTATAAAATACAAATTCCAAAAAAGCACATAAAAGGTGGGGGAGGCAGTATAAGTCAATAATTTGGAAGAACAGAAAAAAGTGCATATTACATGTCTTAGCTTGAGCTGCTATAACAAAAATACAACAGACTGGATAGCTTTTAGTTAGTTTTAGTTAGTTAGTAGGTAGTTAGTTTTAAGTTTATTTATTTATTTTGACAGACAGCACCAACTGGGGAGGGGCAGAGAGAGAGTGAGAGAGAGAATCCCAAGCAGGCTCCGCGTTCTCAGAGCAGGGCTCCACGCAGGGCACAATCACAAACTGAGATCATGACCTGAAAGGAAACCATGAGTTGGAAGCTCAACCATCTGAGCCATGCAGGCACCCCATGGATACCTTTTAAATAACAGAAATGTATTTCTCACAGGTCTGGAAAGCTGGACATCCAAGATCAGGGTGCCACCATAGTTGGGTTGGGATGAGAGAACTCTTGTAGGTTACAGAATGCCAGTTTCTCTCCATGTATCCTCACATGGCAGAGAGCAGAGAGAAGCCAGCTCTCTATGACTCCTTACTGAGGGTTCTATTCACATTCATGAAGACTCCACCCCTAAGATCTTATTTAATCCTGATTGACTTCCAAAGGCTTTCTCTCCTAATACCATCATGTGGGGGGGGGGGGGGGAGGGCTTCATATATTAAAATTTGGGGGAGAGACATAAACATTCAGTCTTTAATACCATGTTATACATTACATATTAAGTGATTTCAAAGAAGAAAAAAGGAAGAGTTTTACCAAAAGTTTCATAAAAGGAAAATTGCAAATGATGAAAAATGAGAATTTGATGCCCTGATTTTGAAATCTCTTACTATGAGAGATTTGGAAGTTAATATATCTTAAATTTATTTTTTAATCCATTTGTAAAATTAGTACAAAATAAAAACAGTAAAATATTTTTTAATATTGGCACATTTTAAAGGCTTATTGTGGTATAATGAATCTGTAATAAACTGCAATATGAAAATCACACATTTTGATAAATGTCTATGAATATGTATACCTGGGAAATTAAGAGAAAAATAAATAACAAAAGAATGAATATATCCATCAGTCTAAAAAGTTCCTAACCATTCCACATGTTAACTCTCTTTACCTTTATCATCCTTTTCCCCCTTTGTTAGGGGAACCAGTTAGTTATTAGTTTACATTTTCTAAAGTTCTATGTAAGGAAATAATAAATCATGCATTTTGTAGTTTTAAATATCTGGCTTCTTTTATTCAGCACAACTATTTTGAGATTCATCCATGTTATTATCTGGATCAGTGTAATATGCTTATTATTTCAAATGGTGTCTTGACCCAGGTTTAAGGAACTTGCTGGAGGCTGGTGAGTTCCCTTTCCTGAACCTAGAAACCTGTATTCCAACCCCTTCCCTTATCAAGTGTTCACCTTCAGGGGTCAGTATGCACCTGCTCTAATTGCTAGAGGGCCCAGATACCAGATAAGATGGGAGATAGCCCCTCTGCCCTGGAATTGGAGAATTGATTCAAATGAGCCAATTCACACAGAGCCCCGGAAACCAATGTAATGCCACCCTGCTTGCCAAACAGTCTGCCCCCTGCAGCTCTAGCTTGTTGTTACCCAGTCCCTGGTACAGCCACCCGTGTGGCCCTCCTGGCAGTCTTCTCATTTTTGCATGTAAAAATAAAAGTTCTGTATCTCATGTACCCGGAGTATCAGTATGTTGTGTCTCATCATGAAAAAAATATGTAAGTCTTATTAAACACTTTGTTTTACTAATGAATACAATTACATTATATGGGCATGTCACAATGTGCTTATCCCTCCACTTTGATAAGCTTTTGAGTTTTTTTTTTTCACTAGTGCAGGATAAAAACAAATAAATAAAACAATAATTGTATAGGCATATGCATTTATTCTTGGAAATGGAATGGCTAAGTCATATGGCAGGCATATTTTTAACTTTTAAGAAATTACCAACATGTTCAACAATTGCTCTAGATCCTCAGTCTCCCTCTCTCTGCCTGTCACTCGCATATGTTCCTTCTCTCTCTCAAAACTAAATAAACATTAAAAAAAAAAAAACTAAAGGGTTTTATTTTATCTTCACTTATTTCTTCTTTGATGCTCTTCCTTACTTTATGTAGATCCAAGTTTCTGAACAGTATTATTTTCCTTCTCTCTAAAGAAGTTCTTTTTAAGAAGTTTCAGTTTCAGTTATTCCACATTCTTGACAACACTTGACGTTTTCTGCATTCGAATAGACTGGTAGCATTTTCTCATTGAGATTTTAATTTGCTCTTCCCTAATGATTAATGACATTGAACATATTTTTATTTGTCATCTACATATTTTCTTCAGTGAATTATCTGTTCATTTTTAAAACTTTTAAAATTGAGACTTTGTTTTATTTCTTAAGTTAAAAGATATTTAAAACATGAGTTTTAAGTTGCCTTTAATGTATTGTGGAGATTAGCCTTTGATCAGAAATGTAATTTGCAAATATTTTCTTCTTGTTTGCAGCCTGATGTTTTTAACAATTTAATATTGTCTTTAAAGGAGACATAGTTCTTAATTTTGATGAAGTCCATGTGCATTTTTTTCATTTTTTAAATATAGCTTTTGTTTATTTGGGATCCAAGAAACATTTCCCTACATTAAGGTCCCAAAGAGTATTTTGTGTGTGTGTGTGTGTGTGTGTGTGTGTGTGTGTATACATATATGTGTATATGTATATATACGTATACATATATATATATATGTGTGTGTATACATATATATATGTATATGTATATATATGTATATGTATATGTATATATACACATATATATATGTATATATACGTATATGTATGTATATGTACGTATATGTATACGTATATATACGTATACATATATATATATGTATACGTATATATACATATACACATATATGTATATACATATATATATACGTATACGTATATATACATATACACATATATGTATATACATATATATATATACATACGTATACATATATATATATGTATATATATATTAGAGGCCTAAATTTAAATTAAAATCTATAATACATTTTGAGTTAATTTTTGTTTCAATGTATGGATCATATAATTTTTGCAATTGATACTGGATTTTATTTACATATGGATATTTAATTTTCCAGTATGATGTGTTAAAAATATTGTTTCTTCAGTGAATTCACTATGCATCATTGTCAAAAATCAAATGATTATAAGTATCGAAATGAATTTGGCTATTCTGAATTTTCCATTTCTACGTGAATTTTTAAAAAAGCTTGCCAAATTTAACAACAAAAGCAAAAACAAAAAAAAAACCCGACAAGATTTTGATTGGTATTGAATTGAGTCTATGGATCAATTCAGGGAGAACTAACATCTTAACTATAGAGTCTTCTAATACATGAACACAGCATATCTCTCTATTTATTTATATCTTAATTATTTTTCCCAGCCATGTTTATCATTTGCAGTGTATAGGTCTTGCACATATTTGACAGATTTATTTCTGAGTATTTTGTATTTGCTGCTATTATCAATGGAATTTAAAATAATTTGATAACTGAAAAAATGTCAATTGCTAGTATATAGAATTACAGTTAGATTTGATACTGATGGTTGATTGTCCAAACTTGCTACATTCACCAGTTCTAGTATTTATTTTTTAGATTTCATAGGACTTTCTACATACAATCTTAAGCAGGCTCCACACTCAGTGCAGAGCCTATCACGGGGCTCCATCTGGTGACCCTGGGATCATGACCTAAGCAGAAATCTAGAGTCAGAAGCTCAACCTCCTGAGCCACCCAGGTGTCTCTGAGTCTTGTCTCTTCATCCACTCTGGCAATCCCTGTCTTTTGATTGGTGCATTTAGACCATTGGCATTCAAAGGGCATAGTTGGATTATATTTACCATATTCATTCCTATTTTCTATTTGTTGCCTTTGTAATGTATTCCTATTTCTCTCTTCCACACATTTTCTGCCTTTTTGGTTTTAACTGAGCATTTTATATTATTTTATTTTCTCTCTTTTGTTAGCATACATAATTCTTTTTTTATTTTCGTAAGTAGTTGCCTTAGAGTGCAATATGTCTTTACAGCTCATCCAAGTCCAGTTTCAAACAATACTATACCATTTCATGGGTAGTGTGAGGACTTTATAATAACAAAATAATCCTAATTCCTGCCTCCTATGTATATGTACATATATATGTACATATATATGTGTGTATATATATATACACACACACACAATGTAGTATTACTCGGCAATCAAAAAGAATGAAATGTTGTCATTTGCGACTACATGGATGGAACTAGAGTGTATTATGCTATGGGAATTAGTTAGAGAGAGACAAATATCATGATTTCACTCATATGTGGAATTTAAGATACAAAGGAGATGAACATAAGGGAAGAGAAGCAAAAATAATACAAAAATAGGGAGGGGGACAAAACATAAGAGACTCTTAAATATAGAGAACAAATTGAGGGTTGCTGGAGGGGTTGTGGATGGGCGATGTGCTAAATGGGCAAGGGGAATTAAGAAAGACCCTGGTTGGGATGAACACTGGGTGTTACTGTAGGGGATGAATCAGTGGATTCTACTCCTGAAATCATTATTGCATTATTTGCTAAGTTGGAGGTAAATTAAAAAAAAAAAAAAATTCCCTCAGTTTTTGTTTTTTGGAAGAAATCTTTATTTCTTCATTTTTGAAGGATAATTTCCACGGTACAGGATTCTAAGTTGGTAATTTTTTTCCCTCAACACTTTAAATATTTCACTCCATGTTCTTTTTTCTCACATGGTTAACGAGGAGAAGTTGGATGCAATTCTTTTCTTTGTTCCTCTGTAGGTAGGGTGTTTTTCCTCCCTACCCCTCCCCACCCCAGCCACTTTCAGGATTTTTTTTTTTTCTTTGATTTTCTCTAGTTTGAAAATGATAGGCCTGGCTATAGTGTGCGTGGTATTTTTGTGTTTTTTGTTTGTTTGTTTTCCCATTGATGTTCTAGTTTCTTGGATTTGTGGTTTGGTAACTGACATCAATTTGTGAGAAATTGATCATCATCATTGTTTCAAATATTTCCTCTGTTCTTTTTTCTCTTTTCCTTCTGGTATTCTCATTACATGTATGTTATACCTCTTGCTGTTTTCCCACAGTCCTTGGATATTCTGTTCTGTTTTTCTTAATCTTTGTTCTCTTTGTTTTTCGGTTCAAGGCATTCCCTCTAGCTTAGCTTTCCTCAGCTGTATCGTATCTACTAATAAGCCCATCAAAAGTATTCGTTTGTGTTACACTCTTTTTCTATCTCTAGCATTTCTTTTGGGTTCTTTCTGAGGATTTCTGTATCTTTGCTTACATTGCCTTCTGTTATGTCCTGCTGTCTATACATTAGAGCCCTTAGTATATTAATCACAGTTATTTTAAATTTCTAGTCTTATAAATTCTAACATTTTTGCCATATTCTGTCCTGATGCTTGCTCTATCTTTTCAAATGGTGGGTTTTTGTTTGTTTGTTTGGCCTTTTACTATATGACAATATGATGTACTGGGTAAAAGGAAATGCTGTTAATATGTCTTTAGTAACACAGTGGCCAGGTGTGGGTGGTGAAGAAACATTCTATACTTCTCCAATTAGGTCTCTGTGTTTTAGTGAGCCTGTGTTTCTGGACTGTGAACAAGTGCTTCTGTGTGTTGTGTTTGTTGTTGTTTTCTCCCCTTAGGTGGGATAGGTGGCTAGTGTCGGCTGGAGAGACTAATTGCCTTCCCCCGAGGCAATTAGTCTATGATGTATCCCAGCAGGTCAGAGATTGGTTCATTAGTTTCCCCTGAGGGCAGGCCTTGTTAAGAACAGGGTGGGCTCCTGTATTTAAAAACAGTTCCTTTCCCCAACCTCCTCCCTGAAGTTGTGAGGCAATTGTTTTCTTCTCTATTTACTTTGGAAACCTGGTGAAGCTCCAGAGGGCAAATCTCACGACACTGCGATTTGTGACTAGATCCTCCTGGAGTCTGGAACTGTCAAACCTGTCCCAACTCGAGCCTTCGGCAATTCATCAATTACAGTTCAGGTTTTCTGACCCTGGCCCGGGTTCCTGAGGCAGTTTCCACTCCTTGAGGCTCTCTGCTCTGGTAAGTCATGATTCCGTGATTCCGTTTGTCTCTCCATCGTTAGGGGCAGTGGTTTGCCTTGTGTCTCCACTCCACCATCTGACAGATTCAAGAGTTGCTGATTGTTCAGCTTTTTACTTGTTGTTAGAGTGGCAAATTTCAAACTCTTTACTTACATTGCAGAACTGGAAACCTGAGGTCCCAGTGTTAGATTTCGATGCTTACGAAGACATATTATTTTTAAAACCTCCGTTTAAAAACTTTTTTTTTTTGATACACCGAGTAATGATTATATATATATATATCTATATTTTATTTTTTTGTTGACCTCAAAAATTTATTAATTGTAACAGTTTATCTACATGTTATTTTGTACTCTGTATGCAATTACATCGTATTCATAAGAGGATATTTTAATTTTTCTGTTGATAATTTTATATTTTTGTTTATTTAATTCCTCGTATTTAACTGTTTCACTGATTTTGCCTCCTGCATAATTCTTAATAGAAACAACAATGGCAAACATCTCTGTCACATTTTGAATATCAAAGTGGATAAATTTTCAATATTTATTCATTAAATTTATTAGGCAAAGAATTCTTAAATTCCGTTTTTAGTTTTCTAAATTTTTTTGTCAAAAACAGATGTAAATTTTATCAATTTTACTAAATGTATTGAAATAATTACATATTTTTGTCCTACTTTAAAGACGTGAACAGTAAATAGATTTTTAAATGTTATACTAATTTAGCACTCTTGGAATATATCTAATTTAGATTGTTAAAATTATATTTTTACATTTGCTTAGTTTCTCCAAAAATTTTTTTTACTGTTTTATATTTTTTTATGTTTTATTTATTTATTTTGAAAGAGAGAGAGTGTGTGAGCAGGGGACAGGCAGAGAGATCGAGAGATCGAGAGAGAGAGATCGAGAGAGAGAGATCGAGAGAGAGAGAGAGAGAGAGAGAGAGAGAGAATCCCAAGCAGGCTCTGTGCTGTCAGTGCAGAGCTCTGCCCTGTGAGGGGCTTAAACTCTCTAACCGTGAGGTCATGACCTGAGCTGAAATCGAGTTGGATACTTAACCCACTAAGCCACCCCCAGGCGCCCCTCTCCAAATATTAAAAAAAAATTTTTTTTGCATCAATTAAAAAGCTGTATTCACTTGTAATTTTCCTTTTAATAATGTTATTTTCAGATTTTCCTTTTGAGGTTATTCTGGATTTTTACATCTTTTGTATGGAGTTTGTATAGTATATTCCCTCAAATGTTTGGAAGGCTTCTTGAAAACTATGAAACTGACATTTCTTATTAGATGTTTTTAAATTACAGATAGAATTTCATATAATATTCAGATTTTTATTGGTTTTCATGTCTGTATTACATGATGTGGTTTTCCAGGGATTTGTACATGATGCTGAAGTTTCAAATTACTGGAATGGTTTTTAAAGTACCCTCTCTGGGGGCGCCTGGGTGGCTCAGTCGGTTGAGCATCCAACTTGGGCTCTGGTCATGATCTCATGATTTGTGAGTTCGAGCCCTGCGTCGGGCTCTGTGCTGACAGCTCAGAGCCTGAAGTCTGCTTCGGATTCTGTGTCTCCCTCTCTCTCTGCCCCTCCCGGGCTCGTGCTCTGTCTCTCTCTGTCTCAAAAAAAAAAAAAAAAAAAAAAAAAACCCAAAAAACAAACAACAAACACACACATTAAAAAAATAAAAAAAATAAAAATACACTGAATTTATTCTATCTGCAGGTGAGTAGTGAATGTCCCTTTCATTTCTGACAGTGGTTATTATATCTTCTCACTTCTGTTTTTGATCAGTCTAAGGGATTCGTCGGTTTCTCTCTTTTTCAAAGAAACAACTTTTGGCTTTTTTATTTTCTCAATTATATATTTGTTTCTCTTTCACTTATATCTTTGTTCTTTGTCTTTTTTCCTTCTAATTAAATATGTGTTTGCTGTTCTTCATTGAAGTGGAAGCTTAGCTCATAGACTTGGAGCCTTTCTTTCCATTTATGGTGATGGATTTTCTTTGCAAGTTCTACATGTGAAGAAGTTATTGGTTGTTGGTGGGCTTTTACATTTTTAAAATATGTTTTATTGAGGAATAATTTACATGCAATAAAATGAATCAATTATAAGTATACTGAAAATGCATATAGTCCTGTAATCACATCACCAAAAACAGGATAAGAACATTTCTACTTTCCAAAAAAGTTCCCTATGCTTTTTTTAGTTACTCTCTCTTTGTACTCCCTTAGTTCTGACAACCATTTATCTTTTTTCTTACTGCTATATGTTTTTTTTTTCCGAAAATTTGTTATATATGGAATCTTCCTCATGCAGAATGTAGTCTTTTTTTTTTTTTTTTTTTTTTTTGTCTAGATTGTTTCTCTTAGCATAAGGTTGCTGAAATTCAATCATTGGGGTAGAGTTCAAGTGTGTAAGCAGTACGTTTCTTTTAGTGCTGAGTAGTATTACATTATATGAATGTACCATGGGTGTTTTATCATTTGCATTTCTATTTTAGATATGATTAATGAGGCTACCATGAATATTCAAGTATGAACCTTTGCATGAGCATAGATTTTCATATCTTTTTGGTAAATACATGTGACTTGCTGAGTTTTATAGTGAGTGTATTTTTTGCTAACACACTAATAAGCTGTTTCTTAAACTGGCTGTGATGCCTTGCGTTCAATTATCAATTAAGAGAATTCCAGTGGTTCTGCAGAGCTTCTCCAACACTTGGTTTTGTCTCCCCTTTTAATTTTAGCCCTTCTAGTGGATGGATAATATTGTCTCAAGGTCATTTTAACTTGAACTTCCCTCAGGACCAGTGGTGTTGAGCATTTTTTGATGTGTTTAGTTGCTATTCGTATATCCTCATTGGTGAGGTATCTGTTCAAAACTGTTCATTTATTCTGGATAGTTTGTCCTATTATTGAGTTGTAATGCTTCTTTATATATTACAAATATGAATCATTACTGAATTATATGTTTTGTAAATGCTTCCTAGCTTGCCTTTTCGTGCGTACATGTGAGTGGGGTGGGGGATGTTGCTGGGTTTTGTGAAGAGCACATTTTTTATTTTGAACAAATACATTTATCATCTTTTTCTTTCATGCTTTTTGAGACCTGTTTAATCACTGCCTAATCGAAAGTCACAAAAGTTTTCTTTTCATATTTTTTCTAGATCTTTGATGGTCTTAGCTCAAATCTTTAGGTCTTTGATCTATTACTACATCTTATTATTTTGTGTGTATGATTTGACATGTGTCTAAGTTTTGCTCTTGATTGTTTTATTTGCTTATGGACGAACAATCGTTTCAGCACAATTTGTTGTTGAAAACAATACCATTTCCACAATGAATGACCTTGCCAAATTTGTCAAAAATTAATTCCTCATCTCTGTGTACCCATTATTAGGCTGTTCTCGCCACAGATGTACATGTCCACCTTTATATCAGAATTAACACTCTGATCTCAATTGCTTTCAAATAGTCTTAAAATCATGTGATATTAGGCCTTTTGTTTCCTTTTTATTAGTAATCACTTTTTTTGCTGCTTTTGGTTCAATGTACAAGAACTATTTTTTATATATTTGGTCCAGTTTCCTCATTGTTTAGAGGGGAGGTAAATTCTCGTAAAAGTTAATCATGACTGGCTCAAAGCAGAAATCAACCACAACTTTTGCAGGTAGTATTTAACATTTTATTTGTATCAAAATGTTTTCTAATTTCGATCATGATTTTTTTTAAGAACGCTTTAAAAGCTTACTCCTTAAATATTATGTGGTTTGCCTAGTGCTTTTTGTTACTGATGGTAGCTTAATTCATTTTTGGTCAGAACACACAATCAATATGTTACATTTTCAAACATGCTGAGATTGTTTTCTAGCCCAGAATACAATCAGTTCTGTTAAATACCCTATTTGCACTTGGAAATAATGCACATTCACAGCTTGTTGGGTGCCATCTTCTATAAATGGACATTAGGTCCATTTTTTACATTCTGTGTCTCAAGACTTTTATATCCTATTGATTTTTCTTCTTGGTTGCAGAGCAATACATGTAAAATTCTTTCAACACATAATGTATGATGCTTTATATTTATTATGCTCTGGCATCTCTTATAATGCTTTTGCCTTAAAATCTACTTTTTCTATAACAGACTTGCACACATTTTCATTGGGTAGTGTTGGCATGCTATATCTTTATCGTTTTGCTTTCTACTTTATAAATCTTTTAAGAGTGACCTTTGTAAGCTACATAAACCCTACCTACAGTCCCTGTACTTTAATTTGATTATTAGCACATTTACAGAGTTAATTTTCTTTCCTCATTTTAATTCACCATTGTATTGTCTGATGTCAACCATTGTTTTGGTTGAAAAGTGGGTACTCAGATTCATTTTGTCACCTTTGAAAATCATCTGCTTTGTACTGTACTTTTAAGGTTTTTCTTTATCTTTTACCTCAGGAGTTTTATTATGATGTATGTAGACAAAGTGTCTATTTTTCTTAAGGCTCCTTGAATGTGTCAGTTGATTTTTTTAATTAAATATATATATATTTAAATAAATATGTATAATATACAAATATGATTTCATATGATTTAAAATATATTCATACTATTATATATTTTGTATAATTTATATATTATTACATATTCTATATTGCGTGTTATCTGTTTTTCTCTCTTCAAGACTGTTTCTGCACTGTCTCTTTTTTTTTTTTTTTTGAACTCCAGTTACATATTTGATAGACCTTATCGTTTTATATTTATAGAACCTTCATTATTTTCATTACTTTGTCTGCAAATGCTCTATCTGGATACTTTCTTCTGATGCATTTTCCAGTTCACTAACACTCTCCTAAACTGTTTTTTCTCATGCTAAGTCCCTTTGTTGACTATTTAATTTTACATATCTTAATTTTCCTCAATTTCATTTGTATTTTTTATATTTTCTGAATCTATGCTGAAATTTAATTTCCTTGAAAATATTAAGTAGAGTTATCTTAAATTTAGGATTTGAGAATCCCAGTATCTAGATTCCTTGAGGGTGTGTTTTTACTATCTCTGGTATCAAATAGGTTAATACTGACTTTTTTTCATGTGTGCTCTATTATTATTTTTATCAAGTAGTAGTATTGTATAGAAAAAGTTATGGGAACAACTTAAAGTCTGCATGAGGTTATTTCCTTGAGAGAGGACAGATCCTTCTACCAGTTGGCCAGTGGCATTAGCAACCCCATTTCTTCTCAATTTAGTTTTGGAAAATGAAACGTTAAAATTTTGGGCTTCAATCCCTTTGAGGAATTATCCATATTGATTTATCCCCATCTGTCTTTGCTTTTAGGGTACCCAACCCAAATTATGGGTGGTTTTTCCAGCCCTCCCCTCATCCGGTTCTGGTTACCAAGTTTGTCTCATTTACCTCTTTTTATGTTCCCTGGCAATTGAGGGGAAAATGACCTCAAATGCTCAGCGTAACTCTTTTGGTTTTCTTTTTTTTGTGGATTTTGTTACAGTAGTTTTAATTTCCTTACTATCTCTCCAGTGTTTGCAACCAGACTTAGGAGAAGATACCTTCCAAAAATTTTAGTCACTTCAAACTTTCTAATCCACCATTAAAATAATCCTCCCACCAATTTTTTAAGTGCTTCTTTAATTTAAAACCCTAGATTTATGTATTCAGGTTGATGACCATATGTTGTATCATTTAGGAGTTTCCAAAGTAAAAAAGATGGATACAAAAGTGAGTAGAAAGTATCAGGGGAAAGATGATAAATGTGTAAAAACAGTGGAATAAACACATTAATACCAATTTTTTGTGATTACTATAGACATAGGGGATTCATATAAGAAGAAACAGGAAAATATGGAAGATAATTATGTGATAACTAGAGGTGAAATGACCATTTAAGAAATGATCATGTTTTTCAAAAGTATAAATAAAAGAAATCCTAAATTGGGCAAGGATAAATTATTAAGTTCCTGAGAATCATAGTTTAAAAATATTTTCAGTTATTACACAGTATTTTCTCTATGATTCTATCTGAATGTTTACCATTTCTGTTGGAATGTCATGTCCTAGGTGTATTTCCCATAAATAATTGCAACTGCATTAATCCTTACTACGTTCATGTAATAAATGATTAAAGATAAATGGGATAGTACCTTTCTGTTCAATATGTCTTCTATCTTTTAAACTAAAGTCTTTCTAACCAATTGAACCGTACTGAGAAATGTGGCATTTTAAATTTTCATCTGTTCTTTTCCAGTGTTTGTACTTGCTAGATAGATTTATTAATCCATTCACCAATATTTATTTTGCACATGATGTGTTATAGGAATTGTCCTAGGATCTGGAGATACAATGCTAGAAAAGACAGAGTTATTTCCTGTCCTAATCAAGATTAGTGTATGAAAGATTCCAGTAACCATGTATTGAGGAATTACTTTATGCTGAATAATCCATATATTATTATTAAATTAGCCAAATTTCTCCCTGAACCTTTACTATTATGCTTGTTTTCCACAGGAGGAAATTTAAAATTCTTGACATTTTTAAGTCTTCCAAAACACATAGTAACATCAGAGACAATTTTGGTATCTAGGTTTTTCTAGCTAAAACCAGTGTAACACTGCTTCAAGATTTACATTTTTTTTTAACTTAGCAACTCCTCCTTAGCTAATATTATTCTCTCATTTAGCTTTTATGTTGAAGATGGTCTTCTCCCATATCCTATAATGTCCCTTACCCATTTTAAGAGATGGATTGTAGAGGAATACATTTGAAAAAAAATATATATATATACATATGTATATATACACACATATATATTTATATGTGTATGTATATTTACATATATGTATATGTACATATATTATATGTATATAATATATATACATGTATATATGTATATATATTTATTTTTGGAATCCATATATATTTGTATATATGTGTGTGTGTGTGTGTGTATATATATATATATATATATATATACACATATTTGTTTTTGGAATCCAGTTTTTAATTATATTGCAGGGTTGGGATATTGCTGTCTCTGGTGCATAGGATTTATGTAGTCGGCAGTGTTTTATATAAAGGTCTGAGACATTTCAGAGTGTTACATAGTTGCCTGAAAGGTGCTTCTGATTTATTTGGAACATTTATGGATTAATTAGTATTCTACTTGTTCAAAAGATGGCAAAATCCCACAAAGAAATGGTACCCAGATGCTTTTGCTTTAAAGAAAAGCATCTTTGACTTGATGATGAAGATTAATTTTAAAGTTTATTCTTATATATTCTGATATGATCTATTTGCCTACCTTAGAATTTGCTAGGAGGAGGCTGACTGCGGAAAAGTTGTATGTCATGGGAGAAGTTCTTACCTGTATATAAATCTTTGCAACTACTTGCAACTTTGAGTTATGTTTCAAAAATCATTCGTTTGCTTTCATGATACTTGCAGGTATCATGAATTAAACTGGGAGACCAACAGGTCTTTTCTTTATGGACTCCAGAAAAATAAAGTAGTATGAGTTTGTCCTGAAAAAGGTAACATGAACACTGATTACAATAAGATAATGTTATATGATAAAAATATATCAGTGTATAATAGAGAATTGCTCTACTGAACTTCAGTTAGTTATCTTTGAGAATATCATTAGCCTCTTAATCAGTATTTGAAACCACTTTGTAATACCAAATATTTGGTGAGGTCCAGCTATTTATAAGTGTAATTTATTTACATACTCCCTTTCTTTACATCTAGTTGTTTGCATGTATAATTTATTCAAACTTAGAAAAGAATTTATATTGCTCACCGGTAGGAAGAATAAGTTTTAAACCTGAAAATAGGAAATTGTAAAATAAATAAATAAATAAATAAAAATAAAGCCTTTTTCAAATAAGCATGATGAAAATATTCCTCATGCATAATTAAATCTTAACAAAAATCAAATCAGATTAACATTTCCAACAGAGAAGAAAAATGATAAAATACATGGTTCATAAGTAATTATTTTTCTAGCTACTTTAATCACAATTTTTTTTATTTTCAGAGATCATCAGAAAATCTCTTTATATTTAATTTTTCTTTGTTCTCACTTGGACATTATCCATGGCCTAGACAATATTTGAAAAATAAAATGATTACTAAGATTTATCTTAACATAAAAAATTCTTGGCAATATTTATATGAAATTATTTTTATCTTCAAAATTTTTAAGCTTTCCTTGGCATCATTCATGTAGAAATTTGTAACCCTTTCCTTCTACAAAATGATCTATGAAGGAAGGAAAAAGGAAGAACATCACTTCAGGACAAAAACATGACATTTAAATGCTCATTATTTAAATCGTATAATCATTAAGCATTGGGGATCCAGCTTTAAATCAGAGCATAAAGTGTATAAATGCTCAGTCTGCTCACACTACATATTCTACAGGTCACAGAATTGCTGATAGATGACTAAACATCTGGCTCTTTTTTTTTTTTTTTTTTTTTTTTTTTTTTTTTTTTTTTTGCTACAGTGGTTAAAAATTCTAACTTGCAAATCTGGTATGCTATATAATATGGTTGTTAATCATTTTTCAAGCAAGAATAGATGCCTTTTAAGTTCAAATCTCACAAATCTTATCTGGACTGACCTGTAACAAAGCATTCTGAATTATTCATCTAAGCATATGATTAAATCAGAGAATGAAAATGCATTTGTTAAAATAAAATCATACCAAAGACTTTAAAAGTATTTAGACTGATTGCATTAATAACCTCAATTGTTTATCACTTTCTGTGATATACCATGACCTATGACTCCGCAATTCATCACCCTGAAGAGGTGGTGTCTCATTCCCCATTCTTTAAACTTGGGCTGACCTGGTGACTTACTTGATCCCACAGATTGTCACAGAAATGGTGTTATGCCCGTTCTGAGCCTATGCTCAAAACAATTGTGGGTATTTTCTCTTGTGTTTCTGTGCCTCTGCTATTCCTATGTGTGATGGTTAATCTTCTATATCGACTAGTCTGGGCCACCTAGTACCCAGATATCTTGTCAAACGTTACTCAGAGTCTTTCTGTGAGGGTGTTTTTGGATGACATTAACATCTAAATCAGTGGACTTTTAGTAAAGAAGATTGTTCTTCATAATGCAAACAGACTTCATCCAATCAGTTAAAGACCTAAATAGAACTGAAACAGCTGTTGTCTCCACGCAAGGAAGAATTCTCTACCAGATTGCCTTGAACTTCATCTGCAACATTGGTTCTTCTGTCTGTAGTGGACTGCCTTTCGACTTGAATGGAACACAGGCTTTCCAGGGTCTTCAGCCTTCAGCGCACGCACACACACACACACACACACACACACACCGTATGTTCTGTTTTTCTGGAGAATGCTGATTAAGACACTATCAGAAATCTAATGGAGGATGAAATACAAATTGAGGGGAGCTGCCATTTTGGTCTGAGACAAAGCCAGTATAGATCACTCACTAACCATTCAATCCAGACAAGATGATCAGAGTCTTCTACTGATCCCAGCTGACTTCAGAAGCATAAGCAATAAACATTTGTTTTTTATTGTTATATAGCAGCATTATAACGATATTTCTATTGGAACTAAAGTTTTTTAGTGTTTAAGATAATTTTGAATTATTAAGAGCTTTTGAAACTTTCTAAGTTTTGAGTTTAAGAAGGGCATTGTTTACTAAGTAAGAGAATTGAACTTTTTCACATTTTTAATGAAAGCATATTCCTGAAGTTTTTTCAATTCATTCTTCTTCAAAACCTAAACCTTTGAAAAATATCATTATGTTTTATAATTTAAGTATGATTTCTACTTATGTGAAAACATTACTGAAGTAAAATTACTTACATTTAGTTATATACATCTGAAAGTGACACAAATGATTTGGAAGCGAGTTCATTCAGGATGGAAAATATTTTTTTTCATTATTTTTCCTCATGATAAGTGTACTTTTTAATCCCATCACCTGTTTCACCCAATCCCCCACCCTTCCCCTCTGGTAACCGTCAGTTTCTTCTCTATAGTTAAGTTTCTTGGTTTGTATCTTTCTCTCTTTTTCCTTTGCGCCTTTGTTTTGTTTCTTAAATTCCACATATGAGTGAGAGCATATGGTATTTGCCTTTCTTTAATTATTTCACTTTAACATTGTACTCTGTAGCTCCATCCATGGATTTCATTCTGTGTGTGTGCGTGTGTGTGTGTGTGTGTGCGCGCGCATGTGTACACATCTTCTTTAGCCATTCATCAATTGATGGGCACTTGGGCTGCTTCCATAGTTTGGCTATTGTAAATAATGCTGCTATAAACATAGGGGTGCGTGTATCCCTTTGTGTTAGTGTTTTTATATCCTTTAGGTAAATACCCAGTAGTGTGACTACTCGTTTGTGGGATAGTTCTATTTTTAATTTTTTGAGGAACCTCCAAACTGTTTTCCACAGTGGCTGCACCATTTGCATTTGCACCAACAGTGCATGAGGGGTCCTTTTTCTCCACATCCTCGCCAACACTTGTGGTTTCTTGTGTTTCTGATTTTAGCCATTCTGACTGGTGTGAGGTGATAGCTCATCATACTTTTGATTTTCATTTCCCTGATGGTGAGTGATGTTGAGCATCTTTTCATGTGTCTGTTGGCCATCTGGATGTCTTCTTGGAGAAATGTCTGTTCATGTCTTCTGCTCATTTTAATTGGATTATTTGGTTTTTGGTGTTTTATAAGTTTTTTATACTAATCCTTTATCAGATATGTCATTAGTAAATATCTTCTCTCACTAAGGTTTTTGTTTTTTGTTTTTTTTTAGTTCTGTTGATTGTTTCCTTTGCTGTGCAGAAATTTTTTTATTTTGATATGGTCCCAATAGTTTATTTTTGATTTTCATTTCCCTTGTCTTGGGAGACATATCTAGGAAAATGTTGCTATGGCCGATATTAGAGAAATTACTTCCTATGCTCTCAAGTATTGTTATGGTTTCAGGTCTCATATTTAGGTCTTTAATTCATTTTGAGTTTATTTTTGTGTATGGTGAATGGAAGTGGTCCAGTTTCATTCTTTTGTATGTAGCTGTCCAGTTTTCCCAACACCATTTGTTGAAGAAACTCTTTTTCCCATTGTATGTTCATTTCTCCTTTGCTGAAGATTGATCATATAATTGTGGGTTTATTTCCTGGTTTTCTGCTCTATTCCATTGATCTATGTGTCTGTTTTTCATGCCAGTACCGTGCTGTTTTAATTACTACCACTTTGTAATGTAACTTAAGCTCTGAGATTGTGCTACCTCCTGTTTTGTTTTTTGTTTTCAAGATTAATTTGGCTATCCAGAGTCCTTTGTGGTTCCATACATATTTTAGGAATGTTTTTCTAGTTCTTTGAAAAATGAGGTTGGTATTTAGATAGGGACTGCATTAAATCGGTAGATTGTTTTGGGTGGTATAGACATTTTCACAATATTTGTTCTCTCAACCCATGAACACGAAATGACTTTCCATTTCTTTGCATCACCATGAATTTCTTTCATCAGCGTTTTATAGTTTTCAGAGTACATGTCCTTCATCTCTTTGGTTAAGTTTATTCCTGGGTATTTTATTGTTTTTGATGTAGTTGTAAATGGGATTGTTAATTTCACTTTCTGTTGCTACATTAGTAGTGTACAGGAATGCATTTCTGTATGTTGATTTTGTATCTTACCACTTCACTGAATTTATCAGTTATAGTAGCTGTTTGGTTCGGTCTTCTGGGTTTTCTAGATAGAGTATCATTTCATCTGAAAACAGTGAAAGTGTGAATTCTTCCTTGCTGATTTGGATGCATTTTACTTTTTGTGTTGTCTGATGGCTTTGGCTAGGGCTCTTGGTACTATGTGGAATAAAAGTGGTGAGAGGGGACATCCTTGTCTTATTCCTGATCTTAGGGGAAGAGCTCTTGGTTTTTTCCCCATTGAGTATGATGTTTGCTGTGGGTTTTTCATACAAGGCCTTTTTATGTTGTAGTATGTTCCCTCTAGACCCATTTTGCAGAAGATTTTTATCAAGAATGGATGTTGTACTTTGTTGAATGCTTTTTCTGAATCTATTGAAATGGTCATATGGTTTTTATCCTTTCTTTTATTGATGTGATGTATCATGTTGATCATTTTGCTAATGTTGAACCACACTTGCATTCCAGGAATAAATTCTACTTGGTTGTGATGAATGATTTTTACATCTATATTCATGAGAGATATTGGCCTGTAGTGTTGTCTGTCTGTCTGTCTGTCTGTCTCTCTCTCTCTCTCTCTCTCTCTCTCTCTTTGTAGTTTCTTAATGTGGTTTCTTTATCAGGGTGATACCGGTCTCATAGAATGAATTTGGAAGTTTTCCTTCATTTCTATTTTTTTGGAATAGTTTGAGAAGAGTAGGTATTAACTCTTCTTTAAATGTTTGGTGGAATTCTGTGAAGCCATCTAGTCCTGAATTTTATCATTAAATAGATACAGATATAGATAGATATAGATATGGACAGATAAGGATGTAGATACAGATATACAGATATGGATATATATTATATATGTGTGTGTGTGTGTGTGTATCCATGACATTCCATCCAACAACACCAGAATATATTCTCCTCAAGCATGCAAGAAATTCTTCAATATAGATCATATCTTAGGCCATGGAACAAGTCTTAACAAACTAAAGAAGTCTGAGATGATATTAAATACCTTTTCTAACCACAATGGTATATGTTATGTAATGATAAAGGAGTCAATTCACCAAGATAGAATAATTGTAGTTATTTAGTCATCCACCACTGGCACACCTACATATGCAAAGCAAATGCTAAACATACTAAAAGGAGAAATAAACAGAAGTACAGTAGGGGACTTAATACCCTGCTCTGAACAACAGATAAATCATCCAGACAGAAAATTGATAATAAAAGAGTAGATTGCAAAAACACTATAGAGCAAATCGATCTAACAGATACATAGATCTAGGTAAAGATATAGAAAAAGTTCAAGTAAAAAAAGCTAACCTTACACTTAAAGGAGCTAGAAAAACCAGTAGGAGGAAGGAAATAATAATGATTAGAGTGGGTAAGTGATATAGAAACTAAAACAAACAAAAAATAAACCAAAAACAATAGTGCAAATCAATGGAACCAGACACTGGTTCTTTGAAAAGATCAACAAAATTGATAAAACTCTATCCAGACCAATAAAAAAAAAGAGTAAATAAATAAAAGTAAGTGGGTGCACGAGAGAGAGAGAGAGAGAGAGAGAGAGAGAGAGAGAAGACCCAAATAAACAAAATCACAAATGAGAGAGGAGGAATAACAACCAACACCACAATAATACAAACAATTGTAACAAAATATTATGAAAACTTACATGCCAACAAATTGGACAACTTAGAAGAAATGGATAAATTCCTAGAGACATACAACCAACCAAAACTAAAGCAAGAAGAAATGGGGGCTTTAAGTCCCTCTGGTTTTAAGAACTCAAGAAATTTGGCCCCTCTAATTTTTAAAGACAACTGTTTTGGGGATTCATCCTCCCTGTTCATTGACTCCCAGGTATAAAAGTTTGTGTTTTGCTCTTATCTGCACCACCGGCTCTCTCCCCACTGTGGGTGGCCATGGTCTGTTTTGGTCCCAGACTGTGTCTTGCCATTCCTACCTTCTTTGATGTGGTCTCTTGACTTCAGTGTCCTCCTATTCCGCCATCTTAGAAGATGACCCTTGGAAAAGAATTTTTGATAGAAGGTTTCTTAATGCTCTGAATAATTGTTTTAGTTATTATCATAATTTTATAAAATACGTTATACTATATTTAGTAATAAATTTCCAGGAAAGTAATGTGGTATTTTATAATAAAATTCAAACTGTAAGTCTGATTTTGTTCAATTTCATATATATATACACACACGCATACACACACACACATATATATATGTTTTACTAATGGATGAAGAGGATAAATTTGAGCATAACTAAAAATGTATGTCAAGAATATTTCTAATTAAACCTAAAAAAAAAAACAACAAAAAACAGACCCTGAATGTTGGAGAAAAACATAAAAATAGGGTTACTTAAAATAAATTTTAATATTTTTTCAGCTTATATGTCTGTATATATACACACTATACTATATATATATATATATATATATAATTCAAGTTTTTTACTATATATAAATTATGCATACACACGTATGGGTATATATCACATATGTACATATACATATTATAAATGTTAATGTATTTATATTATGTAAATTAAGAGTTTGTGGCCTACCATAGTATTTCAGGAAATTCTTGAAACCTGTCTAGGCAGTTACATAATTTTTCTTTCGCACAATTGAAGCAAAATCCTAGAAATTGTTTCAGTCTCTATCTTTCTGAGGACCTGTCTACTTCTTGAAATTATAACACCCTGACAAACAGATAGAGTTACGAGGAACTTACACTGAGTTAGCAGTCTCCTCTCTTTTCTGTGAAATTCACTTATTTAGTCCCATATTGTAAGAACATTTATTGAATGTCTGCTAAGTACCAAATAAAGTTTTTTGCTCTGGATATTAAAACTCAGGCACAGTCTCTGCCTTCAGCTGATTCACAGTCCTGGAATAACCTGCCAAATAAGCACTAAACCCAAATTCTTGATTTCTTTTGGGAAAGCATAAACTAAGATGACAAAGACATAAATAAAATTTCTCTGAAGTATGCTGCAGCGGAGTAAAGGTGAGTTAATAAAGGGTAGTGTTAATTTTGTGGATGTAAACTGCTTTGGATTTCACTTAGTTAAAAGTAGCACTCCAGGATTGTGTGGATTTACTCCAAGAGAGGTAAAAGACACTGAATTATAGTTGATTGGCATCAGCATATGTTTATGGTTGTAATAACTGTCATTTTCCACCTCACAAAA
This sequence comes from Neofelis nebulosa, assembly GCF_028018385.1. Classification (NCBI taxonomy): domain Eukaryota; kingdom Metazoa; phylum Chordata; class Mammalia; order Carnivora; family Felidae; genus Neofelis; species Neofelis nebulosa. The sequence continues at coordinate 206,291,624 of NC_080782.1, read as the reverse complement.
GACTCTTTTAGAGAGCAATTAGCTAAATTAAATGGACGAAGATAGGAATCATACCTTTTCCTCTCTCACAGGTTTAATGATGTTTCTAATCGTTGAATTTTCACCCTGGAGTCAATATTACCTTCAGTCTATTATCAAAGCAATGAAGGGTGCTGTAGATAGGGCTATGGAGAAATTCTGTATATTTGCTCTTGTGTTCTTGTACCTCTGCTATTCCTTTGTGTGATGGTTATTTTTATGTATCAACTAGTCTGGGCCATGTAGATCCTGTAATAGGGTAGGGGTTTTAGTTACTGGACTTACATGTAGCCTTTACTACTCTGGTGCCCCTGAATTGATGAGTCTAAGGATTACCAGGGCGTCCATGGTATCACTGGAAGTACTGTTAGTTGGCCATATTAACCCCTGACCTCTTGAAGTCTGCATTCTCACTCATGGAACTCAGTGACCTGTTGAGTCTCTTAGGGTCATTGTAAGTGCTGGTATCTACTGACTCCAAAAGGAATAGCTATTTATCTATTCCAAGTTTACTGTCCTCTGAAAAATATAGAACACTTGAAGAAAGATTCATGGAATACAAATATGACTCTAAAACGGGGTCTCTCCTCAAAAAAGACATAGTCTCTACTTTAGTCAGGGGATTACAGGTCTGGGAACCAGCTTAGTTCTAGAAACTGAAAAAAACGATCAGGAATTTTCACTAGTGTGAATTGAGTTACGATGCTTAATTTTTTTCCTCCAATACATGTCAAGCAGCACTTTAACAGGGTGCCTATCAATTTCATTTTCAGGGACTCTGTGATTAATGAACCATCACCAGAGGTCTCATAAAATAGTGCTTAGAGTCTCTGCTTCAATCCCACGGCTTGCTGTAGTAACTGTGCGTCTCTGTTTTCAGATAGTTAGCAAAAACTTAGCTTTTGCTCCTCCAGGATCACATTATTTTTCTTGAGATTATGGAATATAAAATGCCATTGCAACATTCACATATCATCTCTGATCTGCAAAAGCGAACCAACACAGAAGTCTTCAAAAATGATGGTGTCCCCCTTAGCCAGGAGAATATATACATTTTCTCTGGGCTGTATAATTGTTTATACTAGTATCTTCTGACCCTGTATATTTCTGTGATATTGGTTGTAAAGTCTGTTTTTTCATTTAGATTATATTTGAGTCCTCTATCATATTTCTTGGTTAATTCGGTTTAAGGTTTGTCAATTTTATCTTTGCACAAAAAATACCTCTAGTTTAATTGATGTTTTCAACTATTTTTCAAGTTTTTATTCCATTTATTTCTCCTGTAATCTTTATTTAATTTTAATGTTTTCTTTGCTAATTCTGTGCTTTGTTCTTTTTCAGGCTCCTTGAGATGTAATATTTGGTTGTTTATTTGAGACCTTACTTTTTTCTTAATATAGCCATTTTTAAAGCTATAACTTTCCTCTTAGAACTGCTTTTGCCACATCCCATACACTTGGGCATTTTGTGTTTCCATTTTTGTCTCTAGATATTTTTTTATTTCCATTTTGATTCCTTCCTCCATCCATTGTTATCTCAAGAGTATGTTGTTTAATTTCTCCAGGATTGTGAATTTTTCAGTTTTTCTCCTGGTATTGTGGTTAGAAAAGATAATCGATACCATCTCAAACTTCTTTGGTTTGTTAAGACTTGTTCCATGGCGTAAGGTCTAATCTATACTGGCGAATGTCTCTTGCATATTTAAGGAGAATGTATTCTGGTGCTGTTGGGTGGAATGTTCTGTTTATCTAACATGTCCATGTCTATATATCTGTATCTACATCTAATCTATATCTCAAATCTATATATCTGTTAGGTCCATTTGCTCTATAGTGTTTTTGAAATCTACTCTTTCTTTATTAATTTTCTGTCTGGATGATTTATCTGTTGTTGAGAGTGGGGTATTAAGTCCCCTACTGTACTCCTGTTTATTTCTCCTTTTACTGTGTTTAGTATTTGCTTTGCATATGTACGTGTGTCAGTGTTGGATGCTTAAATAACTATCATTATTATATGTTGGTGAATTGACCTCTTTGTCATTATGTGACTTTTTTTTGTCTTTGTTACCATTTCTTTTTAAAATTTTTAATGTTTGTTTATTTTGGGGAGAGAGAGAGAAAGGAAAAATAGGGAAGCGGCAGAGAGAGGGGTACAGACAGAGGATCTGACAGAGGAGGATAGAGGATCTGAGCTGTCAGCACAGAGCCCAGTGCAAGGCTCAAACTCACAAACTGTGACATCATGACTTGAGCCAAAGTCGAATGCATAACTGATTGAGCCACCCAGGTGCCCCTCTTGTGACCATTTCTAACATAAAGTCTGTATTGTCAGTTATAAGTATAGCCACCCCTGGACTCTTCTGGTTACCATTTGCTTAGAATATCTTTTCCATCCTTTCCTTTTCAGCCTATGTGTCCTTAAAGCTAAAGTGAGATTTTCGTAGGCAGCATATCATGGGATCTTGTATTTTTTATTCAGCCAGTCTGTGTCTTTTGTTTGGAACATAAAGGCTATTTATATTTAAGAAAATTATTGATAAAGACTTCTATTGCCATTTAGTTAATGGCTTTCTGACTAGGAGATCTCTTGCTCCCTTTTCCCCCCTCTTTCTGTCTTACTTTGTGATGTGAAGTGCTGTGGCTGTATGCATTGATTCCTTTATCTTAATCTTTTGTGTATCTACTACAGTTTTTCTTTGAAGTTAACATGAAGTTTACATAAAATCTCTTATAGTTATAATATCGTATTTTAAGGTGGTAACAACTTTACCTCCGCATACAGAAACTGCTTACCTCTCCCCCACTCACATTTTAGGTTATTGATGTCACAATTTACATCTGTATTATACTATGAATCTATACCCTGGTTATAGCTATTTTTAATACATTTGTCCTTTAACTCTTAAATTAGAGTTGAAAGTGATTTATGTATCATCATGACAATATTAGAGGATCTTACTTTGATTATGTAGGTATCTTTATCACAGAGTTTTACATATTCATAGGTTTATTCGTGGTTATTTAGTTTCCTTTCAGCTTGAAGAACTCCCTTAGCATTTCTTGAAAGGCAGGTTAGTGATGATGAACTCCTGAAGCTTTTTTGTTTGAGAAAGGATTTATCTCCTTTTCACTTATGAAGGACAACTTTGCCAGGTCAGTATTCTTGGTTGACAGGTTTTTCCCAGTATTTGAATATATCATTCCACTCTCTCTTGGCCTGTTAGGTTTCTGTTGAGAAACCCACTGATCATCTTATGTGGACTCACTTGTACGTGACAAGTCTGTTCTCTTGCTGCCTCAAATTTTGTCTTTGACTTTTGGAAACTTGAAAGTCAGGCTGTGCTCCCCAAATGGATGGTGCTGCTGGCTGGAATCCACATTTGCAGGGCCGAAGGCAGGGCTTTATGACCAGGTGCATTCTCAGGCCATCCTCTGTGTTCAGATGGGGCCATAGGTTACCTCAAAGTTGGGTAGGGCCACAGGCTAGGCTATTTGTTGGAGAGGTCACTGGCCAGGCAGCCTGGTCAGGTGTGGCTGACAGCTCTTTCTGGTAGTTGGGTGGGGCTGGAGGCTATGGTCTGCTGTTGGGCAAGGCTGCTGTTGGGGTTTCTTGGTCGGGTAAGGCAACAGGTTATGCTGTGTGATTGGATGAAGCCACTGGGTTATGCTCTTGCTTAGGTCAGTCCACAGGCAGGTTGTGTTCAGCAATCAGCCAGTTTCCTTGGCCTTCGGCTATGCCCTGTGGCTAGGTGGTATAGTAGATGTGTGTCTGTGACTGCTCAAGTTCATTGGAGGTCACTGACTGATCAGGATCACTAGTGAGGTAGGGCCAGAGATTATGCCCCATAGCTGGGGGGGGGGGGTTTCTATCTTGTCTGTCTGCCCATGTAGGTTTGTAGGATGGGCTGCTACAGGATTTTGATGGGCTCCCTGTCCAGGCAGGCTATAGGATTTGTTCCTTATCTGGAACAGCCCATTGACTAGCTGTGCCACTGGGCAGAATTACCTGTCATGCTTCTTGGCTAGATGGAGTCACTAGGTTGGCTCTGCAAATGGGGAGAACCCCTGGAGGGGTTCTCTGCTTGGGCACTGCTGCCGGCAGAAATGTGGTCTGCCAAGGTCTGCATGTTGGTTGCTGCGAGCTCCACCTCCTTCTGTACCTCTAGCTGATCTCCTGTCGTCCAGACCCTCTGATTCCCCTGGTGATCCCTGTGAGGCAAGACCTATGTGGGCCTCACAGGAAGTGTCCTCTAATGCTGGGGATAGTGGAAGTCCACTTGGGGCTCTCCCCTGACTATAGAACCCATAAGCACAGGGAGGTATTCTCAGAGCGGTGCTGTGGCATCCTGGGCAGGGGAATGTGTTCAAGGTGAAACTGCTTCTTTTTTCCTTCTAATGCAGGTTTCCATTTCTCAGTGTCTATGATCCAGGCCGTTGCTTCAGCATTATTTCTTGTTTCTGGGATTTTCACAAAGACATCCTGTGTATGGGTAGTGGAGAGCTGATCTGTCTGTAAGTAGTATTGAAGTTGGGAACCACCTACTCTGCCATATTGTGACATCATGCTTGTCAGGAATTTTAGTTGCTTAGTTTATTTAGTTGAATAGTTCTCAAAATTTTTGGTATCAGGGTTACTTGATTCTCTGAAAAGTTACTGAAAATCTCAAAGAGCTTTTGTTTATATGGGTAAAATCTATAGCTAAATACTGCGTTCTATATTATGAGAAGTTTGCTGAATATGTATTTATTGATTCACTTTAAAATAACAATAATAGGGGCGCCTGGGTGGCGCAGTCGGTTAAGCGTCCGACTTCAGCCAGGTCACGATCTCGCGGTCCGTGAGTTCGAGCCCCGCGTCGGGCTCTGGGCTGATGGCTCGGAGCCTGGAGCCTGTTTCCGATTCTGTGTCTCCCTCTCTCTCTGCCCCTCTCCCGCCCGTTCATGCTCTGTCTCTCTCTGTCCCAAGAATAAATAAAAAACATTAAAAAAATAAAAATAAAATAAAAATAAAAATAAAATAAAATAACAATAATAAACCATAGAGGACAATTTGTCATACATAATTTTATGAAAGTATCACTATGTTTTCAAAAGAAAGTGAGAAAAGCGTAATTACTTTACAGTTTTGTAAGCCAGTTTAATGTCTGGATTATAGGACAAAGTTGAATCCTTATAATCGATTGTTGTATGTTTTTTAAGTTAAAGTATGTGAAGAGTACTTGGTCTTAAAAAGATATGTAGTTAGAAAATAGAGGCAGACTTTAATAACATTTCAGATAATTATGGCTATTCTTCTTTGATATTACAAGAAAACTTGAAAAGCGGTAGTTTCTTAAAGGTCAGTTGCAATGCAGAATTTGAAACCTTATCAATAAGCTTCAAACTCTGTTACATAAGCCTGTTTGCACTTTGAATGGATCTTTTATGTCTGCATGACTTTGTAACATCATGCATTGATAACTTGGTAATATTGATTCATGGTATTATGCAGACCGTTCAAATTTTGACACATTTTATTATGTAATATCAAAAATCTCATTCATAAATATCATGACAAGCCTTATTTGAAAAGTATGTGTTGGGAAACTGTCAAGCTCAATGGTAACAGATACAAACTTTCTAGAATTATAATTTTCTATTTGAAAACTAGAATTTTATCACTGGCAACAAAGGCTTTTGTTTTGTTTTGTTTTGAAAAGAGGAACCATTATCAAGGATGTATCTTTCAAATGACTGAGTCTTTACCACTGTTAAGAGGCCAGTCTTTCTTTTAAGTGAAAATTAAAATAAATTTTTAGGGGCGCCTGGGTGGCTCAGTCGGTTAAGCGGCCGACTTCGGCTCAGGTCATGATCTCATGGTCCGTGAGTTCGAGCCCCACTTCGGGCTCTGGTGCTGACCGCAGAGCCTGGAGCCTGTTTCAGATTCTGTGTCTCCCTCTCTCTCTGCCCCTCCCGTGTTCATGCTCTGTCTCTCTCTGTCTCAAAAATAAATAAGTGTTAAAAAAATTAAAAAAAAAATAAATTTTGAGTGTAGTTGACATACAATCTTAAATTAGTTTCAGGTGTACAACACAGTGATTGAACAACTCTATGTGATGCTGTGATCAGCAAAACTGTAGTCATCAACTGTCACCATACAACACTGTTACAATATCATTGACTATATTCTGTTTATTGTGACTTTTATATCCATAACTTACTAATTCCATAACAGGAAGCCTCTATCTCCCACTGCCTTTCACCTATTTTGCCTATATCCCCAGCCCCCTTCCCCTGGCTACTATCAGTTTGTTCTCTGTATTTGTTGGTTTGATTCTGTTTTCTGTTTTTTTATTCATTTGTTTTGTTTTTTAGATTGCACGTATCAATGGAATCATATTTGTCTTTCTTTTTCTGACTTCACTTAACATAATACCTTCTAGGTCTGTCCATTTTGTTGTGAATGGCAAGATCTCAACCTTTTTATGGTTGAGTAATACTACATTATATCTATAGCTATCTATATCTATATTACATCTATATCATCTATCTATAATCTTGATTTTAACTAAAGTGCCAGAAGACTATTGCTTTTGTATCATCAGTGCAAGTGCCAATGCAATAAATATGTATATACAAATTAAATCTGTTTTGTTTTAAAAACTTTTAAATAAGGGAACACAGATATGATTTTGAGATCTACTGATTTGGCCTCTTTATGATTCTGGATCTGTTGAAATCACCATAGGATGACCTCGTGGATGTACTAGATCACTGTGTGATGGAAATTGTCCAACATTGCATTTATCACACGACTTCCCAGGCTTTCACTCAGACGTATGAAATGCTAGCAGCATTCATTGCCTCCAGGGGTTAATGATGACTGAAAGTCAGTGATCAGTAACTGCACAAACATCTCATTATGTCCCTTTCCCTATGTAGTCTATCCTCAGAACTGGTCCTGCATATCTTTGGCAAAAGGTAGAAAGAAAACACAGTATATCCTGTGGCATTGTCATGAAACCTTTTTTGAAGAGTCCTAGTTCTTTTCATCCTTATGAACTAATCCTTATACACTAATTTAGAGTTATTTCTTCCATATATATATATATATATATATATATATGCACACACACACATATATATGTGTATATATATATACATGCGTATATATATCATCCTATTTGATGTGTGTGTGTATATATATACACACGTGTGTGTATGTGTATATACATACACATGTGTGTATACACACACACACACACACACACACACATATCAAATAGGATTTGGGAAGTGTAGTTTACTCTTTGGAACCTCATGAGAAATTAACCAGAAATCTTACCATATCAAACAATCCTGGTAACTTTAATCAGCCCTACTGATAAGTAAGTGTCTAGTGATTATATGCCCCTTTTGCTTTTCCTGCTTTGGGGTTCCATCTCTCCTCTTGTGTCTTTCACAGGCTGTGAGTATAGCCAATATGAGCCTTTTTAAGGATGTTTTTTCCAGTTTATTTTTCACCACCTTGTTGAAGTAAGTGGCTAGGATCTTCTGTGAGATGTAGTTAAGATGAAGGGAAGCTGATCTTATATGATAATCTATTTGAACATTTCCATTTTATTCATCTTTTGCATTTGTATATTGTAAGATGGAAAGAATATCTGGTATTGAAAGTCCAGTGAGTAAAAATTTCAGTCAATCACCTCTGCAAACTTCAGAATCTCCTGAAGATGCTCAACTTAGTTCGTTGGGTCCAGAATCTTTGGTCGGGTATATTGGGCTGTATTTAAATGTATGCATTTTTTTTTTCATTATGGTTCTAAGAAACAAAGGCAATTTGTACAATTGACTAGATTTCTTCTGATATGTAGTCAGAGTAAGGCTACCATAGCTGTGGCATGTGAGGCTTCTCATCTCAGGTAGAACATTACACTGTCTAAGGGTACGTTGAGATCTGAGTCCACTTACAGATGTGATGGCAATTAGAATCGCTGAGGTGCAACATGAGGTCACTTGGTGTCCCCTTGCAAGGTAACGTGCCTAGAATCAGTCACTACATGGTTTTTAACCAAGTCAAAACTAGACCATCAGGCAAGTTTATCATATAATTATAGTCACAGTCATCCAAATTCATCCATAATTTCTCATTTCAATTCTCACAGTCCTACTTTATCCCATAAATTTCCTAATTTTAAGTAACTGGCCATGGCAAGAATGTGAATTAATTTTATATGGTATTTTAGCAGCCTACATTATCAGACTTTGAATCTGATATTTTATGAAAACAGCCCTATAATTATAAGAAATAAGATATTATTTTGGATGGTTGAAACTCTCCAGTTCTCTGTGATTTGAGCCACTAATTTAAAATCTCGCACTTGCATTTTCTTTCTTTAATCTTTCTCACAAAGGGAGGAGACAGCCCATGCACAATTTTCTCCATCAATATGTTGTATTGAAGCAGACATTTGACATTTGGTCTTTCAAAGAGTTATCTTGACTGATTCTATTCCAGATGACCACAGAATAAAATTTAAGTAACTATTTTGTCATCACATGCCGTGTTCTCATAGTGTTCCATTTTCCATTAGTAACCAGATAAAAACTGCCTGGAGTGATAAGCCATTCAAATAGTCAAGTTGATTTCCTTCCTTAAGTGTCTGCCATCTTTTTTGACTCCAGTGCTGTGACGTTCAAAACTGAGTTTGGAAAAGAGCAAATACTCTCAGTAGTTTAGGACAATGTTGTTAATATAAGAATATATACAATCCTTGAGGCTCTAGGAAACGGTACTTAATAAGCCACTCTTATAAGTAGTGAATTGGAGACAAAAAACACCTGCCATAACTACAATTCAACAAAAAGAAAATGGAATAGACGGCTTCTCTAGCTCTGCTCCCATACTTTCCTTTTGTCCATGAAGAAAGAAACTAGATATGGAACTACTGAGAATAGTCTTTGCTACCAAAGTTGCCAGGAGAAACTCATATACCTATAGTTTTGCTTCTTGGTAGGAAATTTTAAAGCAGCAAAAAATTATCTTTTGTTCTCCTTTTTAAATTTCATGAATGCATTTAATTACTAGGATCTTATTTACATTCAGAATGCTAACTGAAGAATATATGTGAAACAAAGTTTATATTTTCTGGTGTTTCTATTAAAAAGAAGCTTGGTAGATGGGAGAATGAAGAGTGGGTGTGCACCTTCTATATCCAACTTACTATGTTTCTGTATTGCCTATAACCTTCAGTGGCTCCCTACAGTCTTCAAGTCAACTTCTAAAGTATTGAGCATAAATAATGTTCTAGGCACTGTGATAGTTGTAAAGAAACAGTAAGTTCATGAAGCCTGGCATCAATAAGTTAAAACAAAAATTAAATAATTTAGGCAACTGAAATGATGGGGGAAGAAAAGGCAGTGTACTATGGCAATGCAAGGGGAAAGGACTTAAAATGGTGTAGATAGTGAGAGAGTGAATTTTAAGTTGAAAAACAAAGGAAGAAATTAGCCAAGCTAATAGTACATATCTGTATGTATATAGAAGGCTTGAAGGAAGATCCCAGGGAAAAGACAAAGGAGGGTTAATATATTTAAGTTAGGAGAGAATGTAATACATCATGGTGATAAAGAAAATAATGTCACAACAGTGAGAAAAACATAGCTTGAGATAAAGCTGAAGCAAGGTGGATATCATATATTCTAAAACATGATGAAGATATACTTTTTAACAGGAGAGCAGTAGCATTCTATCAAAAACACTAAGGATGGAACTGACATAATCACATGCTTGATTGTTCAAAATATAATTGACTGCATGATGCACAATAGAATGGAGGAGACAGGGAGGTGAAATAGATTTTCCAAGATGGTGAGTCAAGCAAGAATGGCTACAGCCTAAAGTGGACTGATAGGATGGGAGGGATGGAGGCCAGAATATTTGGAAGAGAGGGACAAGAGGATTAAGTTCGATATTAATCAGAGGAATGGAAATTACAGCATTGTTGATAATGGAGATTTTTTGAAACTACCAAAAAAAAAATCTATGTCAATATGGAATTTAGCTAATTGTAATACACTCTTAATACGTAATTAAAAATTTCCACGGTCATGAAGACTGTTCTAAATGTGGTACAAAATCTTTATATTTCACAGTGAACAAAAAACATCTTATGTTATTATATGTATAAAGTGAGATTATCCTAATTTTTTGGTAAGAGGTGTGTATATGGTGTGTGTGTGTGTGTGTGTGTGTGTGTGTGTGTGTGTAAAGAGAGAGGAGAGATTCTCCTATAGGGAAGAATGTAAGAATAGATGTAAAATGTGATCCATAGATATATTTTGGAGTTTATATGACATAGGTATTATTTCCTTTTTTGAATATTTAAAAATTTACATGAAAATATAACTTAACATATATAAAATGCATTTTAAAAATCAATAAGAAGAAAAAGCTAGAAGCATACTTCCTGATTTTGGAACATACTTAAATATGTCTTACAGTAATGAAACAATGTGGCATTGGCATTCAGAAAGTTATGTAAATCAGGAGGCAGCAAATGCCATTCACACAAAAATAATTATACTATGTCTTCGTTCACATAGATTTTTTTTCCAACACATTACTTTATCCAGTGTTTCTTTTTTTTTTTTTTTAAACGTTTTATTTATTTTTGAGACAGAGAGAGACAGAGCATGAACGGGGGAGGGTCAGAGAGGGGGAGACACAGAATCTGAAGTAGGCTCCGGGCTCTGAGCTGTCAGCACAGAGTCCGACGCGGGGCTTGAACTCACGGACCGCGAGATCATGACCTGAGCCGAAGTCGGCCGCCCAACCGACTGAGCCACCCAGGCGCCCCTATCCAGTGTTTCTTTTTAACCTTGTTTTCTGTCTCTCTCTCTCTCCTTTTTTTTGTCCTTCACAGGAACAAAAGCTCTAGTAATCAAGGTTGTATCTCATACTAATTTATTTAGGTTACTTGAAGGCGCAGGCATTTATTTAGAAGTAACCAGTCTGGAAGTGCATCTAAATGACATGACACCATCCATTGTGTAGGATTTCTCCTCTCTGGCATTACCAAGAGTGTCAGTGCCATACCTACCTGGAGATTTCCAACTCTCCAGTTGGAACGTATGCCTTTTAAAATCAGTATATTATTTACACAATTAATTGGTTGCTTTTTAATTTTTTTTAAATGTTCACTTTTTGAGAGAGAGGGAGGGAGAGAGAGAGAGAGAGAATGAATGAATGAATGAATGAGTGAGTGGAGGAGGAACAGAGTGAGGGAGACACAGAATCTGAAGCAGGCTCCAGGCTCAGAGCCCTAGGTGAGGCTTGAACCCATGAACTGTGAGATCATGACCTGAGCTGAAGTCAGATGCTTAACAGGGGCACCCAAGCATCACTCAATAATTGCTTTTATGCTCTAGGAGTTTAAGGATCTAGGCTAAGGGCTGGCTCTTAGCTCCAAAGAATTTTTTAATATCTGTATCTTTACTTTCACAAAAAGTCTTAGATTTTTTGATATAGCTGGTTACACATGATTTCATGTCATAAGCCCTGTCATGTGTTTATGAATTTGTGATGCATCTAATATAGTTACACTCACTTGGGTGATATATTACACCCGTTTCTCACATGAGAAAACCAGGATTACAAATTGCATATGAGACTAAGTTTCTAGAGATTCTCATTTCAAATCCAACACTTTTTAATCATTTATCCTACCTTTTAGTAATATCCAGAAATCTGGATGACCTAGAGAACTGTAATTAAAAATGGCTTCTTAGTCAATCAGAGAATTTTACTTTAATTTCTCTAGGTAATTTACTTAATTCTATAAACAGAAGTAGTTGAAGACTGTTGATTTATAGGATACATATCATTAAACACTTCCTAAGTATGCTTAAGGTGCAAACAAAAATGGAATAAATCAGAAGAGGAACTTTTGAATCCTCCCATACTTCACACTTGGCTATTTTCTCTTTAAAACCCAAAAGTTGTGAACACATGAGATTTTTCTGTTGTTTCTATAATTTACTTTAGCATCGAAACTAATTAGTGAGATTACCATATACTTGCCCATATCCCTCTGGGCCATAACATACACAAGTTAGATAATGTGATATACTCAGTTTAAATTGGTAAATTTCTTACTGGTGCCATAAATCAAGAAAAGGCAAGAGACAAATTATCCTGGAGAAAGAGAACTTTCTGGTCTCCTTTGTTACCTGTAAAGCCACAGATATGCTAGACACTAGAACTTGGTGTATTTTAAGAAAATTATTAATAATACCCAGGCTTAAAAAATTTTGTTGGGTCAGGGGTGCCAGGGTGGCTCAGTCACTTGAGTGTCTGACTTTGGCTCTAGGTCATAATCTCGTGGTTGGTGATTTTAAGCCCCACGTCGGGCTCCTTTGCTGACAGCTCAGAACCTGGAGCCTGCTTCGGATTCTCTGTCTCCCTCGCTCTGTCCCTTTCCTACTCATACTCTGTCTCTCTCAAAAATAAATAAACATTAAAAAAATTTAAAAATCTGTTGTGTCAGAATTGTGTAGTGGAATAGAATAAAATTTTGGAGGATTTTATGTTAGTTCTTTTACTTTGAATACAAATAAAAGACTGATTGTGACCACTTACGCTAAAGGCTCTAATGAAATGTGTGGAATAGTATAAAAAATTAGGCTGTAAAATAATCATAATAAGAAATTTTGGCTCTGTTAGGAAGGAGAGTGGTGTCAATTAGCCAGAAATTCATCAAGAATTCTAAGGAAAATGATCCATGTTGTAGTTTGCCTTAATCTGGGATTCTGAGAGATCACACTGATGTACTTACGCATTTTAGTACATACTTTTTACTATCAAGGATTTTAAAAATTAAAGGATTTGAAGAAAATTAGGCTAATAGGTTGTATTTTATAAGTAATAAATTTATATTAAATAGTTTCAGTAGAAATTTAAAATTTTGGGGGGGTTAATTTCTAGAGGTCACAGACAATTTAATATACCACTGGATATTTGGAACATTAGTTGTTTAAGTAGCAGTATGTTAATCCTATCCTCACACAGGGCAAATGCTCTGATCCTGATTGGTTTCTTATACGAAAAATGATTTATCATGTTAAGTGCACTTTTAAAAAAGCATTAATAATAAGAAATGTCATTAGTCACCTTCTGAACTGATTTGGAGTGGCTTGATTAGAATATTTTTTTTTACTCCCTGATATTTTGAATCTTTACACGTGGATTTTTTTATCACTTCTGTGAGACATTTCCCCTCTAAAGAGGTCAAGCCTTGTGTAATTGCTACTCTAGCTTAGTGTACAACCACTATTATTTTTAAATCTCTACACAAATAATGGGTGGTCCCCAAACTCTGACCATTCTCCAAAATCTAAACTGCATCTGATAGAAATAATCTCTCTTCAAGTAAAATAAACTGTAAATGATTTATTCATCTTATTATTTAAAGAAGCATGTTGCAGGGATAGATGAATACAGTCTTACGAAAAAATCAGTTACTGACTGAGAAATCTCGCATTAGCTATTTATTCCTGAAAAACGAATCCCTGTCTAGGCTCTGAAGTTCTTATCCAGAGTTCCCCTCCGTGAACTGGGGTTCCATTGTAAATCCCAGCAATAGTGCCTTGGATGTCCCTGCCTTTGCTTGGGGAAGACAGAAATGCTTTTGTGTTATATGTAAGGTACTAGTAACTACAAATGGATTAACTGCTGTTGGGGTCATTAGTGAGGATGAGGAGATTATACACAATGGTTGGCCAGCTAAAATGTAACAGGAAGATTTCTGATGGGCTGCAGTTAAGCTTGGGTCTCTTGGAACTCTTTCTGCAGGCCTCTGGGAACTCCATTATCTATACATTGTATACAGTGTTTAGTAACACAATTGGACACAGAGACCCTTGCTGTAGGTCTCTGATTTAGTCAGTCTCTTGCGATGGTTCGCCTTTAAGTCATGCACCCTTTGTTTTTGCATACCTGAAATGTTAGGCGCCTTCTGTACACCTCAAGCCAACTGAGATTTGTGATTGGCCTGACGCTGCAATAAATGAGAATATGAGTGAGGGGAACGGGGTCTTGACCCCCATGCCTTCTCCTCCCTTTCTTAGCAAAATGTGGAGTAATCTCTCATTCATCAGCCCAGGGTTTGCTGCCATTCCTGGCAAACTACTTTGTTTTAAGTAAAGTAACTATTTTTGTTTGTTGGTCTGTTTTGCTTTAGTATTTTGTTTTGTTCAGCCAGAGGATATTGCTACTAATTCCCAAGAGAAGATCAATAATAATAAGTGTTCCAGGCCAAATGGGACAGGAATTGAGATGTTGTAGTAATGCTAAATTCCTAGTCAGTTATATCCATTGAACACTTATTTGAAATCAAGGCACTATTTTTACTTTAGCACTTCAGGTATATAATCTTACTCTATACTCATAACTATACTGGGCTCTAACTTCTTTGATAAATAAGGGAGCTGTACCTCAGAGATACAAAGTCAACTTCCAATGTCAGATATCTATAAACAATTTTAAGTCTGGTATTCCCAGTTCAGGGATTTCACTCTCAAAAATATAGTATTACATAGGAACGAGCTAGTCCCTAAATATCTGGCTTGACTGGTTGATAAAAATGAGAAGCTTGGGCTTTGGACTAGCCAAGCCACTGCTTTCTTTCTCAACACCTGGAGCCGCAAGCAGGCCATCAAGTGTGTCGTGGTGGGGGATGGGTATATAAGTAAAACTTGCCTACTGATCAGTCACACAACCAACACATCTCCTGGAGAATATATCTCTACTGTGTTTGTAACTGTTTTGCCAATGTGATGGGACATGGGAAACAGGAGAATCTTGATGGAATACAACTGGACAAGGAGATTAAGACACTTTATACCTTCTGTCTTGTCCACCAACGGACACATTCTTAGTTTGTTCTTCTCCTTTGAGTCTTAAATCATTTGACAATCTCTGCAACGTGGTATGCTGAAGTGCAACACTATTGACTCAACACCCTTCTCCTCCTAGAGGGAACTTTGATCATATTGATGATGAAGACCTAACTGAGAAACTGTAAGAGAAGGTCGTTCCCCTCACTGCCCACAAGACTTTGCCATGGCTGAGGGGTTCTGGGCTGCAGAGTGACTGAAGTACCTGGTTATCACACTTCAAGGCAGTTTTTGATGAAGCTTCTACAGCAGTTCCCTGGACACTCATCAAGAAGAGGGAGGGAGGGGTGCCTTGGTGTCTCAGTCCATTAAGCATCCGCTTCATGGTTTCAGTTCAAGTTAACATCTCACGGTTCATAGGAATGAGCCCCATGTCAGGTTCTGCACTGACAGTGTAGGGCCTGCTTGGGATTCTCTTTCCCTCTCTCTCTGCCCCTCCCTACTTGCTCTCTCTGTCTTTCTCTCAAACTAAACAAATAAACATTGAAAAAAAAAACAAAAACAGAAGAGAGAGGGAATATGTCGGCTTGTAAATATCTAAGCCTCTCCTTCCTTACGCAGTCCCTCTTGGAACCTATGTACGCTTTGCTCAAAACTGGTGGAGACTTCACATTCGATGTCAAAGTTTCGTTACAGACTGGCTCAAATAGTTTTATGGAAAAACTAATCAGAAATTACTGAATTTTGTTTGTTTAAAGTATGGGTTTGAGCCCTAAAATGACAAGCCTTCTTAAAGACTTGTTTTTCTGTTCTTGTAATTTTTTTTTTTTTAATATTTGTTTGTTTTTGAGAGAGAAAGAGACAGAGTGCAAGCAGGGGAGGGGAAGAGAGAGAGGGAGACACAGAATCTGAAGCAGGCTCCAGGCTCTGAGCACAGATCCCAATACAGGGCTGGAATCCACAAACCATGAGATCATGACCTGAGCCGAGGTTGGAGGCTTAACCAACGGAGCCACCCAGGCACCCCAAGACTTACTTTTCGTCCCTACCCTCGCTTTGCTTGAGTTACCAAAATGTCCTCTGAACTGAGTTGCGTTGTGTGCTACACAAACTATGTACTAGACTCTTACAGACTTTTGTCTTTAAGGAGCCTGCAGCTTCTGATATTAGGAAATTCTGACACTAATGAAGTATGCTGTTCTTAGCTGTGGGTGTACTGGAGTGGAGTGGGTGAAGTATTTGACATGATTAAACAATGATGACAGTATTTGACAAAATACGAAGTGGAAATTAATGTACACTACACTGCACCCAGAATAAGCTGAATAAAAGTGTCACAGGTAAAATTTTTAAAAGGTTATTCTCTGTCAAATGGTTGGTATTATCAGTGTTATCTGAGGATGTTCCTTTTTCTTACACATGCCACCTTTCCCCTAATTGGGTATTTAATTTCCTCTGAATAATTGCTAACTTAGTAAGTATATTTCTTTTCTTCTCTTCAATGAGCATTAGGTCTCTGTCTTATAAAATTTTTCTGAATTGTAGTAGAACTTTTTTTTTTGTAGGTTAGCAAAAATGCATTCTTGTTTTCATATTACCTTATTCAAAATTAATACATTCTTGCCTTAGTTTTCTAGTAAGTAGGTGTAAAAATCATGTGTTGCAGGTTTGCAGTTTGTAAGATATTTTATTTTTAGACTATGAGTCTTAGTATCACTGTCTTGCCAGATGATTAACACTGAAACTGACCCTACTCTTTACCTCCCCTGCATGGACAGATGCTTCTATTGTTGCTTTGCCTAAAAATGGTACTCTGTGAGGTTTCGAAAACTCAGTGCCAGAAGGAACAATGTGCAGTACAATTTACACACTGGAAGAATACAGTGTTGGACCTTTGAACCACTTTTAAGAACAAGAGTTTTAAATTGATAGTTGCCAAATTATGGAGTGTTTTTACATATTGATCTGTTGCTAATCCAAGTAGCGTGTTTTGCGTGCATGATTTAATCCTTGAATCATAAAAGGATTTTATTAATCTCTGAACTCAAAACTGTATAAAAGGTTATACACTGTGACCAAGGTTGAACTCCTGTAATTTACTATAGAAACAAATGTTTACGTATAGATATGTTTCTGGACATGTGCATATCCACAGGTTAGTGTACACACTTACATACCCTTTGTCAACTGGGAAGACCAGTGAGCAACAACACTGTATCATCAGTGAGCACCTTTAAGGCCCAGGTCTTCGTTTGTAATCCGTGTCTCTAGTATAAAGAACTCAGGCTCCTTGGAAATTGACTAGTTCCATGATTTGGAGGCGGGAAATACACAAGATGGGTCTGGAGCTGTCTCATGTTGCCAGAAATTAAGGACGTGCTCAAAAACAAGCAATAACAAATAGCCAGAAGAACAACCAAAACACATGGGTGAGGATATGTTAAAGGGACACCAGAGCTGACTAAACTTCTGATGGCCAAAGTTGGAACATTTTCAACAACCAAAAAAAAAAAAAGAAAGAAAAACCCACTGAATTATAACTCAAAGTATAAACTAAATATCTCTGAGTCCATATTGATACAAAGTATTAATTAAATAAGTGGCTTGAGAAAAGAGGTGAATCCGCATGCTGGAAAATTCACAACATTTATATGGACCCACTGTCTTCAAGGAAGGAGAGCATAACTTCCCACTCCTTAAATATGAGCTGCACATAGTGACTTATTAGCAAAATGACAGTATTGAAAGCAGAAGGAAGAACAACCTTGCCTTTCTGCACTACCCAGGAAGGTGTCTATACAGCCTTGTTCTGTGTTGCTATAGTAACTTTAAGGGAAACTTTGACAATGCCTTGATGTCCGGCAAATGAAAGAGGAGGATATCCTCAAATTTCTTGGAGTAGAAACCCACTTAGGTCTCACCAACCTCGACTCCCAGATGAACAGTACCTCTACAAAAGGAAAAGTGATGGTATCTACATCATAAACCTGAAGAGAATCTGGGAGAAGCTTTTGCTGCCAGCTCGTACCATTGTTGCTATTGAAAATCCTGCTGATGTCAGTGTCCTATCATCTAGGAATACTGACCTGTGAGCTGTGCTGAAGTTTGTTACTGCTACCGGAGCCACTCCTGTTGCTGGCTGTTTCACTCCCAAAACCTTCACCAACCAGAAGCCAGGCAGTCTTCCAGAAGCCAAGACTTCTGGTGGTTACTGATCCCGGGGCTGACCACCACCAGCCTCTCAGAGTGCCTACCATCACTCTGTGTGGCACAGACTCTTCTCTGTGCGATGTGAACTTTGTCATCCCTTGCAGTGACTCAGTGGGTCTGATGGGGTGGTTGCTGGCTTGGGAAGTTCTGCGTATGTGTGGCACCATTTCCTGTGAAGACCCATGAGAGGTGATGACTGATCTTGCAGATTTTGAAGAGATCGAAACTGAAAGGCAAGCTGCTCCTGAAAAAGCTACGACCTGAGGAGGAATTTCAGGGTCAGGGGACTTCTCCAGCTCCTGGGTTCGCTGCTACACAACCTGAAGTCACAGACTGGTCTGAAGGTGTGCAGGTATGGATATTAAGCGGTTCCCTATTAAAGACTAGAGTGTTCAGCCTGCCGCTGAGGACTGGTCTGCGTCTCCCACTGCTCAGTCCCCTGAACGGGCACACACCACCACTGAGTGGTCTTAGCTGCTTTTCCACAAGGGCAAACAAAATGGAAATAAGGTTGATGGAAGACAAACCACTTCTAAAAAAAAAAGAAGAGCGACCTTAACAACCTTCATAGTGGCAAAAACTGGTAAACACTATTATCTCAACCACATGATCAAGATCCACACCAACAGTGATAAATTGTGTACACGGGACATCCTTGGTATGGTATTAGGTGATAAAAATGTCATGGTAGCTCGTCTGTCTTTATCCAGAAAACCCATAACTGTAAGTCTAATCATGAAATAATAATCAGTAAATTTCATTAGAGGGGCAATCTACAAAAATAACGTACCAGTATTCCTCACAACTTTTTTTTTTTTAATTTTTTATTTATTTATTTATTTTTTATTTTTTTATTTCATTTTTTATTTTTTAATATATGAAATTTACTGTCAAATTGGTTTCCATACAACACCCAGTGCTCATCCCAAAAGGTGCCCTCCTCAATACCCATCACCCACCCTGCCCTCCCTCCCACCCCCCATCAACCCTCAGTTTGTTGTCAGTTTTTAACAGTCTCTTATGCTTTGGCTCTCTCCCACTCTAACCTCTTTTTTTTTTTTTTTTTTTTTTTTTCCCTTCCCCTCCCCCATGGGTTTCCGCTACGTTTCTCAGGATCCACATAAGAGTGAAACCATATGGTATCTGTCTTTCTCTGTATGGCTTATTTCACTTAGCATCACACTCTCCAGTTCCATCCACGTTGCTACAAAAGGCCATATTTCATTTTTTCTCATTGCCACGTAGTATTCCATTGTGTATATAAACCACAATTTCTTTATCCATTCATCAGTTGATGGACATTTAGGCTCTTTCCATAATTTGGCTATTGTTGAGAGTGCTGCTATAAACATTGGGGTACAAGTGCCCCTATGCATCAGTACTCCTGTATCCCTTGGATAAATTCCTAGCAGTGCTATTGCTGGGTCATAGGGTAGGTCTATTTTTAATTTTCTGAGGAACCTCCACACTGCTTTCCAGAGCGGCTGCACCAATTTGCATTCCCACCAACAGTGCAAGAGGGTTCCCGTCTCTCCACATCCTCTCCAGCATCTATAGTCTCCTGATTTCTTCATTTTGGCCACTCTGACTGGCGTGAGGTGGTATCTGAGTGTGGTTTTGATTTGTATTTCCCTGATGAGGAGCGACGTTGAACATCTTTTCATGTGCCTGTTGGCCATCCGGATGTCTTCTTTAGAGAAGTGTCTATTCATGTTTTCTGCCCATTTCTTCACTGGGTTATTTGTTTTTCGGGTGTGGAGTTTGATGAGCTCTTTATAGATTTTGGATACTAGCCCTTTGTCCGATGTGTCATTTGCAAATATCTTTTCCCATTCTGTTGGTTGCCTTTTAGTTTTGTTGGTTGTTTCCTTTGCTGTGCAGAAGCTTTTTATCTTCATAAGGTCCCAGTAATTCACTTTTGCTTTTAATTCCCTTGCCTTTGGGGATGTGCCGAGTAAGAGATTGCTACGGCTGAGGTCAGAGAGGTCTTTTCCTGCTTTCTCCTCTAAGGTTTTGATGGTTTCCTGTCTCACATTCAGGTCCTTTATCCATTTTGAGTTTATTTTTGTGAATGGTGTGAGAAAGTGGTCTAGTTTCAACGTTCTGCATGTTGCTGTCCAGTTCTCCCAGCACCATTTGTTAAAGAGACTGTCTTTTTTCCATTGGATGTTCTTTCCTGCTTTGTCAAAAATGAGTTGGCCATACGTTTGTGGGTCTAGTTCTGGGGTTTCTATTCGATTCCATTGGTCTATGTGTCTGTTTTTATGCCAATACCATGCTGTCTTGATGATGACAGCTTTGTAGTAGAGGCTAAAGTCTGGGATTGTGATGCCTCCTGCTTTGGTCTTCTTCAAAATTACTTTGGCTATTCAGGGCCTTTTGTGGTTCCATATGAATTTTAGGATTGCTTGTTCTAGTTTCAAGAAGAATGCTGGTGCAATTTTGATTGGGATTGCATTGAATGTGTAGATAGCTTTGGGTAGTATTGACATTTTGACAATATTTATTCTTCCAATCCATGAGCAGGGAATGTCTTTCCATTTCTTTATATCTTCTTCAATTACCTGCATAAGCTTTCTATAGTTTTCAGCATACAGATCTTTTACATCTTTGGTTAGATTTATTCCTAGGTATTTTATGCTTCTTGGTGCAATTGTGAATGGGATCAGTTTCTTTATTTGTCTTTCTGTTGCTTCATTGTTAGTGTATAAGAATGCAACTGATTTCTGTACATTGATTTTGTATCCTGCAACTTTGCTGAATTCATGTATCAGTTCTAGCAGACTTTTGGTGGAGTCTATCAGATTTTCCATGTATAATATCATGTCATCTGCAAAAAGCGAAAGCTTGACTTCATCTTTGCCAATTTGGATGCCTTTGATTTCCTTTTGTTGTCTGATTGCTGATGCTAGAACTTCCAGCACTATATTAAACAACAGCGGTGAGAGTGGGCATCCCTGTCGTGTTCCTGATCTCAGGGAAAAAGCTCTCAGTTTTTCCCCATTGAGGATGATGTTAGCTGTGGGCTTTTCATAAATGGCTTTTATGATCTTTAAGTATGTTCCTTCTATCCCGACTTTCTCAAGGGTTTTTATTAAGAAAGGGTGCTGGATTTTGTCAAAGGCCTTTTCTGCATCGATTGACAGGATCATATGGTTCTTCTCTTTTTTTTTGTTAATGTGATGTATCACGTTGATCGATTTGCGAATGTTGAACCAGCCCTGCAGCCCAGGAATGAATCCCACTTGATCATGGTGAATAATTCTTTTTATATGCTGTTGAATTCGATTTGCTAGTATCTTATTGAGAATTTTTGCATCCATATTCATCAGGGATATTGGCCTGTAGTTCTCTTTTTTTACTGGGTCTCTGTCTGGTTTAGGAATCAAAGTAATACTGGCCTCATAGAATGAGTCTGGAAGTTTTCCTTCCCTTTCTATTTCTTGGAATAGCTTGAGAAGGATAGGTATTATCTCTGCTTTAAACGTCTGGTAGAACTCCCCTGGGAAGCCATCTGGTCCTGGACTCTTATTTGTTGGGAGATTTTTGATAACGGATTCAATTTCTTCGCTGGTTATGGGTCTGTTCAAGCTTTCTATTTCCTCCTGATTGAGTTTTGGAAGAGTGTGGGTGTTTAGGAATTTGTCCATTTCTTCCAGGTTGTCCAATTTGTTGGCATATAATTTTTTATAGTATTCCCTGATAATTGTTTGTATCTCTGAGGGATTGGTTGTAATAATTCCATTTTCATTCATGATTTTATCTATTTGGGTCATCTCCCTTTTCTTTTTGAGAAGCCTGGCTAGAGGTTTGTCAATTTTGTTTATTTTTTCAAAAAACCGACTCTTGGTTTCGTTGATCTGCTCTACAGTTTTTTTAGATTCTATATTGTTTATTTCTGCTCTGATCTTTATGATTTCTCTTCTGCTGGGTTTAGGCTGCCTTTGCTGTTCTGCTTCTATTTCCTTTAGGTGTGCTGTTAGATTTTGTATTTGGGATTTTTCTTGTTTCTTGAGATAGGCCTGGATTGCAATGTATTTTCCTCTCAGGACTGCCTTCGCTGCGTCCCAAAGCGTTTGGATTGTTGTATTTTCATTTTCGTTTGTTTCCATATATTTTTTAATTTCTTCTCTAATTGCCTGGTTGACCCACTCATTCGTTAGTAGGGTGTTCTTTAACCTCCATGCTTTTGGAGGTTTTCCAGACTTTTTCCTGTGGTTGATTTCAAGCTTCATCGCATTGTGGTCTGAAAGTATGCATGGTATAATTTCAATTCTTGTAAACTTATGAAGGGCTGTTTTGTGACCCAGTATATGATCTATCTTGGAGAATGTTCCATGTGCACTCGAGAAGAAAGTATATTCTGTTGCTTTGGGATGCAGAGTTCTAAATATATCTGTCAAGTCCATCTGATCCAATGTATCATTCAGGGCCCTTGTTTCTTTATTGACTGTGTGTCTAGATGATCTATCCATTTCTGTAAGTGGGGTGTTAAAGTCCCCTGCAATGACCACATTCTTATCAATAAGGTTGCTTATGTTTATGAGTAACTGTTTTATATATCTGGGGGCTCCGGTATTTGGCGCATAGACATTTATAATTGTTAGGTCTTCCTGATGGATAGACCCTGTAATTATTATATAATGCCCTTCTTCATCTCTTGTTACAGCCTTTAATTTAAAGTCTAGTTTGTCTGATATAAGTATGGCTACTCCAGCTTTCTTTTGGCTTCCAGTAGCATGATAAATAGTTCTCCATCCCCTCACTCTCAATCTAAAGGTGTCCTCAGATCTAAAATGAGTCTCTTGTAGACAGCAAATAGATGGGTCTTGTTTTTTTATCCATTCTGATACCCTATGTCTTTTGGTTGGCGCATTTAATCCATTTACATTCAGTGTTATTATAGAAAGATACGGGTTTAGAGTCATTGTGATGTCTGTATGTTTTATGCTTGTAGTGATGTCTCTGGTACTTTGTCTCACAGGATCCCCCTTAGGATCTCTTGTAGGGCTGGTTTCGTGGTGACAAATTCCTTCAGTTTTTGTTTGTTTGGGAAGACCTTTATCTCTCCTTCTATTCTAAATGACAGACTTGCTGGATAAAGGATTCTCGGCTGCATATTTTTTCTGTTTAGCACACTGAAGATATCGTGCCAAGCCTTTCTGGCCTGCCAAGTTTCAAAGGAGAGATCAGTCACGAGTCTTATAGGTCTCCCTTTATATGTGAGGGCACGTTTATCCCTTGCTGCTTTCAGAATTTTCTCTTTATCCTTGTATTTTGCCAGTTTCACTATGATATGTCGTGCAGAAGATCGATTCAAGTTACGTCTGAAGGGAGTTCTCTGTGCCTCTTGGATTTCAATGCCTTTTTCCTTCCCCAGTTCAGGGAAGTTCTCAGCTATAATTTCTTCAAGTACCCCTTCAGCACCTTTCCCTCTCTCTTCCTCCTCTGGGATACCAATTATGCGTATATTATTTCTTTTTAGTGTATCACTTAGTTCTCTAATTTTCCCCTCATACTCCTGGATTTTTTTATCTCTCTTTCTTTCAGCTTCCTCTTTCTCCATAACTTTATCTTCTAGTTCACCTATTCTCTCCTCTGCCTCTTCAATCCGAGCCGTCGTGGTTTCCATTTTGTTTTGCATTTCGTTTAAAGCGTTTTTCAGCTCCTCGTGACTGTTCCTTAGTCCCTTGATCTCTGTAGCAAGAGATTCTCTGCTGTCCTCTATACTGTTTTCAAGCCCAGCGATTAATTTTATGACTATTATTCTAAATTCACTTTCTGTTATATTATTTAAATCCTTTTTGATCAGTTCATTAGCTGTTGTTATTTCCTGGAGATTCTTCTGAGGGGAATTCTTCCGTTTCGTCATTTTGGATAGTCCCTGGAGCGGTGAGGACCCGCAGGGCACTTCCCCCGTGCTGTGGTGTATAACTGGAGTTGGTGGGCGGGGCCGCAGTCCGACCTGATGTCTGCCCCCAGCCCACCGCTGGGGCTACAGTCAGACTGGTGTGTGCCTTCTCTTCCCCTCTCCTAGGGGCGGGATTCACTGTGGGGTGGTGTGACCCGTCTGGTCTACTTGCACACTGCCAGGCTTGTGGTGCTGGGGATCTGGCGTATTAGCTGGGGTGGGTAGGCAAGGTGCACGGGGGCGGGAGGGGCAGGCTTAGCTCGCTTCTCCTTAGGTGATCCACTTCAGGAGGGGCCCTGTGGCAGCGGGAGGGAGTCAGATCCACTGAAGGAGGTTTGGCTCCGCAGAAGCACAGAGTTGGGTGTTTGCGCGGAGCGAGCAAGTTCCCTGGCAGGAACTGGTTCTCTTTGGGATTTTGGCTGGGGGATGGGCGGGGGAGATGGCGCTGGTGAGTGCCTTTGTTCCCCGCCAAGCTGAGCTCTGCCGTCCGGGGGCTCAGCAGCTCTCCCTCCCTTTGTCCTCCAGCCTTCCCGCTTTCTGAGCAGAGCTGTTAACTTCTGACCTCCCAGACGCTAAGTCGCGCTTGCTGTCGGAACAGAGTCCGTCCGGCCCCTCCGCTTTTGCCAGCCCGACTCGGGGGCTCTGCTTGGCCGGCGAGCCGCCCCTCCGCCCCGGCTCCCTCCCGCCAGTCCGTGGAGCGCGCACCGCCTCGCCGCCCTTCCTACCCTCTTCCGTGGGCCTCTCGTCTGCGCTTGGCTCCGGAGACTCCGTTCTGCTAATCCTCTGGCGGTTTTCTGGGTTCTTTAGGCAGGTGTAGGTGGAATCTAAGTGATCAGCAGGACGCGCGGTGAGCCCAGCGTCCTCCTACGCCGCCATCTTCCGGAACTCCCCTCCTCACAACTTTTAAGGTCACCAAAAACAAGGAAAATCTGAAAAACACTCTGTCAAGAAAAAGCTAAAGAGATGTAACAACGGAAAGAAATATGGTATCCTAGATGGGATCTAGGATAACTAAAAAAATGACATCAGGAAAAAACTAAGGAAAACTGAAAACTTAGGAGATAAAAATAAAAATGGATAGAACCTCTCCAGTTGAGACTTCATTTTGGGGCAGCAACTTCTGTGTGTATCAATGAGAATATCATATAGTATGGATTCAGCTGAGGAGGAAAACGGCCTTATATTCAGCATTGTACCAGCATATTCATTCACTTAAAAATAACTGTTATATACCATTATATTTTCTTGGATTTTGAAGGAAAAATTGCTGGTGGCGTGTATTATAATTAAGAGTAGTTCCTTAGGAAGAATGTAAGCTACGTTTCTTTGCCTGCCACAAATTGCAAGAACATCCCCAGATTAAAAACAAAACATAAGAAAAAACACAATTCATTGGTAAATATGTTTTTAAAGATTGGTAAATAGAATCATTTAAAGAAGACACCCATTTCTAACCTAATGCCCAATTAGTAACTCTTAAAAAAGAAACAAGTGACAATCCCTTAGAATACTGGAGATCAGAAAGCTTAATTCCACATCCCTTATCCTTGAAGTGTTCATACTAATCAGTACAAACATCATCATTTTGTTAATTGTGCTTATTTTTTTTGCTGTAAGTTACATGTTATATAAAATGTATGACATCATGTGCTCACAAATAATACTATGCCTTAGTGAAATACTATGCCTTAGGCAATTTATAAAAACACTCAAATTTGTGTGTATGTTAATTTAGCTTTAATATAAGTTTATATCACCAAAATGTATGCAAAATAAAACTAAATAAGAGTTAGTATTGACAATGAAGATATGAATAGAAAAAGTTGGTTTGTTAGACCAATACAGTGATTTATTTTATAGTTATATATTTACACATTATAATAATTTATTGATTTGTGATGAAGTATTTTTTGTGTTTGAATCATTTTTCATTGATAATGTCAACTCTTTATATATGAACTAGTAGATTCCATTTGTTATTTAGCAACTCTAATAATGCTGTACAGTCAGCAGTTATATCAATTTGTCAGGATGAATTTCTATAAGTTGTATATTACCATATATAAGATACTCCCTAAATTTAAGTGAACAAATAAAAATAAATTCTTACTATTCATCTCTCATCTCATATAGTTACAAAAAATGTTGTCTTTTCTTGTAATGAGAACCTTTAGGATTTACTCTCTTAGCCCTTTCAAATATATCATACAATGATGTTAACTATAGTCATGGTGCACATTACACAAGGTAACTAAAAATGTGGTTATTGACTAAACGCAAGTTAACTAAACTTTGTGTGGTAATCATTTTATATATGTATATTTATATATGTATACATATGTTAGGTTATTGTGTATTATATCTTAAACTTACATAATACTACATTTCAATTATATTTCTATAAAACTGAAAAAGTGGCCATTTTGAATAATTCAAGTAAGATACTTCAAGTAAAAGATTTATGAACATGTTTTATTTACTTTGGGGTAAATACCTAGGAATGGAATTGTTGCATTGTATTACTTTAACTTTTAAACATTAAGAAACTGCCAAATATTCTCTAAAGTAGCTGTTTTCTTTCTAATACTTGGTTTTATCAGTTTAAAAACATTTTTTTTAACAATTCCATTGTATGTTTCATATAGTTGTCCTGTTTTCTAGTTGTTTAAGTGAGCAAGGGAGAAGGGACAGTAATCCTAGTTCTTGTTGCTCAATTATAGACAAAAAACAGAGGTCTCAACTTGTTAAATAATATTAGTGCTTTCAATCAGGAAGTAACTACATTATTTAATATAGTAGCACTAGCATTGTTTAATACAATTTTTTTAAAAAAATAGCAATCTGAGAACAAGAAATATTACTATAATCAAAGGCCATAACAAGATTGCTGAAATTAAGTGTGTGTGTGTGTGTGTGTGTGTGTGTGTGTGTGTGTGTGTCTGTGTAGGCTTTAAACAATAAGATCAATATTACTAAAATCAGCACTATTTGGGGAAAAAAAGGAACAATAAAATATGGAGGCAAATAAACTGGGAAATCTGTTACCAGAATAAGTGTAGCAGCAGGAGGAAAAGGATCCCATGAGTAGCATTAACAATTAAATGAAGAATGAAATTTTATAGGAGTTTAAGAAAGAAGTGGGGTGTAAGACTGGCAAGATTATTACATCATTAAGACCCAAACAGTCTTTACACAAAAGATCCATATTTACTTGGATTTTTTCCCCAATAATAGCATTTCTCGCTGCTTGGTAGGCTGACAAATGCACACTTAAAGGCAATTCCTATGAAATTTTTGGTTAAAGACCTCTCTTCTAAAAACAGTAAACATAGATCTTTATTAACTATAAAATGTAAAACTGCTGTTTTCTCTTATCTAACATACTGTAACAGCTATTACTAATAATATATTCTAAGCACCATTTCTTATTTATCACATGTATTTTTTCATGTTAGTTTAAATAACTTGCCTGAAGTCTCAGAGCTAGTAAGCATCCTTTCCAAAATAGGGCCTTGAAGCTGCCTGAGCCTATTACTGGCATTCATCCTCTATGCTAGTTGTGAGCAGTTAAGATAATAAATATCAAATCAGCATAACCTATTTTCATCATTCAAAGATGCCACCCAGGCCAATATATAGTTTAAGGGCCAGGAATGGAAAAATATGCTCACAGAGAGTGCCCTGATTAGATTCCCCCCAAATCCTGGGGCACCTGGGTGGCTCAGTCAGTTGAGCCCTGGACTTTTGATCTCAGGTCATGATCTTCTGGTCTTGAGATGGCACCCGATGTTGGGCTCCACACTGGGCATGAAGCCTGCTTGGGGATCTCTCTACCCCCTCCCTTCCCTCCTTGCATGCATGACTACTCTCAAATAATAAACAAACAAACAAACAAACAAACTGCCCCAGATCTAATGTTTGTGAAAATGTAGTCACAAATATCTTTGAAAATTACTGTAGGATTAAAAAATTATCTCTGAAATCTAATTTTGTAGGAACAGTAATTAAATTACTTTTAATGTTTCTTTGATATCTAGCCCTACCCTAATATTACACACACATGCACATGCACACACACACCCCCCCACACACACAAATATTGGTTTCTCTATTAATAAAATAAATCTAGGATAGTAAGAATTCTCATTCCTTTCTCTTATAAATAAATATTTTTTTTCTGATGTTAACATCATGTAATTGAAGAATTTCTCAAATCAGAAAACTTAAATCTTAATTCAACCAAAATTGAATTTGAATGTTATAGCATTTTTATAGTGTTGAACCCTACCAAACTAATCATATGAAATAGCTGTTCTTTGCTTAAGGCTTCCATGGATAGGTGTTTTGATTATCTGTATTTCCTTAACTAAATTGAAAACTTGTCTAATGATAAGTAGGAAAGTATCTTGAGCCAGCCAAGATAAGTTTTTTTTTTAAATTAAACCATAAATAGAATCCAAGCCATAATATACAGCCTGTTTTTATGGAATGCAATTCCAATTACCTCAAATCCCCATTTAATATAACTTTATGTCTGATTCTGTCTTAAACACATTAAAAATGGCATATTTGTATGTCTTTGAAGTGTAGCCTGATATAAAAATACTGATTTTTTTCTATATTCATTCTTATTTTTCCTTGTAGTTACTTTCTCATTGAAAAGCTTTATCTCCTATTAATTTATTCCCATTGATAACAAGAAATAATCTGTGTCTCCTATAATTTTACTACAGAGTTCCTTATTTTCCTGTGATTCACTGGCCTGGGTAAATGAAAAATATATGTACATTTGAGTTTGGACCACTAAGTTATAGCTGCACGCCACTCAACAACATTAGTCTAGTATTAAAGAATTATTTAAATTCAAAATTCCTGGGAGAAATAGTTTTACTTTGTTTTTAAGATACAATGTTCCCTTGGGGCGCCTGGGTGGCTCAGTCGGTTAAGCGGCCGACTTCGGCTCAGGTCACGATCTCGCGGTCCATGAGTTCGAGCCCCGTGTTGGGCTCTGTGCTGACAGCTCAGAGCCTGGAGCCTGTTTCGGATTCTGTGTCTCCCTCTCTCTGACCCTCCCCCGTTCATGCTCTGTCTCTCTCTGTCTCAAAAATAAAGAAACGTTAAAAAAAAATTAAAAAAAAAAAAAGATAAAATGTTCCCATGTATCTTTTAAAAATGCCTAGCCAATTATATTGCACATACTTGAGTGACAAGGACCCATACCAAATCGTGGACTTGCCTAAATTGAAGCTGGTAGGGCATGAGCTCTTAGAAGCATTTTGCTTTTTGATTGATTGAACATTAGAGGATTTTCAATAAACAGATATGCCATAAAACTCGTGCTCAATTCTTAAAAAATGTTTCTTACAATACATCACATTTTGATATAATAAAATCCACACCAAATTGTGGCAAATTTCATCAATACCATTTATAATCTAATGGGAATTCAAGTTGGTAAGTTGTGCTTTTTCTGCATGTCTTACATTGTTTATACATAGCAGTAGTTCTGTTTTTTAACTTCCCTGTTGTAACTGAAAACACAAAATGAAAGGTGTTTTTCATAAATTTAATCGAGCACAAAATCAGTTGCAGGAGCTAGTAAATGCAGTTGAGACCTCAAAGTCTCACTCTGCTGATTTTAACTGCGATGCATGACAAGTGCATTGCAAAATCACTTTGAAAAAAATGAAATGATGTGAATGTATCTATCTGTCATCTATCAATCTATTAATCCATTTCTCTCTCCATCCATCCACCTGTTTATTGATGTGTGTGTGTCTATAGTGATTATCAAGAAATTGATATACATGTGTACATTTACCCCTGCAGAAAATCAAACCTTGGAGAATGTGTTAGTTTGGAATTTTTCTTAAAACTGTTTAAAATGATACCTCTAAATCTCTTCAACCTGTGTACTTGTGGAGTAAATTTATCTTCCTGATCCATCTTCTATATTAATTACATATTACATAGCCCTTCTTTGCCAAATTATGCAGAGTGTGGTTAAAAGAAAAGAAAATGATCTAATAAGGAATTAAAACACGCTACAAAAGGCACAGTGTTACCTCTTTTTCTAGAATCTTTTTTTCCCTTTTTAAATTGTTTTTCATTCTTTTCAACATGCACACTCGGATTTTTGTATTTGACCTTAGACTTAGAAGTTTATCTGTAGACATTGCTTGGAAATGACTTTACAGTAAAAACAGTAATGTACACCCAAGGGCATCTGGGGAAGGAATTAGAGTTTTAGAAAAAAAAGTGAATTCTCTATTAATTTCTCACACTGCATAGTATGACATCTACTGTGGGGCGTGTTGTACTCCAGTGGCCATGAGATACGGAGTCCAGTTTGATGGACTTGTACCTTCAATAATTTCATTTCTCCTATAGAGACAGGACCCCAAAGGGCAGCGTTGGGCATTTGTTCATTTACCGTGAGAGTATTTGAATAGCACCTCACGGGGTTTTACTTCATGTCTTTGCCTCTGTGATACTTATTTGAGACACTGTGACGACTGTGATGGGCTGTGTATTATACCACTGCCAGTTGACTGATGACATTTTGATTTATGTGACTTTTTCTGTTGAGCTGGAAGGGAAAGAATCATTGTTTTGTTTTTTTGTTTTTTTCTCTTGCAAGGAACCATTTTAGATAGAGAAAAGTGTAACCTTTTAAGTTTTATTACAACAAAAACATGCCAACAAATACAGTAATAAGTCTTAATCCTTCTGAGCTACATATTCTTATTTATGGGCTATATTTGCTGTGCTGCCTCTTGCTGGTAGTTTTGCCAAACTGCTATACTGAATGGTCTCTCCTTCAGCGTTTAAAAATTACATTCTCAATATTATATTTTACTGTGCCTGGTGGGCCTTTAATATTACAGAAGTTTGGATGTTACATGCTAGACTTCAAAAAATCTCCATTCGTTATCCTAATGATAAAATTGCACGTAATGTTTCATATATTAGGGCTTCTTCCATTTTAGAGATTCCCAACAAGGAAACAATCCCTAAGTGTTCTTTCATTACATAAACAACTTTCTTTTAGGCATGAAGAATGTACTAACAAGTATTCCTGAGAATGATCCTTTGATATTTTCAAAATACAAAAAATGCATTCTAAGTTATTAAAACGTGTTAATTAAATACAGTATAGTTTTACTAACAAGAGTTTTTATTAGATACTATCTGACATAAATTAATCAGATATTGCAACTGTTTGTGGATTACCAACCATATATTAGATTCCTTCAGCATATGATTTGCATTTACACTTCGCAGTAATACTTAGTGCTAAGTGTTTTCTTTAAAAAAAAAAAACAGGTAAAAGAAAGATGCAAGGCAGTTAAGGCAAACGCAGTATATGGAATCCTTTTTGGTGGACCTGGGTCCTTTGGTGGACCTGGTTTTCAATACCAATTATTCAAACTTGAAATCTAGTATTCTTGCAAGTAAACCACAGCTGAGCAAGACTCTTTACTAGTAAACTCTTTGTGTTAACTACAACTTGTCATTTTCATTATTTGAGGTAGTTTCCAACCTATATATTGGGTTATATGGGGGCATAGACGGACAACAGCACATACATATCTGATTGTGGTTGAAGGCATGGCATTTTCACAGATACCTGCAGTTTGTGCTTAATATTTATTCTACTCTTTGGTATATCCTGTGATACTCAGAAGAATTCTGACCCACACTTACATTGGCATCTGTCTTATGGTGTCAAAATGTAATCGAGAGTAGGAACTGAGCTGACATGTTGACAGTTGAAGCTGCAAGAGATCATTTCTTTGATAAATTCGTCCTTTGACTTGTGATTCAAGAACTGTGTTTATCTTCGGGGCATTGTATTTAAATTCTAATAATTAATATGTTCTCTCTCTTAAGAACATTTTTTATTTAGTTATAAAGAATGTGGGATGAATTTATCATTTATAAATTAACATTTAAAAGTGGAAGACGTGTAAATGATTATGGACCCCTTTGCATTGCTTTTCATAATACATTTATTGAAAACTAGTGCATATATAAAATTTACTCTTCATTTGTACAGTTCAGTTGTTTTTAGTGTCTTGAGGGTTGTACGACCATCACTACTATTTTTACAATATTTCACTGTCCCCAAAGGAAATCTCATACCCATTAAACAGTCACACTCTATTCTCACAGTCTCTAGCCCCCTAGCAACCAATAATCTACTTTTTGTCTCCCATTTCCTAATCTGAAAATTTTCCTAACCTGGACATGTTCCAAAAATGGAATTACATAATATGTGATTTATTTTACTGTCTTCTTTGCTTAGAATAATGCTTTCAAAGTTCATCTATGTTGTAGCATGAGTCACTCCTTCTCTTTTTTTAATAGCTAAATAATATTCTATTCTATAGAAATACCACATTTTTTTCCCATTCCTCAGATAAGGGATATTTGGGTTATCTTCATTTTTTGCTGTTATGAATAATGCCACTGTTAACATATACATATAATGTTCGGGTATACATATGTTTGCAGTTAACTTGAGATAATATGTAAGAGTTCAATTTTTGGGTCATCTGTTTAACATTTTTAGGAACCATCAAACTGCTTTCCAAAATGTTTAAACCATTTGACAGTCCCACCACCGGTGTGTGAAATTTACCATTTCTCTGTGTTTTTGCCAACATTTGTTACCGTTTTTAGCCATTGTAGTAAGTGTGAAGCATATCTCATTGTAATTTTTCTTTGCATTTCTCTAATAATTCTGTTGAGCATCTTTGGATTTGTTAATTGGACATTTATGTGTCTGTGGAAAAATGCCTGTTCAAATTCTTTTCCATATTCCAATTGAGTTATCTTTCTATTGTTGAATTATAAGTATTCTTTATATATTTTGGATGTAAGTTCCTTATCAGACATATGATTGGCAAATATTTTCTCCTATTTTCTAGGTTTTTTTTTTAATTCCTTGATGGTGTCCTTTGGTGCATATGCCTTTAACTTTGAAGAAGTCCAGTGATGTACTTTATTTAGACTTTTTTTGCTTGTGTTTTCTTATTGTATCTAAGAAACTATTGTCAACTCAAGGCCATGAAACTTTGTTCCTATGTTTTCTACTAAGAGTTTTATATATTTACCTCTTAGATTTAATTGTGTTTAAACACAGTTTAATTTTTACATTTTGTGTGAGACAGAGATCCAAATTTTTCTCTTTTGCTTTGTCTTTTTCCTTTTTTTTCTTTTTCTTTCTCTATTTTTTTCATGTGTGTAGATACTTGGTCTAACCATTTGTAGGAGACAATATATTCCCTTATTGAATTGTCTTGGTATGTTGTCAAATATCAATTGGCCATAAATGTAAGGATTTATTTGGATTCTCAGTTTTAATCCATTGATCAGTATGTCTATCCCTATGCCATTATGCCATTATCACACTCTGTTGATTATTGTCAGTTTGCAGTAACATTTGAAATCAAGAAAAGTGAGTTTTCCAATTTGTTGTTCTTTATCTAGGTTTTTTTTTGACTAATCTGAGTCCCTCAAATTTCCTTAGTAATTTTATGAACGTGTTGTTTACTTTTGAAGGAAAAAAAACCGCATCTGGAATACTGATAAGGATGAATTTGGACGTTCTTGCTATTTTAATAACATTTCTCTGATGACGTCAGACAATTTTACATTTGGTTCTCATTTAACTGCTCTCAGCAGTGTGTAGTTTTAAGTGTACAACTCTGCATTTTTGTTAATTGTAAGCACAAGTATATTATTCTTTTTGATACCATTGTAATTAAGACTATTTTCTTACTTTCGTTGGGCATGTTTATTTATGCCTCTGTGAGCATATTAATAGTTTCGAGATTTCCAGATGTCAATATCTCTGTAAGTATTGGGAATTTTCCTTAAGTATTAACATCAAATTATTTATTTGTTTGTTCGTTTATAATTCAAATTCAAGTTAGTTAACATACAGTGTAGTCGTGGTTTTAGGAGTAGAACCCAGTGATTCATCTACTACATATGATACCCAGTGCTCATCCTTACAAGTGCCCTCCTTAATCTTCATCACCCTTTTAACCCATCCCCCCCCCCCACCACCCCTCCAGCAACCCTCAGTTCTGTTTGTAAGAGTCTCTTATGGTTTGCCTCCCTCTCTCTTTTTATCTTATTTTTCCTTCCCTTCCCCTGTGTTCATCTGTTGTTTCTTAAATTCCACATATGAGAGAAATCATATGATATTTGTCTTTTCTCTGGCAGACTTACTTTGCTTAGCATAATACCCTCTAGTTCCATCCACGTTGTTGCAAATGGCAAGATTTCATTATTTTTCATCACTGAATAATATTCCATTGTGTATATATAACACATCTTCTTTATTCATCAGTTGATGGACATTTTGGCTCTTTTGCTAATTTGGCTATTGTTGTAGGACTGATATAAACATTGGGGTACATGTGCCCCTTTGAATCAGCATTTTCGTATACTTTGGAGAAATACCTTGTAATGCAATTTCTGGGTCAGAGGGTAGTTCTATTTTAAGTTTTTTGAAGACCCTTCATACGTTTTCCAGAGTGGCTGCACCAGCTTGCATTCCCACCAACAGCGCAAAAGAATTATCCTTCCTCTGCATCCTCGCCAACATCTGTTGCCTGCGTTATTAATTTTAGTCATTCTGACAGGCGTTATGTGGTATCTCACAGTGGCTTTGATTTGCATTTCCCTGCTGATGAGCATGTTTTTACGTGTTGGTTAGCCATCTGGATGTCTTCTTTGGAAGAGTGTCTATTCATGTCTTTTGCCTATTACTTCAGTGGATTATTTGTTTTTGGGTGTTGTTTGATAAGTTCTTTATAGATTTTGGGTAATAACCCTTTAGCTGATATGTATTTGCAAATATCTTCTCCCATTCTGTCGGTTGCCTTTTAGTTTTGCTGATTGTTTCCTTCGCTGTGCAGATTTTTCTTTTGATGAGGTCCCAATAGCTCATTTTTGCTTTTGTTTCCCTTGCCTCCAGAGACATGTCCAGTAAGAAGTTTTGCAGCTGAGGTCATAGAGGTTGATGCCTGTTTTCTCCTCTAGGATTTTGATAGTTTCCTGTCTCACATTTAGGTCTTTAATCCATTTTGAATTTATTTTTGTGTATGGTGTAAGAAAATGGTCCAGTTTCATTCATCTGCATGTTGCTGTCCAGTTTTCCCAGCACTATTTACTTAAGAGACCTAAGAGACTTTTTTCATTGGATAGCCTTTCCTATTTTGTCAAAGATTAGTTGGCCAAAATCAAATTATTTTCACTTCTATTTTCCAGAGAACAGTTACAGATGCTTCACTATAATAATGATAATGATAATAAAATCTGAAGTCCTGTGGGTTAAATGGTATGAAAATTCAGGCAAAGGATCATTCTGTGATATACTACAGCTTATATAAATAAAAATAATTATTTACAAATTAGGGGAATAAAAATTGATTAAATTAATCCTTTCAGGGAGTGGCAGCCTGTCAGGGTAAAGAGAATACATAAAAACATAAATTTAGACTCCATTTAATTGAGTGACCTTTTCATGTTGTTGCAAAATACAGATAGACACATATTTATATTTTACTTTTAAGTAGGCCTTGCTTTCTGGGTCTTATTTCTTGTCATATCAAATAATATTCTCCAATTTGATTCTAAATAACATTCTACTTGAAGAAAATACCACTAAATGATTTCCTAAGTTGATATGTAAGTAAATTTGTGGGATCACCAATGAAACCAAGATTCAAACACCTGAAACCACCTTTATCTCTGAAAACAGTAACTACTTGAATTTATGCATATTTAGGTTCTTAATGTTTCTTTAAAAAGTTTTGGTAATATTTACATAATAACTTGGATCAATAATAGTAGCATTCATATATCACAGTATATTTCATTTCATAGCAACTCTTTAAGATAAGTTTCATCATCCCCTCTTTGAAGAATCCCCTCATTAAAAAAAAAAACAGGATTGGCAAAATTGAAAAGGAAGGAGACATGACTTGGTTCTTGGATTCCGATCTCCATAATCTCTCTACATCAGTACTGCCATTTCCCTCTCTTCCTGGAATGGGAATTTTAATTCTGTCTTCTTGTGAGAGGCTGTACTAAAATGAAAATGCATATGGCTTGAGAATATGTGAATAATATTCATATAAAAGTAATATGGCAAAATTTTGAAAAGCTCAAAAATATTTACGAAGCTACAACTTTTTATGAATTTGATCACAGCATTTCCAAAAGGTCTTAGAGATAGTCTGCTTGAAGCCAATCATTACACACTTGAGGAAATTGAAACCTGAAGAGGTTAAACCACTTTTGGGTGGTCAACAGCTAAGAAACTGTGCAATCAGGGATATAAAACAGGCAAAATAGAAACCTTATTTGAACTGGAACAAGTTGTCAGGCCAAACTGCTAGCATTTGAAAAGAAGGTCTGTCAGATGCCTATTGTGTAGTATTAGGCAATTTTCTAAAATGTCTTTGCTTCAGTTTCATCATCTGTAAAATAGAAATGGCAATAATAGCACCTTTTCCCAGGGATTCCTGAGGATATGTGAGTTAATACATAGACAATATTTCTTACCAAATCTTAATCAATTAATGACATTTTTGTTTGTACTCCAGCCCATAGGCTTTATCTTTCCTATAAACATAAATTTATTTCCTTCCAAAAATGATTCATATCCAAAATAAGTATGTGTTTACTTTTCCAAATCTGTGGCGGTACTTATAATCACCACCTTTACTAATGTCATTGATGTGAAAAATTTGAATGTTGTCATTTGAATGTTCGTAGCTATTCCAGTTGTTACATTTGTAGATTCTTATAGACAGATTTTGGAATACCTCTGTCCCAGAACATTAACTGATAGGCTTGCACATTTTTTTCACAACTATTAATGACAGGACTACGAACTACAGCCAAATAAAACTGCATAGACCATGAGTTTGCATTGAAGACTTAGTTATTTCTTATAATAATTGGAGGATTTTAGTAAGTAGTGTTAGACTAATACATAGATGAGAAAACGATGGTTTGTGGGCCATACAGCCCATTACCTCTGTTTGTAAATAAAAAATAACTGGAAAACAGTCATACACATTCATTTAAGTCTTGTCAGTGACTGATTTTGCACTGCATTGATAGAGTTGAGTAGTCATAAGAGAGATGATATGGGCCACATATCCTAAAATATTTATTCTCTGGTCCTTTCAAGGGGGAAAAAATGCTAAATCCTGGTTTAATCCCACAGATTAAGTCAAGCTAATGCAAACATGCCAGTTTACTCCTGGATTATCTCATATACTACAGGTAGGTGCCATATGATTTCTGCTGGGGTAAACCGATAAGCCACAAAATGCTTTAGGAAATTATTTTATAGTACGTGTCACAATCTGCTAATATATAACCAAACTGATAAAAAATGAAGTTGATATAAATATTATTGTGCTTAGTGTAATATAAACCAGAGGAGATATATACTCATGTATGTAAATATATGCATTATATATGCCCTGATATATAATAACATAGCGTTATAATTATGATTTATTTTGTGCAATTTAATATATAATTTAATGAGGAAAAACTGTATAGTTTGTAAATTGGAACACATAAGAATATTATATTCACTTTAAGTTTAGATATCCAAAAAGTAGAAATATTTGAAGCATGGGTATTAAGAATTTGAAGCATGGGTATTAAGTTGTTAGGCATTGTGAAGATTACATATTAAATAGAAATTTAGTTTGAGACATAAATTGAACTTTATGTCTGAAACAGTACAGTATAATTTTTTAAGAAGTTACTACAAATCCAATTAGAAATTTGATTCTAGATAGTACTTAATGGCCTCATGTGTCAGACTATGGCATTTAGAATTCTCCTGTAGGGAATTGTTGTTTATGAACGATTTTTATAAAGGAAGCTGTGTATTACTCAAAAGTTAATTTAAAGTAAATAGGACATAGATTTATAGTTTTTTTTCAGCTTGCAACAACAGTGAAAGGACTTTAATTAATATCGGAACCTTACTGTATTGATTAGACATTGCTAGGCTTTGCATTATGTTTTTTTTTAATTCTATTTTTTATTTTTTTTAATTACACACAAATTAGTTAGCATATAGTGCAACAATGATTTCAGGAGTAGATTCCTTAGTGCCACTTACCCATTTAGCCCATCCCCCCCTCCCACAACCCCTCAGTTTGTTCTCCATATTTATGAGTCTCTTCTGTTTTGTCCCCCTCCCTGTTTTTATATTATTTTTGTTTCCCTTCCCTTATGTTCATCTGTTTTGTCTCTTAAAGTCCTCATATGAGTGAAGTCATGTGATTTTTGTTTTTCTCTGACTAATTTCACTTAGCATAATAGCCTCTAGTTCCATCCATGTAGTTGCAAATGGCAAGATTTCATTCTTTTTGATTGTCGAGTAATACTCCAGTGTGTGTGTGTGTGTGTGTGTGTGTGTGTGTGTGTGTGTGTGTACCACAATGGGATCGGTTCCTTGATTTCTCTTTCTGTAGCTTCATTGTTGGTGTATAGGAATGCAACCGATTTCTGTGTATTGATTTTATATCCTGCAACTTTGCTGAATTAATGAATCAATTCTAGCAATTTTTTTAGTGGAATCTTTTGGGTTTTCCATATAGAGTATCATGTCATCTGCAAAGAGTGAAAGTTTGACCTCTTCCTGGCCAATTTGGATGCCTTTTATTTCTTTGTGTTGTCTGATTTGCAGAGGCTAAGACTCCAATACTATGTTGAATAACAGTGGCGAGAGTGGACAACCCTGTCTTGTTCCTGACCTTAGGGGGAAAGCTCTCAGTTTTTCCCCATTGAGGATGATATTAGTGTTGGGTCATTCATATATGGCTTTTATGATCTTGAGGTATGATCCTTCTATCCCTACTTT
This sequence comes from Neofelis nebulosa, assembly GCF_028018385.1. NCBI lineage: Eukaryota > Metazoa > Chordata > Mammalia > Carnivora > Felidae > Neofelis > Neofelis nebulosa. The sequence continues at coordinate 206,252,695 of NC_080782.1, read as the reverse complement.
CTTGAGGGTTTTTATCAAGAAAGGATGCTGTATTTTCTCAAATGCTTTCTCTGCATCTATTGAGAAGATCATATGGTTCTTGTCCTTTCTTTTATTGATGTGATGAATCACGTTAATTGTTTTGCAGATCTTGAACCAGCCCTGCATCCCAGGTATAAATCCCACTTGGTCGTGGTGAATAATTTTTCTAATGTATTGTTGGATCCAGTTGGCAAATATATTGAGGATTTTTGCATCCATGTTGATCAGGGAAATTGGTCTATAGTTCTCCTTTTTGGTAGGGTCTCTGTCTGGGTTTGGAATCAAGGTAATGCTGGCTTCATAGAAAGAGTTTGGAAGTTTGCCTCCCATTTCTTTTTTTGGAACAGTTTCAAGAGAATAGGTGTTAACTCTTCCTTAAATGTTTACTAGAATTCCCCTGAAAGCCATCTGGCCCTGGACTCTTGTTTTTTGGTAGATTTTTGAGTACTCATTCGATTTCCTTACTGGTTATGGGTCTGTTCAAATTTTCTATTTCTTCCTGTTTCAGTTTTGGTAGTGTATATGTTTCTAGGAATTTGTCCATTTCTTCCAGATTGCCCATTTTATTGGCATATAATTGCTCATAATATTCTCTTATTATTTTTATTTCTACTGTGTTGGTTGTGATCTCTCCTCTTTCAGTCTTGATTTTATTTATTTGGGTCCTTTCCTTTTTCTCCTTGATCAAACTGGCTAGTGGTTTATCAATTTTGTCAATTGTTTCAAAGAACCAGCTTCTGGTTTCATTGATGTTTTCTACTGGTTTTTTTTTTGGTTTCGATAGTGTTAATTTCTGCTCTAATCTTTATTATTTTCTGTCTTGTGCTGGTTTTGGGTTTTATTTGCTGTTCTTTTCCCAGCTCCTTAAGGCGTTAGGTTAAGTTGTGTATCTGAGATCTTTCTTCCTTCTTTAGGAAGGCCTGGATTGCTATATACTTTCCTCTTATGACCACCTTTCCTGCGTCCCAGAGGTTTTGGGTTGTGGTGTTATCCTTTTCATTGACTTCCATATACTTTTTAATTTCCTCTTTAACTGCTTGGTTAGCCCATTCATTCTTTAGTAGGATGTTCTTCAGTCTCCAAGTATTTGTTACCTTTCCAAATTTTTTCTTGTGGTTGATTTCGAGTTTCATAGCGTTGCGGTCGGAAAATATACACGGTATGATCTCAATCTTTTTGTACCTACTTACGGCTGATTTGTGTCCCAGTATATGGTCTATTCTGGAGAACGTTCCATGTGCACTGGAGAAGAATGTATATTCTGCTGCTTTAGGATCAAATGTTCTGAATATATCTGTTAAGTCCAGCTGATCCAGTGTGTCATTCAAAGCCATTGTTTCCTTGTTGAATTTTTAATTAGATGATCTGTCCATTGCTGTGAGTGGGGTGTTGAAGTCTCCTACTATTATGGTATTACTGTTGATGAGTTTCTTCATGTTTGTGATTAACTGATTTATATATTTGGGTGCTCTCACGTTTGGTGCTTAAATGTTTACAATTGTTAGGTCTTCTTGGTCTATAGACCCCTTGATTATGCTATAATGCCCTTCTGATAGTCTGATATAAGTATGGCTACTCCGGCTTTCTTTTGTTGACCATTAGCATGATAGATGGTTCTCCTTCCCTTTATTTTCAATCTGATGTGTCTTTAGGTCTAAAGTGGGTCTCTTGTAAACAGCATATAGATGGATCTTGTTTTCTTATCCATTCTGTTACCTTATGTCTTTTTTTTTTTTAATTTTTTAACGTTTATTTATTTTTAAGACAGAGAGACAGAGCATGAATGGGGGAGGGTCAGAGAGAGGAGAAGACACAGAATCTGAAACAGGCTCCAGACTCTGAGCAGTCAGCACAGAGCCTGACGCGGGGCTTGAACTCACGGACCGCGAGATCATGACTGAGCCGAAGTCGGACGCTTAACCGACTGAGCCACCCAGGCGCCCCACCTTATGTCTTTTGATTGGAGCATTGAGTCCATTGACGTTGAGAGTGAGTACTGAAAGATACGAATTTATTGCCATTATGATGCTTGTAGAGTTGGAGTTTCTGGGGGTGTTCTCTGGTCCTTTCTAATCTTGGTTGCTTTTGGTATATGTATATGTACCAAATATATATATATATATATATATATATATATATATATATATATACCATATATGTACCATATATATATACCATATATGTACCATATATATATATCATATATGTACCATATATATATATATATATATATATATACATACCATATATGTACCATATATATATATATATACCATATATGTACCATATATATATATATACCATATATGTACCATATATATATATATATATATACCATATATGTACCATATATATATATATATATATATATATACCATATATGTACCATATATATATATATACACACACACACACACATACATATATATACGTATATACATATATGTATGTATATATATACATATATGTGTGTGTATATATATATATTTTTTTTTTTTCACCTTTTCTGCCCTCAGAGAGTCCCCCTTAAAATTTCTTGCAGGGCTGGTTTAGTGGTCACATACTCCTTTAATTTTTGTTTGTCTGGGAAACATTTTATCTCTCCTATTTTGAATGACAACCTTGCTGGATATAGAATTCTTGGCTGCATATTTTTCTGATTCAGCACACTGAATATATCCTGCCACTCCTCTCTGGCCTGCCAAGTTTCTGTGGTTAGGTCTGCTGCAAATCTGATCTGTCTTCCCTTGTAGATAAGGGACTTTTTTTCCCCTTGTTGCCCTCATGATTCTCTCCTTGCCTGAATATTTTGTGAATTTGATTATGATGTGCCTTGTTGATGGTCGGTTTTTGTTGAACTTAATGGGGGCCCTCTGTGCTTCCTCGATTTTGATGTCTGTGTCTCTTCCGAGGTTAGGAAAGTTTCCCGCTATGATTTGCTCACATAGCCCTTCTACCTTAATTTCTCTCTATTCCTCTTATGGGACCCCTATGATTCTGATGTTGTTCCTTCTTAATGAGTCACTGGTTTCTCTGATTGTTAAATTGTGCTCTTTGGCCTTAATCTCCCTTTTTTTTCTGCTTAATTATTCTCTATAAGTTTGTCCTCAGTATTGCTGATTCTCTGTTCTGCCTCATCCATCCTTGCTGCCGTGGCAGCCATCCGTGATTGCAGCTCGGTTAGAGCATTTTCAATTTCATTCTATTTTACTTCTTTTGTCTCCTCAGAAAAGGATTCTAATCTATTTTCAACTCCAGCTAGTATTCTTATTATTGTGATTCTAAATTCTGGTTCAGACATTTTGCTTGTGTCTGTGTTGGTTAAAACCCTGGCCCTTGTTTCTTCGTGCTCTTTGTTTTGAGGTGAATTCCTTTGTTGTGTCATTTTGAAGGGAGAAAAGGAATTCATGAGGTAGAAAAATTGAAATTAAAAAAAATTAAAATTACAAAAATAATAAAATTAAAAATTACACACACACACAAATCGAATAGGTGATGCTAGATCCTAGGTGTGTTTTGGTTTGGGTGTTGAAAGTGGTTTGACAGATTAGAGAAAAAAAGGGGGGGGAAGAAAAAAAAAGGAAATCGTTTGAGAATTTGAAAAAATGATTACACTGAAGTAGGCTAAAATTATATGATGGGGGTAAAATAGTATTTGAAAAAATATACACAAAAGTAAAGAATATACTTAAAAATTAAAGAAAAATATTTTTAATAAAAATAAAAAATATATATGAACTTTTTCTTTTTCAGTATTAAGAAAATAGAAAAGAAATACAAAAGAGAAAAAAGAGGAAAAAAAAGAGAAAAAAGGAAATTGTTTGAAAATTTGAAAAAGTGAATACACTGTAGTAGACTAAAATGATGAAAGTAAAATAGAATTTGAAAAAAATTTATATAAAAGTACAAAATATAGTAAGGAAATTAAAAATATTTTTAATAGAAATTGAAAGTAAAAATGAAGTTTTTCTCTATCTGCATTCAAGAAAAGAAAAGAAATGAAAAAGAAGAAAAGAAAAAGAAGGAAACTAAAAAAGGAAATTGTTTGAAAATTTGAAAAGGTGAATACACTGAAGTAGACTAAAATAAAATGATGGAAGTAAAGTAGAATTTGAAAAAAATTATACAAAGGTAAAAATATAGTAATAAAAATTAAAAATATTTTTTATAAAAATTGAAAATAAAAATGAAGTTTTTCCCTTATTCAAAAAAAGTGTAAAAGAGAAAAAGAAAAAAAATGAAAGAAAATTTAATAGAGGAACCTGCTAACAGATTGAAGTAGGATTTCCCCTAGAAGTCAGTCTATGTAGAGCTTGATAGTCCATAAACTAAGTCTATGGTGAGACTTGTGTTCTTGAAGAGTGAAGATGGCTCAGTTGGGTGGGGCTCAGTGTAACAGCTCCGCTCTCCACTAGATGGCGCTGCTAGCCTACTGGGGTGGATTGTTGGGGTACTCATAGGTGCACATGCGCAGGAGTGGTGAAAATGGCACCACCCAGCTATCCAGTCTGTTCTCCCCAATCCGTAGTCACACACCTGTCTTCTGTCTTCAGCCTTCCTCCACTCCCCGCTTTTTCACTGTCCGTGACCAGGCTCCAGGCAGTACCTCTCTCCCGAGTTTTGTCTTAGATGCGGCTGTTTTTCCCAGCCCCTTACTCCTGAAGTACTGCGGCTTTGACCCATTCTGCCCCTCTGCGGGAGGGTCTCAGCCAGCAATGGCCGAATGTCGGCTGCACCCAGAAACATTTGCTGGACCCTGCTGCTGCTGGTGCCCCGAGACTACGGCCAGGTGCCACCCCACCCCAGAAAAAGTTCACGAGATAGTGTAGCAACAGCGTTTCAGGGATTATGGAAAATCACAACACACATCTGGCACCAGGCTTCACCCTTAATCACCTTGTTCCAGTGAATGTGGCTGTTTTCTGGGGTCTGCTGGGACCAAGTGGCTTCAACAGTCTCTACCAAATGTCCTTCTAGCAGTGGAACCGCTTTTCCCCGTGTGGCCCAAGAACCTCCTGACCCCACTCTGTTCCTGGGGAATCACCTTTCCCACCAGAGCACCGCCAGGTATGGAGTAGCGGAGTTGCCACCTTTGCGCTCCCCTTGTTTACAGTCTTAATGGAATTTAAACCCTCTCCTTTCTCCTTTCTCCCTTTTTAGTTTAGTCCCTGCGGCTGTTGCCTATTTTCCACTTTCTCTCCCACTGCTTTTGGGGAGGGGTGCTTTTCCCGTATTCTCCCCTTTGCCCTGTATGTCCTCTCTCCATCTGCAAAAGTGGTTTCCTACCCTCCACGGCTTCTGGCTCTCCAAATTCACCTCTCCACGCTGTGTACCTGCTGAATTCTGTGGTTCAGGTTGTGCAGATTGTTGTGTTAATCTTCCAATCAGTTTTCTAGGTGTGTAGGATGGTTTAGTGTTGGTCTGGCTGTATTTCATGGACGCAAGACACACAAAAATCTTCCAGGCTCTTCCGCCATCTTGGCTCCTCCCCCTCCATAATTTTATCTTCTAATTTTCCTATTCTCTCCTCTGCCTCTTCAATCCATGCTATGGTCTCCTCCATTTTATTTTGCACCTCATTTATCGCAATTTTTAGTTCCTCATGACTATTTTTTAGTCCCTTGTTCTCTGTAGCAATAGATTCTCTGCTGTCCTCTATGCTTTTTTCAAGCCCAGCGATTAATTTTATGACTTTTATTCTAAATTCATGTTCCATTATATTGCTTAAATCATGTTCGATCAATTCATTAGCTGTCGATACTTCCTGGAGTTTCTTTTGAGGAGAATTCTTCTGTTTCATCATTTTGGCTAGTTCCTGCAGTAGCTCCAAACCGCAGGGCACTTCCCCTGTGCTGTCCAGAGAAACTTGTGTTGGTGGGCATGGCCACAGTCATACCCGATGTCTGCCCCCAGCCCATCATTGGGGCCACAGTCAGACTGGTGTGTACCTCGTCTTTCCGTTTCCCAGGGGCAGGACTCACTGTGGAGTGGTGTGGCCTGTCTGGGCTACTTGCACACTGCCAGGCTTATGGTGCTGCTTTGATGGGATCTGGCCAAGGGCGTATTAGATGGGGTGGATCCGCAAGGTGCACAGGGGTGGGAGGTGACAGGCTTAGCTAGCTTTGTCTCCTGTGGGAGGGGCCCTGCATCAAAGGGAGGGAGGCAGACCTGTCGAGGGATGGAGCCACAGAAGCACAGCATTGGGAGTTTGCGCGGTGCGAGCAAGATTGGTGACAGGAACTGGTTCCCTTTGGAATTTTGGCTGTGGGATGGGAGAGGGAAATGGCGCTTGCCAGCACCTTTGTTCCCCTGCTGAGCTCTGTCCTTCCAGGACTCAACAATTCTCCCTCCCGGCATCCTGTAGCCCTCTCCGCTCTCCGAGAGCAGAGCTGTTGACTTTTAACATTCCAGATGTTAAGTCCCGCTGGCTGTCAGAACTCACGGAGTCCAGCCCCTCCACTTTCGCAAGCCAGACTTTGGGAGCTCTGCCTTGCCTGGCAGGCTGCTCCTCCGCCTGGCTCCCTCCCGCCAGTCCGTGTAGTGCACACCACCTCTCCCCTTTCCTACGCTCTTCCGCGTGCCTCTTGTCTAGGCTTGGCTCTGGAGAGTCTGTTCTGCTAGTCTTCCGGTGGTTTTCTGGGTTGTTTAGGCCCATGTGGGTGGAATCTTAGCGATCAGCAGGACAAGATGAGCCCAGCATCCTCCTATGCTGCCATCTTCCTTCTGGAAACTTTTTTCCTATCTCCTGTTGGCAGTTTCTTTGAGGCAAATGTGATAATCTTAAAAGTCACATTTCATATGGACTTATATACTGAAAGTTGATAATGAATGAATTTATTTTAATTCTGTCCCAAGCAAAAAATAAATGATCTGGATTTATTGTTTGTAAAGTGGCAGGTTAATACCATTCTTCAATAAAAATGACAAGTTTTCGTTGGAAAAATGGCTGATTCCAGGGTAGGTCAGGAAATAGATAAGATGAGCTTGGAGCATCTTGTTCTACCAGAAAATAATGATGTGCTAATAAATTAACCAACCAGTCTACAAACCAACAAACGAAAACTTTTTTTTTTAAACTATTGATGAGGTAGGTCAAAGGAGCACAGGAGGCAACTTCATAGGCTTCCAGTGGCCGAAGTTGGAACTATCTGGCCATGTAAATCATGTAATTGGATTATAACTTAGAATTTAAAATTACTATTCATATGTCCATACTGATATACATAAATGATTGATAAATCCATAAATGGAGGAAAAGAGACAAATCTCTCATGTAGAATTCCAAATAATTTATATCAAATAATTTTATGTCATTAATGACTATCTCCCCCTACTACATTGTAAGCCCTCTGGTGGTAAGGATCATGTTTCTGTTTTCACCATTTTATCACCAATGATTTACTAAGTCCATGATACATAAAGGCTTATTAATTATTTGTGGGTTTGGGGCGCCTGGGTGGCGCAGTCGGTTAAGCGTCCGACTTCAGCCAGGTCACGATCTCGCGGTCCGTGAGTTCGAGCCCCGCGTCAGGCTCTGGGCTGATGGCTGGGAGCCTGGAGCCTGTTTCCCATTCTGTGTCTCCCTCTCTCTCTGCCCCTCCCCCGTTCATGCTCTGTCTCTCTCTGTCCCAAAAAATAAATAAAAAACATTGAAAAAAAAAAAATTTAATTATTTGTGGGTTAAATGAATCAATTCAATAATGTCAAAAATAGGAATTTTATCAATGTGAAAATCTTGTGAATGATTGTGCGTGAATTTTATCAGCGTGAAAATCTTGTGTGAAATGTGAATGATTCACATTTTCAATGTGAAAATCAATGTGAAAATAAAGTATATAGATGATTTTCCCTTGTGTAAATAAAGAGTATGTTTTTCTGGCCATTTGAAAAACTCCACCTACACGATCAGTAGTTTCTGTGCTTCCTTTTGCCTGCACAGGTACAATTTCATCCCAATGTGATCTATCTAGAAAGACTCATCCCTTTACTTTCTGTGGTAGGCAGAAAAATGGCCCCTTGATGATCTCCATTTCGATATTCCCAGAATCTGTGAATTTTGAACATAGGCAAAAAGTCTAAAAGAGGAAATAGTTTGTGACAGACCAGTGTTCTGCCATTTTCTAAATCAAATGTTGATATTGAATTCTACCTGAAGTCTCTGTTTTGTCATTTGACAACTTATCTTCCTTTTTCTTTGGAAGTAGAGTTTCAGTGGGGTCAGGTGATAAGCTAGCACCAGTGCTGGGACACTGGCATCGCCTTTCTCCATCTCTTGCAAAAGAAAAATCAATCTGAGCACCTTTGAGTGATCAGTAACATGGCTATATAGTGCTGTATCTTTCTTATTATCATCTTGATGAACTTCAGAGTTTCCTGGAGAAACTGTTGATAATAGCGAAGTTGTTACTAGCTTTACAAGATTGGTATTAAATGTAAAATATCTAGATATCTGGTAGATAGAAAACAGACTTGGCCCTTCTATCTGTGCCCTCTAACTGTGCAGATGTTGCAGTCACATTAAGAAGAATACCAATTTTCGTTTAAAACTGTGGGTTAGCAAATTTAGAAGCTTGGTCTTGAACTTGGATGTTTTGATGGACTGGTATTTGATTCCTACCAGAGTACCAGATTTACTTTGAATACAGACAACATTGTATAACACACAGAAATAACACGTTTAAAAAATTGCTAATGCTACTACTTGAAAGTGTTTCTAGGACAAATTGAAAAACAAATAGGTATTAAAAGACTGTTGTTAAGGAAACTTCCTGGCGATAGGATTTGAACCAGTAGACTGGGAGAAGTAAATTGCTTCTATTGCTATACTTCTAAACTATTGTAATGAAAATTACAGTAGCAACAAAATAGCGCTACTTGGAATTCAAAAGGCACGGGCAGAAAAGGCAGAGATGAACTATATAATCTCAAGATCATACACTTCCAGGATGTTATTTGATTCCCTTTTTCATGTTAGAATGGTCCGTTCTGTGCTGAAGAAATTTTTTTTCCAATATGTAGTTTGGTATGTACTTGAGTACAATGGTCTTAAAAATGTTACTTATTTAAAAGTTAAAAAAAAAAAATTGATGGCGCGCTCAGGTGGCTCAGTTAAGCGTCCAACTTCAGCCCAGGTCATGATCTCATGGTTTGAGTTCGAGTCCCACATCAGGCTCCGTGCTAACAGCTCAGAGCCTGGAGCCTGCTTCAGATTCTGTGTCTCCTCCTCTCTCTGCCCTTTCCATGCTCATGCTATGTCTCTCTCTATGTCTTAATAATAAAATAAAATGTTAAAAAATAAAATAAATAAATAAAAAAATTGAATACATTAACTAATGAATGCATGACACTTATTTAATAAAAACACTGTTGTCAAGAAGGATATTAACTGGAGAACGCTCAAAGCATTCATTATTCACCAAATGCTAAATGTTTGCCCAAATATTTTTCTATAATTGAGACTTGTGCCTAGTAATATAGCTTCAATCATACACTCAAAAACAGAAAAAAAAATATAAAAAAAAAATAAAATACCTGCTGCAGCATTACATTTTTTATTAGTATATAACTTGAAACATAATTAATGAAATCTGGTATATTCTTGACTGTTTTCAGAATAAATATATTTAATAATAGTGACCAGAAATAGTTTCATTTGGTGGATTTGAGGAAAAAAAATTCACGGAAGAGAGTGATCAAAGCAAAGAGGGGGGAAAAAAGAAACAAAGGTAAGGGAGGAAAAAAGAAAAATACCTATTTATTATCTGTTCAGGAAGTTACTGAAAACTTACCCATCTCTTATTCTATCACTCTTATCACTAGACAGTAGTGATTTTAGAATTGACCCAATTTCTGGATGAAAGAGTAGTTTAGGATCCTAGTTGACATGATAGATGTTCCACTTGCTGCAAAACATTATTGACTCAGATGTAAGTGAATGACTCAACTTGGACCAGTCAGAATTAATGTGGGTATTTTGGCTGAAATACTTCACTGGGAAATATTAGAGATTTTCCAAAATTTTAAAAAAGTTTTTCTCAATGGTAAATACTTTCTAGTATTGCAAATCTTTATAGTATATATTGGTGATGTGTTAGTATGGAGATACAGTGCCTACATTTACCACAATATATTGAGAAATGCCTAGTAATTAAACTATTGTAGAGAAAATAGTCTACAGATGAAAAGACATCTTTAATAGCAGTACCATTGTTTTTCATACCAAAAAGAGCATACCTGAAAATAGATGTACACAAACTTTCTAAATTATGTCTTCTGTCACTTGACACTAATAATAGTGAAAAATACCCATGTAGATATCATAAATAGGTATAGCATTAATGGATAATAACACTTGGACTAGCCTGAGTCAGGAGAGGTTGAGGAGTAGTTGGGATCACTACATGCCCTGCATGGAAGCCAACAGTCCCTTTTAAGGGTTAGTGAAGCATTTGCTTGAACTTGCAACTCCTGTAAATTTAGGAAAACTTAGTTGGAGGGGTCAGGAGGGTTGATGTGTTAGAATGTTGTGACTGTGTCCTGTAATCTGCAGTAAAGTCCTATAGTAAAGGTAAATGTGTACTCATAACTGGGAATAGAGAGAAAAGAATATGTGACCTTACTAATGAAAGCCATTTAGCTCACATGCACCATTCCAGGGTGGCTGAAATCTGTATTAGAACAACTGAATTTACTGCTTTCCTTTCATTTAATAAGAAGTTAGGCAAGTATAAAGAAGTGTATTATAGAATCCTGGGAAGATGGCGGCGTAGGAGGACGCTGGGCTCACCGCGCGTCCTGCTGATCACTTAGATTCTACCTACACCTGCCTAAATAACCCAGAAAACCACCAGAAGACTAGAAGAACGGACTCTCTGGAGCCAAGCGCAGACGAGAGGCCCACGGAAGAGGGTAGGAAGGGCGGAGAGGCGGTGCCCGCTCCAGGGACTGGCGGGAGGGAGCCGGGGCGGAGGGGCGGCTCGCTGGCCAAGCGGAGCCCCCGAGTCTGGCTGGCAAAAGCGGAGGGGCCGGACGGACTGTGTTCCGACAGCAAGTGGGACTTGACATCTGGAAGGTTATAAGCTCACAGCTCTGCTTGGAGAACGGGAGGGCTGGAGGACAACGGGATGGAGAGTTGTTGAGCCCCAGAAGACAGAGCACAGCTTGGTGGGGAACAAAGGCGCTCGCCAGCGCCATCTCCCTCACCCATCCCCCAGCCAAAATCCCAAAGGGAACCGGTTCCTGTCAGGGAACTTGCCTGCACCATGCAAACACCAAATGCTGTGCATCTGCAGGTCCATCCCTCTGGCAGTGGGTCTGACTCCCTCCCAGTGATGCAGGGCCCCTCCCGAAGTGGATCTCCAAAGGAAAAACAAGCTGAGCCTGCCCCTCCTGCCCCCGTGCACCTTGCCGATCCACCACAGCTAATACACCAGATCCCCAGCACCACAAGCCTGGCAGTGTGCAAGTAGCCCAGACGGGCCATGCCACCCCACACTGAATCCCGCCCCTAGGAGAGGGGAAGAGAAGGCACACACCACACTGTGGCCCCAGCGGTGGGTTGGGGGCAGACATCAGGTCTGACTGCAGCCCCGCCCACCAACGCAAGTTATTCAAGACAGCACAGGGGAAGTGTGCCGCAGTCCTGCACCACTCCAGGGACTATCCAAAAAGACAAAACGGAAGAATTCCCCTCAGAAAAACGTCCAGGAAATAACAACAGCTAACGAAATGGTCGAAAACAATTTAAACAATATAACAGAAAGTGAATTTAGAATAATAGTCATAAAATTAATCGCTGGGCTTCAAAACAGTATAGAGGATAGCAGAGAATCTCTTGCTACAGAGATCAAGGGACTAAGGAACAGCCAGGAGGAGGTAAAAAACGCTATCAATGAGCTGCAAAATAAAATGGAGACAACCACGGCTCAGACTGAAGAGGCAGAGGAGAGAATAGGTGAACTAGAAGATAAAATTATGGAAAAAGAAGAAGCTGAGAAAAAGAGATAAAAAATCCAGGAGGATGAGGGGAAAATTAGAGAACTAAGTGATGCACTAAAGAGAAATAATCTACACATAATTGGTATTCCAGAGGAGGAAGAGAGAGGGAAAGGTGCTGAAGGGGTACTTGAAGAAATTATAGCTGAGAACTTCCCTGAACTGGGGAAGGAAAAAGGCATTGGAATCCAAGAGGCACAGAGAACTCCCTTCAGACCTAACTTGAATCTATCTTCTACACGACATATCATAGTGAAGCTGGCAAAAAACAAGGATAAAGAGAAAATTCTGAAAGCAGCTAGAGATAAACATGCTCTAACATATAAAGGGAGACCTATAAGACTCATGACGGATCTCTCTACTGAAACTTGGCAGGCCAGAAAGGTATGGCAGGAAATCTTCAATGTGATGAACAGAAAAAAATATGCAGCCAAGAATCCTTTATCCATCAAGTCTGTCATTTAGAATAGAAGGAGAGATAAAGGTCTTCCCAAACAAAAACTGAAGTAATTCGTCACCACTAAACCAGCCCTACAAGAGATCCTAAGGGGGATCTTGTGAGACAAAGTACCAGAGAAATGGCTACAAGCATGAAACCTACAGACATCACAATGACTCTAAACCCATATTTTTCTATACTAACACTGAATGTAAATGGAATAAATACGCCAACCAAAAGACATAGGGTATCAGAATGGATAAAAAAAAGAAAAAGACCCATCCATTTGCTGTCTACAAGAGACTCATTTTAGACCTGAGGACACCTTTAGATTGAGAGTGAGGACATGGAGAACTATTTATCATGCCACTGGAAGTCAAAAGAAAGCTGGAGTAGCCATACTTATCTCAGACAAACTAGACTTTAAATTAAAGGCCCTAACAAGAGATGAAGAAGGGCATTATATAATAATCACAGGGTCTCTCCATCTGGAACAGCTAACAATTATAAATGTCTATGTGCCGAATACAGGAGCCCCCAAATATATAAAACAATTACTCACAAACATAAGCAACCTTATTGATAAGAATGTGGTAATTGCAGGGGACTTTAACACTCCACTTACAGAAATAGATCATCTAGACACACGGTCAATAAAGAAACAAGGGCCCTGAATGACACATTGGATCAGGTGGACTTGACAGATATATTTAGAACTCTGCATCCCAAAGCAACAAAATATACTTTCTTCTCGAGTGCACATGGAACATTCTCCAAGATAGATCATATACTGGGTCACAAAACGGCCCTTCATAAGTATACAAGAATTGAGATCATACCATGCATACTTTCAGACCACAATGCTATGAAGCTTGAAATCAACCACAGGAAAAAGTCTGGAAAACCTCCAAAAGCATGGAGGTTAAAGAACACCCTACTAAAGAATGAGTGGGTCAACCAGGCAATTAGAGAATAAATTAAAAAATATATGGAAACAAATGAAAATGAAAATACAACAATCCAAACGCTTTGGGATGCAGCGAAGGCAGTCCTGAGAGGAAAATACATTGCAATCCAGGCCTATCTCAAGAAACAAGAAAAATCCCCAATACAAAATCTAACAGCACACCTAAGGAAACAGAAGCAGAACAGCAAAGACAGCCTAAACCTAGCAGAATAAGATAAATAATAAATATCAGAGCAGAAATAAACAATATAGAATCTAAAAAAACTGTAGAGCAGATCAGTGAAACCAAGAGTTGGTTTTTTGAAAAAATAAACAAAATTGATAAACTTCTAGCCAGGCTTCTCAAAAAGAAAAGGGAGATGACCCAAATAGACAAAATCATGAATGAAAATGGAATTATTACAACCAATCCCTCAGAGATACAAACAATTATCAGGGAATACTATGAAAAATTATATGCCAACAAACTGGACAACCTGGAAGAAATGGACAAATTCCTAAACACCCACACGCTTCCAAAACTCAATCAGGCGGAAACAGAAAGCTTGAACAGACCCATAACCAGCGAGGAAATTGAATCAGTCATCAAAAATCTCCCAACAAATAAGAGTCCAGAACCAGATGGCTTCCCAGGGGAGTTCTACCAGACGTTTAAAGCAGAGATAATACCTATCCTTCTCAAGCTATTCCAAAAAAATAGGAAGGGAAGGAAAACTTCCAGACTCATTCTATGAAGCCAGCATTACTTTGATTCCTAAACCAGAGACCCAGTAAAAAAAGAGAACTACAGGCCAATATCTCTGATGAATATGGATGCAAAAATTCTCAATAAGATACTAGCAAATCGAATTCAACAGCGTATAAAAAGAATTATTCACCATGATCAAGTGGGATTCATTCCTGGGATGCAGGGCTGGTTCAACATTCGCAAATCAATCAATGTGATACATCACATTAATAAAAGAAAAGATAAGAACCATATGATCCTGTCAATCGATGCAGAAAAAGCAGTTGACAAAATTCAGCAACCTTTCTTAATAAAAACCCTTGAGAAAGTCGGGATAGAAGGAACATACTCAAAGATCATAAAAGCCATTTATGAAAAGCCCACAGCTAACATCATCCTCAATGGGGAAAAACTGAGAACTTTTTCCCTGAGATCAGGAACACGACAGGGATGTCCACTTTCCCCGCTGTTGTTTAACATAGTGTTGGAAGTTCTAGCATCAGCAATCAGACAACAAAAGGAAATCAAAGGCCTCAAAATTGGCAAAGATGAACTTAAGCTTTCACTTTTTGCAGATGACATGATATTATACATGGAAAATCCGATAGACTCCACCAGAAGTCTGCTAGAACTGATGCATGAATTTAGCAAAGTTGCAGGATACAAAATCAGTGTACAGAAATCAGTTGCATTCTTATACACTAATAATGAAGCAACAGAAAGACAAAGAAACTGATCCCATTCACAATTGCACCAAGAATCATAAAATACCTAGGAATAAATCTAACCAAATATGTAAAAGGTCTGTATGCTGAAAACTATAGAAAGCTTATGAAGGACATTGAAGAAGATATAAAGAAATGGAAAGACATTCCGTGCTCATGGATTGGAAGAATAAATATTGTCAAAATGTCAATACTACCCAAAGCTATCTACACATTCAATGCAATCCCAATCAAAATTGCACCAGCATTCTTCTCGAAACTGGAACAAGCAATCCTAAAATTCATATGGAACCACAAAAGGCCCCAAATAGCCAAAGTAATTTTGAAGAAGAAGACCAAAGCAGGAAGCATCACAATCTCAGACTTTAGCCTCTACTACAAAGCTGTAATCATCAAGACAGCATGGTATTGGCACAAAAACAGACACATAAACCAATGGAATAGAATAGAAACCGCAGAACTAGACCCACAAACGTATGGCCAACTAATCTTTGACAAAGCAGGAAAGAACATCAATGGAAAAAAAACAGTCTCTTTAACGAATGGTGCTGGGAGAACTGGACAGCAACATGCAGAAGGTTGAAACTAGACCACTTTCTGACACCATTCACAAAAATAAACTCAAAATGGATAAAGGACCTGAATGTGAGACAGGAAACCATCAAAACCCTAGAGGAGAAAGCAGGAAAAGACCTCTCTGACCTCAGCTGCAGAAATTCCTTACTTGACACATCCCGAAAGGCAAGGGAATTAAAAGCAAAAATGAACTATTGAGACCTTTTGAAGATAAAAAGCTTCTGCACAGCAAAGGAAACAACCAACAAAACTAAAAGGCAACCAACGGAATGGGAAAAAGATATTTGCAAATGACATATCAGACAAAGGGCTAGTATTCAAAATCTATCAAGAGCTCACCAAACTCCACACCTGAAAAACAAATAACCCAGTGAAGAAATGGGCAGAAAACATGAATAGACACTTCTCTGAAGAAGACATTCGGATGGTCAACAGGCACATGAAAAGATGCTCAACGTCGCTCCTTATCAGGGAAATACAGATCAAAACCACACTCAGATATCACCTTACGCCAGTCAGAGTGGCCAAAATGAAGAAATCAGGAGACTATAGATGCTGGAGAGGATGTGGAGAAACGGGAACCCTCTTGCAGTGTTGGTGGGAATGCAAATTGGTGCAGCCACTCTGGAAAACAGTGTGGAGGTTCCTCAAAAAATTAAACATAGACCTACCCTATGACCCAGCAATAGCACCACTAGGAATTTACCCAAGGGATACAGGAGTGCTGATGCATAGGGGCACTTGTACCCCAATGTTTATAGCAGCACTCTCAACAATAGCCAAATTATGGGAAGAGCCTAAATGTCCATCAACTGATGAATGGATAAAGAAATTGTGGTTTATATACACAATGGAGTACTACGTGGCAATGAGAAAGAATGAAATATGGCCCTTTGTAGCAACGTGGATGGAACTGGAGAGTGTGATGCTAAGTGAAATAAGGCATACAGAGAAAGACAGATACCATCTGTTTTCACTCTTATGTGAATCCTGAGAAACTTAACAGAAACCCATGGGGAGGGGAAGGAAAAAAAAAAAAAAAGAGGTTAGAGTGGGAGAGACCCAAAGCATAAGAGACTGTTAAAAACTGAGAACTTAGGGTTGATTGGGGGTGGGAGGGAGGAGAGGGTGGGTGATGGGTATTGAGGAGGGCACCTTTTGGGATGAGCACTGGGTGTTTTATGAAAACAAATTTGACAATAAATTTCATATATTGAGAAAAAAATTTTATCATAAACAAAGATTAAAATATTTGAAAATCTTGAACTAATAGGTGTCATTTGAAGACATTCTATCTGAAAATAGTAGCAGTTTTCCCCTTGGAAAACAGCATTTATATATCCCTTTTCCTCCAACATTGTGGTCTAGCTATCTAGAGAAATATTCCCAGTAAAAATGCCAGAGCACTGCATAAAATACTACATGTTAACAAGTCAAGGTAAACAGATGAAAAAAATAACAAAACAAAAACAGGTTAAGAAAACAACATACAATCCCTATCAAAATAACACCAGTATTTTTCACAAAGCCAAAACATATCAGCTAAAGGGCTAGTATCCAAGATCTATAAGGAACTTATCATACTCAACACCCAAAAAAGAAGTAATCCACTGAAGAAATGGGCAAAAGACAGACACTTTTCCAAAGAAGACATCCAGGTGGCTAATAGACACATGAAAAGATGCTCATCACCCATCATCAGGGAAGTACAAATCAAAACCACAGTGAGATCCCACCTTACGCCTGTCATAATGGCTAAAATGAACAACTCAGAAAACAACAGATGTTGGTGAGGACGTGGAGAAAGAGGAATCCTTTTACACTGTTGGTGGGAATGCCCACTGGTACAGCTACTCTGGAAAACAGTATGGAGGTTCCTCAAAAAAATTAAAATAGAACTATGACCCAGAACTTACACTATGAGGTATTTATCCAAAGGATACAGGAGTGCTGATTTGAAGGGGAACATGCACCCAAATGTTTATAGCAGCACAATTCACAATATCCAAAGTATGGAAAGAGCCCAAATGTCCACTGATGGATGAATGGATAAAGAAGATGTGGTATATAAATATAATGGAATATTACTCGGCAGTCAAAAAGAATGAAACCTTGCCATTTGCAGCAATGTGGATGGAACTAGAGAGTATTATGCTAAGCAAAATAAATCAGAGAAAGACAAATGTATGATTTAACTCATGTAGAATTTAAGATACAAAGCAGATGAACATAAGGGAAGGGAAGCAAAAATAATATAAAAATAGAGAGGGAGACAAACCATCAGAGACTCTTAAATACAGAGAACAAACTGAGAGTTGCTGGCCGGGTGTTGGGTGGGGGGATGGGCTAAGTGGGCGAAGGGCATTAAGGAAACTTGTTGGGATGAGCACTGGATGTTATATGTAAGTAATGAATCACTAAATTCTGTTACTGAAAAAAAATGAGTCAAAAATAGGGTTTGATATAGATGATATGTTGCATAATGAAAACAATGACATTTGGAATACTGCAAGTAAGAAATATATAATTTTCTGAGCTTTCACACTACAGCCCGTTAATTTGCTTTTGGTGGAGACTGAGACCAAGGTGGGCATCAATAGATAGATAGCTAGGGGGATGAGTAGAACAGAGTCATATTTCTAAGAGAAAGAAGTATAGAACCTGGACTTTAACTTCGAAGATCAAAATTGCACATTATCTCTGATTTGCATCCTGGCCACCATTTTCAGATATTTCAAAACCTCCATACCATTTCATTTAAAGCGTGTTTTACACCAGTAAAATGCCTGAATGAGGATTAGGGGTGATTTTTACTTTTACGTCATTACACAGAATACTTATCAGGGTATAGATTAAGAAATTTTAGATGAATATTAAATGTGCATACACATTAATATATGTATATGCATAAATATATGAGTGTATATGTGTATGTATATATTGCTGAAAGATAAATGGAGACCTACATCACAATTGTTGAAAAGTATGTATACTTTTACCTTACGTCTATTTAATTTCCTTGTTCTTAACAATTAAGTTTAGATGATTCATGAAAATTTCATGAGATATTAAGCAGCTAACCATCGTGTTAAATTATCTTTCTTGCTGACATATTCTGTGGTTGAAATGACATAAGCTTATTTGACTTTGAGGAAATCAAGGTAGAATAAAACTACTGTATTTAATACTGATAACTCTAAGAATTGGGTCTTTTTAATTAAACCAGGAAACTTAACCTAGCTTTTATTTACTGAAGATTATCCTTGATTATGTGAAATTGAAAAGCATTTGGGTTTTTTTATTTCTGCGAGTATACTTGATTTATATAAACAATTGTTTGCCTTTAAGCCAATTAAATAGAGCTCTTTACAAATTCATTTTGGCAATGTCTTCCAGGGGTAGAGAAAAGATTACACATTTGTAGTATACATATATGGATATATGTAAATATAGAAACATGAACAGAGATCTTATAGCTGTTGTTTTAAAATTTTAGCTATTGAGACAGTTTGATAATGTATAACTCACTAGTTTATAAAAGAACATTTGCATCCAAATTGTGTTTCTGGCAGATGGAATTAGTTAAGATTACCTGCTCAGATGACAGATGGCTAAAACTTTACTAATACTTGTGGAAGAAACCTTTATCAATTTTTCTAGGCCTAGTTTTCAAAATAGACTTTCTTTTTCTTTTTTTTTTTTCCTTCTGATAGTAACTACCTTGGTCCCTAGAGAAGACCACACAGAATTCTTACACCTCAACAGGCACACAGAAAAAATATGTTTCACGAAGGACTTTTGTTCCCTAAGTCCAGATCTTTTCCATTATCTACCAGCCTATTGAGGTTATAGGGGCAGTTTTGGGATTGGTAAAAAGAATATGGGCTTTGAATTGTTTCTAGAGCTGTATTTCTGTTCTTGTAAAGGCTTAATTTGTAAAACAAGTACAGTTTTTTAATTCCTCAAAGAACTGGGTTGCAACCTGATGATATCAAGGGACTGATCTAGCCATCGAACTGCCTTATTTTCTGTTTGATTCCTTTTATCAGGGAAAAGATCTTCCACTGTTATGTAAATCATTGGATTCCTATATTCTAGATTTAGAGCTGTGCATCTTTGGAATGTTTTAGCAAATCCTTCCCACAAAGGCTTCAGAATGGTTTTCTCTCCTTGTGGGTATAAAGTTTCATTTTAGCTTACTGGAAAAGGCCAAAAAAAATCATATCAGACTCTGAATATTAACTTCCAATTTGGCCAACTTCTGATGGCCTTAAAACTACTTTAAAAAATCCATTTAAATATCTTGTCATGTTTCAGGACAAAAAGTAAATATCCTTGACAATGTTGAACAACCCCCAAAATGCCAGAAGCATCCTCAAAAAGAGTGAAAAAGGTACTATCCTCCCAAGTTCCAGAGCCATTCTCAAAGATTAACCAAAAGAAAGCAAGCCTTAGTTACCCTGAGAGCCGGCAACATTTGGTAGGACCCTAGTCACAAATGCAGTGCACCTCACGTTTTTGTTCAGCTGTATCTAGCAGCAAATGGGGTGTAACCCACATTTCTGTCTGGCCATATTTTGGAGGCTCAAAACTTGATGACTATGAAGCCAAATTCTCGGGACATAAGAGAAACAAAAAAGTCACTAACTGTCCCTGGGATAGAAAGGATTAACAACCATTGGATATCCCAACACAAATTCTTAAGTCCTAAATCAAGGATCAAGTTCTTAAAAATGTTTTTTTTTGACTCCCTTCTGAATTTGGGAAGGAAGGGACAACATGAAATTTTACCTTCTTGACCAGGCACAGCAGATGAAGATCTGGGATTACTCATTTTGGTATGAATTCTCACCCGTTGCTGCTGTCTGCCAGTTTTTGCAGGATCTTGTCTGCAGGCTTGAGAGTGGGTGGGGTATCCCAGAAAGTCTCATCCTGGTCACCAGAAACTGTAGAGGAGGAAAAATAATTTTCCATCTACACTTTATAATAAGTCCTTGGCTGAGACCCCTTTTTCTCTAGGATACCTTATAAATGTCTCTGCTTATCTAAGATGGTTAAATGTTCTCCACTGTGGCCACTATAATTCAAAGATTATCTTTGGTGAGGTTAACTTTCTTGTTGAGCCTTAAAACAAAATTTTACTCACCTAAATCTCACACTGTACACAGTCCAACTTAAGTGGGACCATCCGACTCCAGACATAGTCTAGTTTCTAAGTTAGACCCGGCCCAACTCCAGCTGGTTTCTGGACCCAGTCCAGAAAAAGAAATGCTCAAAGGAAGTCTGAAAGCTCTTAATACAGAAACTGCAGAGCTAAGATCTTAGACAGCAGATGGTCCCCAGAGGCAGTGAGACAGCAGTAAGTATAAGGGGCTCCACAGATACATGTGTCTGTTTGCTCATTACTCCTGGGGGCTATAGGGGTCTCATTTGGTTCCCTCTTTTGACACCAGAACAGTTAAAAGATAAACTGAGACATATTCAGAATTTCAAAAGTTTGAGTAAATGTTAATTTGTATTAGGCAGCATCCAATCTAGCAGATAGAAAGGAGCTCCTAGGAGTTCTACAAAATGAAAGGCTTATATAGACAGAAGGGAGCAGGAGCAGAAGTTAAATTAGGCAAAAAAAAAAAAAAAAAGGTTGGTTATTGAGAGATAACCTTTAGGGGGTAATGGGATCTATCAGGCAGATTAACTAGTATGATCAGGTGATCCCTGCTCAGTTTAAGGTTCCATTTCTGGGTAAACCAAAACTGTAATTAATTCTCAGTTTGGTGACTGGCTTAGCATAAGTGACTCCATTTTGGGCCTTTTGTCTTGTTTTTTAACACTATGTGTACATAATGAGTGAGAGAGAGAGAGATGGAGAATGGTAAACCAAATGAGGGAAAAGTTTGCAGTTACACCTAAATAAACAGCTTTTCGAAAATAAGCTACTTTAATTAATAGTGTTTTTTTTTATACTTTTAATTTTAATTTTATTCAAACTTTTATTTAAGCTCCATTTAGCTAACATACGGTGTAATATTAGGTTCAGGAGTTGAATTCAGTGATTCATCACTTAAAACACCCAGTGTTCATCACAGTTGTCCTTCTTAATACCTGTCACCCATCCCCTGCCCACCTCCACTCCAGCAACCCTTAGTTTATTCTCTATAGTTAAGAGTCCACTTCCTGGTTTGCCTCTCTTCTTCCCCTCTCTGTTCATCTGTTTTGTTTCTTAAATTCCACATATGGGTGAAAATGAGTGAAATCATATGGTATTTGCCCTTCTCTGAGTTAATTTTTCTTAGCAAAATACTCTCTAGCTCTATCCATGTCATTCCATGCAAGGATAATTCCAAAAGGCCCATGGTACTGTAGGAGAAGTCATCATTATCTTGGCAAACACTGATTAGAATCATGAAAAATATCAAGTAAGAATACAGAACAATGAATTAATCCTACCCTCATGTGGCTATATGAAGTTATACAAGATGCCAGAAAGGCTGCATTTAAGTAAATGTTGGGGGTTCAGTTAGATTTCTCTGAGGTAATTACATTGTAATATGATAAAACTATGATGACATTATATAAATGTTCAGATTAGTTAATATATAATGCATATACTAGTTAGAAGATTGAGCTGAGATACAAGTGTTTGATTGTCTAGTGATCTCTTTATATGTTCCTAGTACCAGCAGCCATTACTTCTGATAAGTATAGTTCCTGGAGTCCCAGTGTAATTTAATAGAACATAATGATCCTTTGTCCAGCCAAGTTGTACCAAATTCTAATGATAACACGACTTTTAGGTATCAGAAAATAGCCAGATTTGGAAAAATAAATTTAAAATGCTTTAAATTCTATTATTTTTCTCATTGCTCCCATTTTTATAACTTGAGTTCCTTAAAACTTCGCAAGGCAAGATGCTTTCTTATTATATCTTATCCAGAATTCTTGACTCATTCAGTATTTCACCATTCATAAAAAAGTGCACAGCGACTTATATTTTACATATCAGCAAAATGTTTTCTTATTAAAGGAATGTGTATTATTACAGAGGAATTGCATTGTAGTTTGCTAGCAAGGAAAGGAAAAGCATTGACCAACTTTGTGACCACTTAAAGCTATTTGATCTTTAGAACATAATCAAGGAAAACTGGAGGGAAGGGGGGAGGCACAGATGACTTTTCTTTTTTTTTTTTTTTAACTTTTTAAAGGTTTATTTTGAGAGAAGGAGAGAGAGAGAGAGAGACAGAGACAGAGACAAAGAGATTGAGAGAGAGAGACAGCACTCGTGGGGGAGGGGCAGAGAGAAAGGAAGAGAGAATACCAAGCAGGCTCTATGCTGTCAGCACAGAGCCCAACATGGGGCTCAAATTCACGAAACTGCAAAATTATGACCTGAGTCAAAACCAAGAGTCAGAGGCTTAACCGACTGAGCCACCCAGGTACCCCCCAGATGACTTTTGTCTTGCTTTTAGTTCTCTTCAAATACTGTCTCTAATACACATCCCTTTCACCTGTAAAGTGTTCAGTAGTATATGAGATTAAACTGATTCTTCACTGGCTAACCAAAGTTTACAATTCAAACTTAAAAAAAAAAGTTATGCTAGAAGCACCTGGGTGGGTCAGTTTTTAGCTCAGGTCATGATCTTGTGGTTTGTGAGTTTGAGCTTACCTCAGCCTCCCTGCTGAAGGGTTGGGCTTGCTTGGGATTCTCTCTCTCTCCCTCTTTCTCTGCCCCTCCCTCACTCATGTGTACATGCTCTCTCTCTCAAAATAAATGAATAAGCTTTTTAAAAAAGTTATGCTGTTTTGCAAGGAATACAACAAAGAGTGTAAATTTTTATCTACATGACATTGTTGCTTACAAAAGACTTTCAAAAAGGCCTGCTCAAACATTTGTCGTAAAAGAAAACGAAACAAAACAATAATAATTTAAAACTATAATGATAGTTTTAGCTTGTTCCTCTTAGAACTGAGCTAGCAAATAGAAATCATTTAGATTCAGGATGTACTTTCCCTTTTATCCTTTTAAAATCCTCATTTGGTGGGGAATTATTTTCCACATCAAGGAAAGTGTTATAGATACGGCAAATGCATTCTATGACTGTTAATGATCCACACACAATGTTAGAAGATATGGGAATAAAATATATATCATTAAACACAAAAACAAAGAGCAGTGTTCAAGAAACTGTATCCTAGAGATGGCCTATTTTAATTTTATTTCTATTGTTTACTTAACTTGTGAAAGCTAATTTTATTGGCCTTTGCTTATAAATAAAAAGAAAAGTATTAGAGTCCTACCCACAAACTTACTGGCTTGGATTCCCACTCCTATCCTGATTCAAACCTGCCATTGTTATTTTAAAACCCTCTGAGGATATTTGGCAACCTGCTTAGGAGCTATTCTCTTTGCCCTTTGCCTTTTCCTAATATAAGGAGTGTCTTACTCACTTTGTGTAAACTGGCTCTCTTCTCTGAAGCTTGTTCAGGCTGTCTGTGATTATATTCCAGTACTGTGTGCAGATACTTTCCATTTCAGATCAGTTTTAATATTGTAAAGAGTTTGGGCTTTTTATTGCTAAATACATTTCTGATCTCAGATTTTTTTGCAATGTTATTTTACTATAAAATTGTCAAAAATAATTCTATATACAGACTCCTTGAAGTATTTAGTTCAAGAGTTTTTTTAAAATTTTTTTATTATTTTTATTTTTTTTTATTTGAGAGGGAGGGCAGGAGGGAGGGAGGGGGAGAAAGCAGGGGAAAGGGGCAGAGGGAGAGAGAGAGGATCTTAAGCAGGCTCTACACTCCACGTGTAGCCCTATGTGGGGCTAGATCCCATGACCCTGGGAACATGACCTGAGCTGAAATTAAGAATTGTCCACCCAAATGACTGAGCCACCCAGGCTCCCCGTTCAAGTGCTTTTTGTTGAATAGGGGCTGAACATATTCTAGGAATGAGAGTGATTAAGGCAACCATTTAGTTATGGGACAAACTATCAAGATGCCTGTAATATATCACATACTATGCCAGGAACTGTGGCTCAAGAAAGATAGTCTTATTCTCCTTTCTTATTATTTACTGCAAGGATATCAAATCAATAATAGTGGCACAATATTCACAAAAAGTCCTCTGTACCAAGTAAAAAGATCGCAGAAGAAAGTGGGTTTTTACCTGGATACATAAGGAATGCTTCACAGAAAATATAATGGACATCTTGCAACGAATTTTATGATAATTCAGTTTCTTATGAAACGTGAAGAAGCTGAGAAATACATCATTTTAGTGAATTGGTAATATTTGCCCAGTTTATTAATGATAATTTAAAACCATAATTTAGATTAGGGCTCATAGTCACAAAAATATCTCAAAAGTCTATAAAGAGAGGGCAGGGTGAAAGAGGATGAAAATAGATAGCCTTATATACCTTATGTGAGTGCAGACATTGAATGAGCTCAAGAACCAGCAGATTCCAGCCAGGAGTCTAGAGTTTTAAGTAAAATGTTGGCTCAGAATTTTGTTTATTTGTTAATTTAGTAAAGTTATTTGTACTAAACAAATCTCTACAGAGGCTAAATACGTTGTCACCATTTTGGAAACTTACAAAGATTTTCAAATTACACAATGATTCTGTCCCTTGCTACTCCTTGAGATTTTATACCAAGGATAAAGACAGATAAATATACATTGATAAAATTGAATAAATAATAAATTGTAATTATTTTGGCATTTAAAAAATTTAAAGGGCTTAAATTCCATATAGTTACTTTGATAACCTTATCCACTGTCTTTTCTTTAAAGAAAATACACACTTGGGCAATTCTTAGATAAATTTTGTTCCATATATAGTACACTTCTATGATTATAGGATAAAATAATCCAGTCAAGCCCAGGATAACAAAGATCCTTTGATGATCCTTAGTGCAAATGTATTATATTTTCTAATTAGTAAAACTATACCATTTTCATAAGTTTTATTTGACAGTTTCCAGGCTCATAGACAATTATTACTCTTCTGATGTTTTTAATGAGGAATAGAATATAATAGCCTCTTAGAATCCCTATACTTAACAAATCAAAGACCTTCAGGTGAGCTGAGCCTTAACCTCTTAAGGTTAATCAAATGTCTTTAAATCTTTCTCCATAATGAAGAGATGACTGATTCAACTTCAGTTTGAGAAATGACTAAGAGTTCACAAATCTAGTACTCAGCACCAATATATGCTTTGGTTGTTCATTGATTCTCTCTCTCTCTTTTTTCTTTCTTGTGAAGAAGAAGAAAAAGTTTTTAAAAATGCCATTTGGCTGGAAAAGGATTTCCTATTTCTAAGGTAATTTGTTCTTTCAAGACTATCAGCAATATGGCTTTTTTCATATCCACCCTTACCTTGAACTCAGCAGTCTTGTTTTATAAGCTGTTCATACAAATTCGACCTGGGAGGACAGAGTGTTTTTAGATTTCTGGCAGGAAGTAGTTTATTTTCTTAGGGGTTGAGTATTATTCAGAATCCTTTCTTTAACACCGCTGACAATGACTATACTGATTTTTTGTCCTTTTTAATTTAAGTTTTTTACATCCTTCTAATAACATCTTAAATTTTTCAAAATAATGGAATTATTTTTTATGCTGTAGTTTATAAATGGCCTTTGCTTCTTAAAAATTCTGATTTACCCCTCTCTGCCTTTTTTTTTATAAATAATATAAAGATCACAGATACTATATTCTGAGTCTTTGCACAGAATTTTATAATTCACTTAGTATTCTTTTAAAAATATATATACCTTCTTGTTATTGTGTACATTAAAGCATTATGTTGCCCTAGAGCTTTTTCTAAACCATCTGGAAAGCCATAGGCAAATAATCATTATTTCCCCAATGCTTTCGCCTCCGTTTGGATATTTTCCTATCTCTTGACAGTCCTTAAGGAATCATGGACTGTGAATTTTTTAAAATATTTTATTCCCTGGTAAATTTATCTTTGTCCTGTGTCTGTGCATGTTGTTATTCTATTCGTCAATTTAGAGCACTGTTCTTGAATATTATGTCACTTCTGTTGGGCGCTATGCAGCATTTATCATTTCTTCTGTTAGCCTATAGGTAGTAATCCTTGGAGGCATGTAAAATAACAAAAGCCCTTGACTTACATCAACATTTGACAAAGAATTCCTTATTTTGCAAAGCACTTTTGCCCAGAGACAGATAAAATGGATTTATTGAATATTTATTTTGAGTCTGTGAGGATTGAAAATGAAATGTAAATTCATTGTAAAGCATCAGGCAAGCACAGAGCTGCATTTCCAGTGTGTTTCTAATGCAACAAAAAGTATATCAAGTACAATGGAAATTGACATTTCTACACGTGAAATACAGCGTTTAAAGGTTTTCGTAAAATTCAGCAATGAGATTATAAATACAAAACTAGGTCCAAGCAGTGTAATACAAATGGTGGGTTTTAAAATAATCCAGAATCAGATTTCTCACCTAAAAATGACATGAATCTGAATTCATACATATATTATGTTCACCTAAATTAGGCCTCAGGCAATGTGATTTTAAAATTCAGCAGTTTAGTTTGAAATCATCCCATAATTTTAAAGGAGTCAAGTTTTAATTGAAACTCACTTTTCTTCTCTTAGTATATACTAAATACTTTGATTCCTTCAACTTTTTATAACCACCACATAGTATTGGCAGTTCTGCACATGTGGGTAAATTAACGTTATGCTGGTTTGATGAACATCCACATTTTTATAATTAAAGCCTTAGTTTAAACTAAAAAGTATGCACTTACTGACTCATCAGATTTTATACTCAGAATGTGTGTGTTGCTTTAAAATGGAACATCTAACTAAGTTTAGATTTCCAGTAAGTTGGATAATCAGAGTTCACCGGGCACTTCTACCTAGATATTCAAGAGGAACATTAAGTTCGTTATGTCCCAAACTTGGCTTTTCTTCTTATACATTGACAAGGCTCCAGTCATTTCTAATTTTATTCTTGGAAAAGATATAATTATCTACTCATATATTCAAGCCCCAAACTTCGAAATAGTCAAAACACCACCTCCTTATTCATTCTTACTTCTTATCTATTGATTCCCTTTCATTCTGTCAATAATCACTAGGGTTCACCAGCTGGCTTCACTACTATTAATATTCTGTGACATAAAATGCACAAATCCTAATATTATAATTTTGATTAATGAAACAACCTTTTTTGTTTGTTTGTTTTTATACCCTGTGTGAAGTTATCCAGCCAGAAAATTCCATCATTTAATTTCTTTCACCTCTCAGAGGCTATGGTGACATATATATACATATGTATGTATATAGGTATATATATAAACATGTGTATAAGTATATATGTACATATCCATCCATTTATCCATTATCTTTGCCTGCTCTAGAAATTTATTTAAATGGAATCATGTATGTTTTGTGCCTGCTTTTTTAACTTTATTTTTTTAGTTCGCAGCATAATATCTGTAAAAATAGTCTGTGTTGTTTCATGCAGAGGTTTTTGTTTTTTGTTTTTTTTTTTAGATACCATTGTGTGACTATGCCAGAGTTTATGTATTTGTTCTTCTATAGGTAGACCATCTGGTCGTTTGTAGTATTGGCTATTATGAATAAAAGGGGTATTTTCATTTGTCTTGGGTAATTACCTCCCTACCCATGGCATCCTGTGTCACAGTATGAGTGTGTTTCAGTTTCTGAGGCACTGAAAAAATATGTTCCAAAGCATTTGTAAAAGTTTACATTCTCATTAGCAATATATAAGAGTTCTGATTGCTCTATACATTCACTAACATTTAATGCTATGTGTATTTTTAGTTTTTACCATTCTAAAGGATATATAGTAGTATAACATCATTTCGCTAATGACTAACGATGTTCACACTTCTTTGTATCTTTTTTTATTTGTCATATATATATTTTGAGAGCCTATCAAGTCTTTGGTTCATTTTTTGTTTATATTTTTTTTTTATTTTATTTTTTAATATATGAAATTTACTGTCAAATTGGTTTCCATACAACACCCAGTGCTCATCCCAAAAGGTGCCCTCCTCAATACCCATCACCCACCCTGCCCTCCCTCCCACCCCCCCATCAACCCTCAGTTTGTTGTCAGTTTTTAACAGTCTCTTATGCTTTGGCTCTCTCCCACTCTAACCTCTTTTTTTTTTTTTTTTTCCTTCCCCTCCCCCATGGGTTTCTGTTACGTTTCTCAGGATCCACATAAGAGTGAAACCATATGGTATCTGTCTTTCTCTGTATGGCTTATTTCACTTAGCATCACACTCTCCAGTTCCATCCACGTTGCTACAAAAGGCCATATTTCATTTTTTCTCATTGCCACGTAGTATTCCATTGTGTATATAAACCACAATTTCTTTATCCATTCATCAGTTGATGGACATTTAGGCTCTTTCCATAATTTGGCTATTGTTGAGAGTGCTGCTATAAACATTGGGGTACAAGTGCCCCTATGCATCAGTACTCCTGTATCCCTTGGATAAATTCCTAGCAGTGCTATTGCTGGGTCATAGGGTAGGTCTATTTTTAATTTTCTGAGGAACCTCCACACTGCTTTCCAGAGCGGCTGCACCAATTTGCATTCCCACCAACAGTGCAAGAGGGTTCCCGTCTCTCCACATCCTCTCCAGCATCTATAGTCTCCTGATTTCTTCATTTTGGCCACTCTGACTGGCGTGAGGTGGTATCTGAGTGTGGTTTTGATTTGTATTTCCCTGATAAGGAGTGACGTTGAACATCTTTTCATGTGCCTGTTGGCCATCCGGATGTCTTCTTTAGAGAAGTGTCTATTCATGTTTTCTGCCCATTTCTTCACTGGGTTATTTGTTTTTCGGGTGTGGAGTTTGATGAGCTCTTTATAGATTTTGGATACTAGCCCTTTGTCCGATGTGTCATTTGCAAATATCTTTTCCCATTCCGTTGGTTGCCTTTTAGTTTTGTTGGTTGTTTCCTTTGCTGTGCAGAAGCTTTTTATCTTCATAAGGTCCCAGTAATTCACTTTTGCTTTTAATTCCCTTGCCTTTGGGGATGTGCCGAGTAAGAGATTGCTACGGCTGAGGTCAGAGAGGTCTTTTCCTGCTTTCTCCTCTAAGGTTTTGATGGTTTCCTGTCTCACATTCAGGTCCTTTATCCATTTTGAGTTTATTTTTGTGAATGGTGTGAGAAAGTGGTCTAGTTTCAACCTTCTGCATGTTGCTGTCCAGTTCTCCCAGCACCATTTGTTAAAGAGACTGTCTTTTTTCCATTGGATGTTCTTTCCTGCTTTGTCAAAGATGAGTTGGCCATACGTTTGTGGGTCTAGTTCTGGGGTTTCTATTCTATTCCATTGGTTTATGTGTCTGTTTTTATGCCAATACCATGCTGTCTTGATGATGACAGCTTTGTAGTAGAGGCTAAAGTCTGGGATTGTGATGCCTCCTGCTTTGGTCTTCTTCTTCAAAATTACTTTGGCTATTCGGGGCCTTTTGTGGTTCCATATGAATTTTAGGATTGCTTGTTCTAGTTTCGAGAAGAATGCTGGTGCAATTTTGATTGGGATTGCATTGAATGTGTAGATAGCTTTGGGTAGTATTGACATTTTGACAATATTTATTCTTCCAATCCATGAGCAGGGAATGTCTTTCCATTTCTTTATATCTTCTTCATTTACCTGCATAAGCTTTCTATAGTTTTCAGCATACAGATCTTTTACATCTTTGGTTAGATTTATTCCTAGGTATTTTATGCTTCTTGGTGCAATTGTGAATGGGATCAGTTTCTTTATTTGTCTTTCTGTTGCTTCATTGTTAGTGTATAAGAATGCAACTGATTTCTGTACATTGATTTTGTATCCTGCAACTTTGCTGAATTCATGTATCAGTTCTAGCAGACTTTTGGTGGAGTCTATCGGATTTTCCATGTATAATATCATGTCATCTGCAAAAAGCGAAAGCTTGACTTCATCTTTGCCAATTTTGATGCCTTTGATTTCCTTTTGTTGTCTGATTGCTGATGCTAGAACTTCCAGCACTATATTAAACAACAGCGGTGAGAGTGGGCATCCCTGTCATGTTCCTGATCTCAGGGAAAAAGCTCTCAGTTTTTCCCCGTTGAGGATGATGTTAGCTGTGGGCTTTTCATAAATGGCTTTTATGATCTTTAAGTATGTTCCTTCTATCCTGACTTTCTCCAGGGTTTTTATTAAGAAAGGGTGCTGGATTTTGTCAAAGGCCTTTTCTGCATCGATTGACAGGATCATATGGTTCTTCTCTTTTTTGTTGTTAATGTGATGTATCACGTTGATCGATTTGCGAATGTTGAACCAGCCCTGCAGCCCAGGAATGAATCCCACTTGATCATGGTGAATAATTCTTTTTATATGCTGTTGAATTCGATTTGCTAGTATCTTATTGAGAATTTTTGCATCCATATTCATCAGAGATATGGCCTGTAGTTCTCTTTTTTTACTGGGTCTCTGTCTGGTTTAGGAATCAAAGTAATACTGGCTTCATAGAATGAGTCTGGAAGTTTTCCTTCCCTTTCTATTTCTTGGAATAGCTTGAGAAGGATAGGTAGTATCTCTGCTTTAAACGTCTGGTAGAACTCCCCTGGGAAGCCATCTGGTCCTGGACTCTTATTTGTTGGGAGATTTTTGATAACCGATTCAATTTCTTCGCTGGTTATGGGTCTGTTCAAGCTTTCTATTTCCTCCTGATTGAGTTTTGGAAGAGTGTGGGTGTTTAGGAATTTGTCCATTTCTTCCAGGTTGTCCAATTTGTTGGCATATAATTTTTCATAGTATTCCCTGATAATTGTTTGTATCTCTGAGGGATTGGTTGTAATAATTCCATTTTCATTCATGATTTTATCTATTTGGGTCATCTCCCTTTTCTTTTTGAGAAGCCTGGCTAGAGGTTTGTCAATTTTGTTTATTTTTTCAAAAAACCAACTCTTGGTTTCATTGATCTGCTCTACAGTTTTTTTAGATTCTATATTGTTTATTTCTGCTCTGATCTTTATGATTTCTCTTCTTCTGCTGGGTTTAGGCTGTCTTTGCTGTTCTGCTTCTGTTTCCTTTAGGTGTGCTGTTAGATTTTGTATTTGGGATTTTTCTTGTTTCTTGAGATAGGCCTGGATTGCAATGTATTTTCCTCTCAGGACTGCATTCGCTGCGTCCCAAAGCGTTTGGATTGTTGTATTTTCATTTTTGTTTGTTTCCATATATTTTTTAATTTCTACTCGAATTGCCTGGTTGACCCACTCATTCTTTAGTAGGGTGTTCTTTAACCTCCATGCTTTTGGAAGTTTTCCAGACTTTTTCCTGTGGTTGATTTCAAGCTTCATAGCATTGTGGTCTGAAAGTATGCATGGTATAATTTCAATTCTTGTAAACTTATGAAGGGCTGTTTTGTGACCCAGTATATGATCTATCTTGGAGAATGTTCCATGTGCACTCGAGAAGAAAGTATATTCTGTTGCTTTGGGATGCAGAGTTCTAAATATATCTGTCAAGTCCATCTGATCCAATGTATCATTCAGGGCCCTTGTTTCTTTATTGACTGTGTGTCTAGATGATCTATCCATTTCTGTAAGTGGGGTGTTAAAGTCCCCTGCAATGACCACATTCTTATCAATAAGGTTGCTTTTGTTTATGAGTAATTGTTTTATATATCTGGGGGCTCCGGTATTTGGCGCATAGACATTTATAATTGTTAGCTCTTCCTGATGGATAGACGCTGTAATTATTATATAATGCCCTTCTTCATCTCTTGTTACAGCCTTTAATTTAAAGTCTAGTTTGTCCGATATAAGTATGGCTACTCCAGCTTTCTTTTGGCTTCCAGTAGCATGATAAATAGTTCTCCATCCCCTCACTCTCAATCTAAAGGTGTCCTCAGTTCTAAAATGAGTCTCTTGTAGACAGCAAATAGATGGGTCTTGTTTTTTATCCATTCTGATACCCTATGTCTTTTGGTTGGCGCATTTAATCCATTTACATTCAGTGTTATTATAGAAAGATACGGGTTTAGAGTCATTGTGATGTCTGTATGTTTTATGCTTGTAGTGATGTTTCTGGTACTTTGTCTCACAGGATCCCCCTTAGGATCTCTTGTAGGGCTGTTTTAGTGGTGACAAATTCCTTCAGTTTTTGTTTGTTTGGGAAGACCTTTATCTCTCCTTCTATTCTAAATGACAGACTTGCTGGATAAAGGATTCTCGGCTGCATATTTTTTCTGTTTAGCACACTGAAGATATCGTGCCAAGCCTTTCTGGCCTTCCAAGTTTCAAAGGAGAGATCAGTCATGAGTCTTATAGGTCTCCCTTTATATGTGAGGGCACGTTTATCCCTTGCTGCTTTCAGAATTTTCTCTTTATCCTTGTATTTTGCCAGTTTCACTATGATATGTTGTGCAGAAGATCGATTCAAGTTACGTCTGAAGGGAGTTCTCTGTGCCTCTTGGATTTCAATGCCTTTTTCCTTCCCCAGTTCAGGGAAGTTCTCAGCTATAATTTCTTCAAGTACCCCTTCAGCACCTTTCCCTCTCTCTTCCTCCTCTGGGATACCAATTATGCGTGTATTATTTGTTTTTAGTGTATCACTTAGTTCTCTAATTTTCCCCTCATACTCCTGGATTTTTTTTTTATCTCTCTTTCTTTCAGCTTCCTCTTCTTCCATAACTTTATCTTCTAGTTCACCTATTCTCTCCTCTGCCTCTTCAATCCGAGCCGTCGTGGTTTCCATTTTGTTTTGCATTTCGTTTAAAGCGTTTTTCAGCTCCTCGTGACTGTTTCTTAGTCCCTTGATCTCTGTGGCAAGAGATTCTCTTCTGTCCTGTATACTGTTTTCAAGCCCAGCGATTAATTTTATGACTATTATTCTAAATTCACTTTCTGTTATATTATTTAAATCCTTTTTGATCAGTTCATTAGCTGTTGTTATTTCCTGGAGATTCTTCTGAGGGGAATTCTTCCGTTTCGTCATTTTGGATAGTCCCTGGAGTGGTGAGGACCCGCAGGGCACTTCCCCCGTGCTGTGGTGTATAACTGGAGTTGGTGGGCGGGGCCGCAGTCCGACCTGATGTCTGCCCCCAGCCCACCGCTGGGGCCACAGTCAGACTGGTGTGTGCCTTCTCTTCCCCTCTCCTAGGGGCGGGATTCACTGTGGGGTGGCGTGGCCTTTCTGGGCTACTTGCACACTGCCAGGCTTGTGGTGCTAGGGATCTGGCATATTAGCTGGGGTGGGTAGGCAAGGTGCACGGGGGCGGGAGGGGCAGGCTTAGCTCGCTTCTCCTTAGGTGATCCACTTCAGGAGGGGCCCTGTGGCAGCGGGAGGGAGTCAGATCCGCTGCCAGAGGTTTGGCTCCGCAGAAGCACAGAGTTGGGTGTTTGAGCGGAGGATGGAGCAAGTTCCCTGGCAGGAACTGGTTCTCTTTGGGATTTTGGCTGGGGGATGGGCAGGGGAGATGGCGCTGGCGAGCGCCTTTGTTCCCCACCAAGCTGAGCTCTGCCGTCCAGGGGCTCAGCAGCTCTTCCTCCCTTTGTCCTCCAGCCTTCCCGCTTTCCGAGCAGAGCTGTTAACTTATGACCTCCCAGAGGCTAAGTCGCGCTTGCTGTCGGAACACAGTCCGTCCGGCCCCTCCGCTTTTGCCAGCCAGACTCGGGGGCTCTGCTTGGCCGGCGAGCCGCCCCTCCGCCCAGGCTCCCTCCAGCCAGTCCGTGGAGCGCACCGCCTCGCCGCCCTTCCTGCCCTCTTCCGTGGGCCTCTTGTCTGCGCTTGGCTCTGGAGACTCCGTTCTGCTAATCCTCTGGTGGTTTTCTGGGTTCTTTAGGCAGGTGTAGGTGGAATCTCTGTTTATATTTATTTTTAATTTTTTGTCTTTTTGCTATCAACTCATAAGACTCTGGTACAGGGCATTTGTTAGATAAATGTTTTTTCCAAATATGTTCTTCCAGTCTCTGGCATACCTTTAATTTTCTTAACAGTGCGTTCTGATGACTACTAATTTTTAATCTCTCTTTCTCTTAGTCTTCTAAAGGCATTGCCAAATTTAATAACTTTTTTGAGAAAATAGTTATATTCTATTTTAAAAATTTTTTTCTATTTATTTCATTGTAATAACTTTGGATTTTATTTGTTGCTCCTTTCCAGAATTTTAAGATGGAAACATTAGATACATTTTATTAAACCTTTATTTAGGAATACAATTTTTTTTAAGTTTATTTATTCATTTTGAGAGGGATAGAGAGAGCAAGTGTACATGTGAGTGGGGCAGGGGCAGAGAGCGAGGGAGAGAATCCCAAGCAGGCTCCATACTTTGTGTGAGATCTCTCGTGTCCGTGAGATCATGACTTGAGCAGAAATCAAGAGTGGGTCGCTTAACCAAGTGAGCCACCCAAGCTGCCTCAAGGATACAATTTTTATTTAATGCTTCAGTTTCATCCCACATATTTAAAAATGTGGGATATATTTAAATTTATAATTTAGATGAAGACACTTCTTAGTTTTCCCTTTTGATTTCATCTTTAACATAAGGGTTATTATCTATAAATATGTATATATATATGCATATATAGTGTAAATATATATATATTTGCATATCTTTTGAGACAATAACAAAAAGACAAAAATTTAAGAAAAAGCTAAAAAATGAAAAATGATCCAAGACTTGAATAGGCACTTAGAAAAGATAGATGAATGACAAATAAAGAAAGATACACAAAAGTGCTTAAAAGCATTAGTCTTAGGGAAATGAAAAGATGAACAATAATGTTACACTAATATACATTTTCTAGAATTATAAAAATTAAAAACACACACAGATAACATCAAATGTTAGTGAATCCTTAGAACAACCAGAATTCTCATATGTTGCTAGTGAGAATGTAAATATATATATATATATAATTTTCCAGATATTTAGAATTTTTTAGAGTTTTATATTTAATTTCAAGTAAGTCCCATCTGGTCAAGGGACATAGCTTATACAACTTGAAATTTTAAATTTATTCAGAAATTAGGAACATAATAAGCATGTGCTTATAATCTGTTCTGCTGATGGGATTAGTGTTCTATCCCACTTAGCTCAAGCTGGTTAATTAAGCACATTTTCTATATTCTTCCTGTTTTTTTCTAAGTTCTAACAATTGTTTAGAGAACAATTTTGAAATCTCTAGCTGTAATTGTGGATTTTTCAGTTTCTTCTTGGAAGTTATTTAATGTCTTTTGAAGTTGTGTTATTAGTTATATAAATATTTAGAATTGTGTTTTCCTGCTGAATTGATCCTTTTATCATTATGAAATGACTTTTATCCCTGGAAATATTCTTTGCTCTGACATACACTCTATTGTTAATAATCATTTCCCACCTTTATTTCAATTACTGTTATCATAATGTATCATTTTCTATCTTTTTACTTCTAGATATTTGTGTATTTTTAGTGTGTGTTTTCATAGATACAGTATTTGTGATTCTTATTTTTTTCACCTAATCTTAAAATTTCTGCTTTTTAATTGGAGTGTTTTTGTATTTAAATTTAATGTGACTTTTGCTCTGTTTTTTTCCTTCTTTTCCTGCTTTCATTTGAATTGAGATCTTTTATTTCTAATTTTATCAATAAAATTAATTTGTTAAATAGGTTAATTTACTAAAATTGTTTACTATTTACTATAGTAAATATTTACTATTTTAGCTATTTACTATAGCTCTTTGTTGTGGGTTTTTTTTTTTTTTTTGGTAGTTGTTTTAGGGTTTCTAGTATGTAGTTTTAATGCTTCAGTCTATCTTCAGGTAGCTTTATACTGTTTTATCTAGCATATAAAAATTTTGCAGTTACATAATTCATTTCCCCAACTCTGGGTCTTTATGTTATTATTTCTCATGTATTTTATTTTATTTTATTTTATTTTATTTTATTTATTTTATTTTATTTTAAAGGTTTGTTTACTTATTTTGAGAGAGAGGGAAAGTGTGCACGAGCAAGGGAGGAGCAGAGGGAGAGGGAAATAGAATCCTGACCCTCTCCACATTATCAGTGCAGAGCCTGACACGGCGCTCAAACCCATGAACCATGAGATCGTGTCCTGAGTAGAAAACAAAAGTCCAATGCTTAACCTACCCAGCCACCCAGGTACCCCACGTGTATTTTAGTTTTAAGTCTTAGAAACCTAACACTAGGTTTTTTACTATTTCTCCCTGAAAAATCAATTATTTACAATTTTTAAGTATATCTTTATTTATTATTTCCATTTGTCTTCATTCCTTTATGTAGATCCAGATTTCCATCTAGTATCATTTTTCTTCTGCTTCAAGGCTTTCCTTTAATGTTTTTTTAGTACATGTATGTTGCTGGTGACTTTTTCAGCTTTTGTATATATGATAGTATATATGTATATATGATGTATATATGATCTATCTTTGTTCTTAAAATATATGTTTGCTGGGTATAAATTCTAGCTGGAACTTTCTTTTATTTTTCTTTCCAGTATTTATTTATTTACTTATTTATTTATTTATCTATCTATTTATTTATTTATTTATTAACTTTTTAATGTTTATTTATTTTTGAGAGAGTGAGACACAGAGGGTGAGCAGGGGAGGAGCAGAGAGAGAGACACAGAATCTGAAGCAGGCTCCAGGCTCTGAGCTGTCAGCACAGAGCCCAATACGGGGCTGGAACCCAGGAACCCTGAGATCATGACCTGAGCAGAAGTCAGGCACTTAACTGACTGAGCACCCAGGTGCCCACGTTTCCAGTATTTTAAATACATTGCTCCAGTTTCCTCTCATTTCTCTTGGCACAAATAAAAAATCTGCTGAAATTTTTATTTATTTCCCTCTGTACAAATCTCTTTAAGTTCCTGTTTTTATGCTTTTCTCTTTATAGTGGGTTTTGAGCAATTTCATTATGATGTCCTTGGTATTGTTTACTTATTATTGCTATTGCTTGGGGTTCATTAAACTTCGTGAATTAATGGGTTGACATTTTTATCAAATGTTTATATTTAATATTTTGGCCATTATTTCTTCAATTATTTATTTTCTCCTTTCTGTTCTCCTGTTGAGATGCTAATTGTATGAATGTATTTGGCTGCTTGACGTTGGTCTACAACTCATTGGTGTTCTGTTCCTTTTTTTCCCCATACCCTCCCTCCTTTTCTTTTTCTTCTCTGTTTCATGTAGATAACTTCTACCTCTGCATCAAGATTACTGATACCTTATCTGCCTTGTCTTAGTTGCTATTAATCTTATCTACTGTATATGTTTTCTTAGGAGACTATATATTTTTGCTTTTAGACTTGAATATTCTCTATCCATCCATTTATTACATATCTCTAATGAATAGGCTTATGATTTTCTCTATCTTCTTGAATGTATGAATGTACTTACAAATGCTGTTTTGATTGACTTATTAATCTCAGTCTGTTTACATGGATTCTTTTTCCTCATGATGGGTTATCGTTTCCTGTTTCTTTCAATACCTTATAAATATTTTATTGGAAATCAAACTTTGTGTGTTCTATTCTATAGACTGGATGTTTTTATAATATTTTCAATACTCTGGTAGTTTATCTTGGATAAGTTACTGAGAAACAATTTCATTGTTTTGAGGATGCTTAAAACATAAAAGTTTTGTCACTCAGGACTTGAGCAGTCTGTAGCTTTGGGTTGTTTTTTCCCCTAACTACTGAAATAATAACCTTCTGTTGATTGGACCTGATTCTCTATGCTGTATAAGATATTTTTCCAAGTTACTGGTGAGAAGATGAAATTTACTAACCTTGTGTGAGCAGCAAAGATATTTTTCTTTTGTTTCATTCGGGTGTTTTGTTTTTGTTTTTGCCCCTTAACCCCCACCCTTACTTTGGGTTAATTTCTTACACGTATCCAACCATAGGTACTCAGCTGAACATTTTAGGGAAACTATTTCCAGTTTCTCTGAGCTTTCTCTTGTGCACTTTTCTTTTATGGTAGTTTCCAATTCTCCAATTCTCTTACCCATCTGTTTTAGCTACTGTGGCCTCTAAGAGAATTCACCTCTCTTATTTCAACTCAGGGGGACTTCTGGGATTTCTTTGGTCTTTCTGGTCTATGATTCAGCCTGAAGACTCTCTCCAGGCAGTAATACAGAACAATTGTAGGGCTTACCTCATTTGTTTTCCTTCCCTAGAGGACACTGTTTTTGTTGTTGTTGTTTGTTTGTGTGTTTGTTTTGGTTTGTTTCTTTTGGTCTGTTTTCTAATGCCTAAAAGTTGTTTTTGGTTGTTTGTTTTTATTCCATTAGTTTTGTTTTTGTTGTTTATATCAGGAGGGGCAAATATGGTCCCCATTTTACCATCATGCCCTGTAGTAGAATTCTAATTTTTAATTTTAAAGGATTGTTTTGCCAGATACAGAATTTTGCTTTGGCATATGTTTATATTTCTCTCTGGATTTCAAATGTAATTTCATTATCTTCTTGTCTCCTTTATGATGACTTGTCAGATGTCAAATATATTTTAGTTTTCCTGAAGGTAATATGCTAATTTTTCCTGGATACTGTCAAGGTTTTGTCTCCATCTTTCGATTTTGGCAGCATGACTTTGATTTGCCTGGGTGGATTTCATCTGTATTTCTCTCTCTTTGGGAGATTCACCTTACTGAATTTTGCTGACTCTCTAGCTTTAAGGTTTTTACGATTTGCCTATCTTTTCAACTACTAAATATGAATTTTTTTTCTTTCCATTTACTCTCTCCTTTCTTCCTGGAACACTCCAGTTACATGTATGTTTGATGGCTTGATATTTTCCCACGTGGCACTGAGACTCCTGATTTTGTTTCTTGCATCCTTTTGTCTCTCTGATTTTACACTGAACTATTTCTAATGAGTTTTGTTTTCAAGTCTAATGACTCCATCATCTGCCATCATCAAATTGGCACATCAAGCAGCTTTTATTTTTATAGTTCTTTTCTGCTAATTGCACCACCTTGGTTCTTGGGTTCATTCTCTTAGGACAGTTTTTCTCTCAATTATGAGTATATTGTTCTGTGTCTTTACAGGATTGGTAAATTTGTAATTGTATATTGAATACTATAGATGTTATATTGTAGAGGTTCTGAATTCTATGATGTTCTTCTGAAGAATATATATTTTTTTTTTTTCTAGCAGATAAGTACCTGGTCTGAAATCGAATGCCAGACCATGCCTGCTTGGATGGTTAGCAGCTAAAATCCACTCAATGATTTTAGCTTTCTGCTTTTGTTCTTTTTATAGTCCCTTTTACACTTCCCTGCATGTGCATAATTTAGTAATCAGGCCAAATATTTGGTGACGTTTATATGCATACCTTCAGGTTTCCTACAGCTGTGACTCTCTTCATCTCTTCTCTAACTTTTGACTTGTTCTGCTTCCTCTGATAAATGCCTCTGATGCCTCAAGGCAGAAGAATGCAGCTTGCCGCCCACTCCAGCAAGGTTTGTAGGTTGAGAAATGACCTAAATCAAAAAGTGCCAGACTGGCAAATCTCACTCATTGTAGTTCTGTTCTTTCAGGATTAACCTTTTGCTATAGAATGAATGGTTTTGCTGCTCCCCTAACCCCAAATTCATATATTGAAACTTAATCCCCAATGTGCTGGTATTTAGAGGTGCGCTTTTGGGAGTTGATGAGATTAGAAGCCTTATAGAAGAAAGTTCCCTCACCTCTCCCACCATGTGAGAACAGAGAAAAGACAGCCATCTGTGAATCAGCCCAGACACTAAATGTGCTAACACTTAGGAAATAAATTTCTGTTGTTTATAAGCCACCGAGTCTATGGTACTTTTATTACAGTGGCCCAAATGGACACCTTTTAAGACTCTTTTCCAGCCCCTGCCTTATTTTTGTCACTCCATAATGCTTTCAAATATTTGTTTTTATCTGTGTATTTATTTATCTGCCATTTATCTCAAATCCCATAGTTATCTGTGTGGGGGTAAATCCAATCAAATGAATTTGCCATTACTAGAAAACAAAACATCCATTTGAAATAAGCCTCATTGCCTCACCTTTGTCTTGTCATGCATATCTTCTTGACAGGCCCCAAAATAACTAAAATGCAAATTGCTACTTCACTTTTTACATTATTTTAATCAGGCCTCATAGTTTTTTGTTTTTTTTTTTTTGTGAATCATCATATGCTTTAGTCTTGTCACAAGATTATTCATGATTTGTTTATGTTAATTCTATCCTCTCAAATTATACCATTCTTCCCACTTACACTAGACACGCTAATTGCCCTGAAATACTCACAGCTTCTTATTCATGGAATGGAGTTCTACACTTCCATACATTTGCAGATGCTTTGTCCCATTTTAAAAGCCCTTTCCTTATTAACTGACTACGTTATTCCTCCATGTTATTAAAAACCTCACCTTCTCTTGGAAACTTTCCCAGGTCATCCCTTCTATTGCCTTTTCTTACAGGTATTCTCATCATCTCAATCATGGCAATATTTCAGCACATTGAAAACTGTGTTGTATTTGTTGACCTACTTGTCTGTCTCACATGTAAGCTTTTTTTCAGGGCGTTGCCTACAGTATCTAATAAATAGGTGTTGACATCACAGATAAATGAGAAAGCATAGAGAAGTGTCTTTGCATTCACATTATGTGTCTGATACCCAAAACTATGCTGAAGTTTTTTAATCTATCTCTGAGAAACTTTATTAGGTAGCAAATTAGCCAAGAGAATACTTCTTTTCACTAATTTTAGCCCACGGGAAGGTTAAAATGCACAAGGCACTGTATGACCCTGTGTCATGCTGTCCTTTCACGCAAGTGACAGTCCCTAGAGAGCCCAAGGAATTGCTTTCTGAATTGTAAATGCTCAGCCCTATCATTTTCAGAAATATCACACAGTATTTTCTTTACATTTCCTAAAAAAGAAATGTAAAAACAGAAACGAAGCAAACAAACATGCTCTGAAGTTCATATTTACTATGAATTAAGATAGACCCTCAATGATTTATGTAGATGCAGGGAAAAAATTCCAAATACTATGCTGGGAAGGTTATAATATTCTCATTGGATGACAGATAATTATTTTCACCATAAGTATCACTTATTTTTCATTTATTCCTAATAGTGTTATCTTGTGCTTTTATTTTATATGCAACAGTAGTTGTACACACTCCATTACACACACACACACACACACACACACACACACACAATGTCTTCCCTCTTGTTTTACATGGAGGAGCTCCCTCTGGTAGGTTTGGAAATACATGAAGATGAAGATAATAAACCTTATGTTAACTCAGGCTTCGGAAGAAGACAGCTATTATTTTTTTTTAATGTTTATTCATTTACAAATGGAGAATTGCTGTTCTGGCATTCAGGAGCATATGCTGCTCTTATTCTGAATTGCACCCTCTTTTCTAGAATAAAAAGTTTCAAGTGGCTCCTTAATTGAAGAGAGATGCAATTTAATACTGAGCTGTTACAGAGAAGTTGAGAAATTAACTTATTGACAAAACTTAACTTTTTAACAAATAAATTTACTAACAATATGCTAGTTAATTTAGTTTTGTTATCAGTTTTCACTTGGGAAAGTAAGGAAATATACAGTAGACCAATATGGAAGAGTAGACTAATCATCTTTATGGCAGACAGTATCTCATTATCAGAAACTTTTAATTTGTTTTTATAAACAGGAGAACAAGAATTATAATTATGGCATAATTCCCATTTTTAGACAAGTGAGGAAATAGATAATTTTTATAGCTTTAGAACTCCATAACTCAAGGGTATGAAGTCTCTGGGGTTGTAAACTCCAAAAGGGATGAAGACGAAAATAGGTTCTGGGTAGAAGTTAAAAAAAAAACAACCCTTATATGTGGTTATGGCCTCTAAAGCTTAACTGCACCAACAAAATTATATTCCTTAAAATTTAATTATTCTTGTTTAGTTTTCTCAGGTTTGACACGAGCAGCCATGACAGTGAGTTATGAAAGATGCATTAGTGCAAACACATGTCTGTAATCAGACAAGATTACAGACCACAGATGGTCTGCACATGCGTATGGGCTTCTGTTGGCGGCTCTGTGGATATTGTTTATATTTGATCTTCAGTGTTTTTGTGGATGACTTGTACTTTGAGAATTAAATAAAAATGATCTATATTTTACTGATTACCTCTACAAATTTATTTAACTCATCATTAATTACGCCAAGTACAAAAAAAAAGAGAATATCTTACTTAAGGGATACATTATTTTCTCATCTTAAGCAAAAGTTCAAAGTTAAGTGCATTGAAAATAATTTTTACAAAATGTGTTCTTTTGTTTTGATTTTTCTTGGGAAACTTATTTTGGATGATTTTTAAAACTTGATTACGCTATTATGTCTTTCTATAATACATTAGCATAATGTTCACAAGTAACTATTAGTCACAAATGAATTATAAAGTTAAATATTACCACCTTTTTATGTTACTTGAAAATTTGATTTTTTCATTCTTAATATTATTCTAGTTACTCTTAAC
Organism: Neofelis nebulosa; assembly: GCF_028018385.1. Taxonomy (NCBI): domain Eukaryota; kingdom Metazoa; phylum Chordata; class Mammalia; order Carnivora; family Felidae; genus Neofelis; species Neofelis nebulosa. The sequence goes on along the minus strand of NC_080782.1, from coordinate 206,209,732 downwards.
TCTGTATTGAAATAGTGTCATTTTTTACTATTGTTTTTATGAATACAACGTAAGTATATATGCAGTATATATATCTGCATAAAGTATATATCTTCATAAAGATACAGTCAGTATATCTATATTAAAATTTCACAGAAACATTAGGAAAAATGGTCTCAACAGCTCTATAGGAGGCAACAGTGAAAAAATAAAGTCAAAAATCACTGCTATAGGGGAAAAAAACCCTCATGATTTGTACCGGTTTTTATTTTCATATTAAATTTTTAGAAAAGAATGAACCTGAAATATAATTATTCACCAAAGTTTCAATTGATGAAATATATTTTAAAAAATATAGAAAAATGAAGTTATATTTGGATTACAGACTGAAGAGGGAACACATAAAAAAATCTGATTCAGTAGTTTACGTTATAATTATTTCCCTAATAGATTTGCAAGGCTGTTTTTCCCCTGAGATACTGTCTTAGTCTGCTTGGGCTGTTATAACAAGATACCAAAGGCTGAGTTAAACAACAAATACTTTGCACAGAGCCAGGGAAGTCTAAAAACAAAGTGCCAGCAGATTCAGTGTCTGGTGAAGGCCCACTTTCTAGTTAATAGATGGCCATCTTCTCATGTGTCCTCACATAACAGAAGGGACAAGAGAGCTCTCTGGGGTCTTCTTTATAAGGGTACTTATTAATCTGATTCATGAGAGCTTTACCCTCATGACCTGATCACCTCCAAAGTGATCATCTCTTAATACCATTACACTAAGTGTTAGGACTTCAGAATATCCATTTGGGGGTGGGAGGCACAGACATTCAATCTTTAGCAGATACTAAGCTTATAATTTGAAACATTGCCTGTAGATGGAATGTGATACCTAAGTTATTATATAGGTAGGTCAGAAAGAAATCTTGTTTCTTAATTAACTGAGTCTTAATATATTGACCACTATTCCTGAAGGTCATGACTTTCCTAGGAAATAAGTGACATTAAAATAGTTCATCATTAGTAGTCATTGTTAATATTGTCTAACATAACCTCTAGGAAGAATTCATGTCAGACTTACTGTGGCTGCTTCTTCCCATCTCAATCCTGACTTTCTAAATCCCTAAGAAATAGGAGTACCTTTTTTTTTTTTTAACTTTTTTTTTTTTTTTTTTTTTAAGTAATCTGTACTTTCTGTACTTCCAACATGGGGCTTGAACATACAACCCTGAGATCAAGAGTCACATGCTCTACCAACAGCTTGCCAACCTCCCTCACCCCCACCTTTTTAAAGTAATTGCTATGAAAAGGAGTTCCTTTAAAAGTCCAGGAAACAACACTTCCACAGTCCGCAGAAGTGAAGTTTTATTTTCAGTAAAGAAGAGAAAACTGGTTTATCTTCAAAACCACTCTTCCTTCTCTCTCTCTCTGCTGATAATTGCTTCTCCATCTTTTCCTTTATTCCTTTGCATTCCAAGATAACATACTTTTAAAATTCTTCTCTGGTGAAATAACACAGCCAAGGAACTCTCCCTTCTTAAGAAGAAGCCCAGAAGCCCTTGTTGTCTTATCTTCTTTGTTCTGTAAGTATCTCTTGTTCATTTGGAAATTCAAATGAGAATTTGAGTGAAGCCAGGGTAAATATCAGAACTGAGGGATTTCAAAAGCTGATTTTAAGTTTTACGCCTTAAGCTAGAGGAGCAATGGAGTATTTAAGGCCTGTTCAAGTGGAGTTCCTAGGGAGTAGACGACAGAGGAGCTGGCAGCCAAGTTCCTCCCTAGGAATGAGGTATTGCATATGTCTGGAGTGTCTCTGTACGCTTATCCACCAATGGAGTGACAGGGGTGGTCATAGACACAGCATACAGCTGGCTGGCAATTCAGACATTGAAGAAACTACCCAGATCTTCTCATGGGACCTGTCTGACATCTGCTGTAGCTTCGCAAACTTGTGTAAGGATCTGTGAGGTGGACTCACCCAGGAATTTAAAACTTGAAAAAGCAGCTACATCTTTTAAACAGTCAACTCCTACCATAGGGGAAAGTGCCTGAATTGCTGGATAATATGTATTGTTGGATCTTTTTATGATCCTCTGCTATTCTAGAGCCTGAGGAAAACTCGTCTGAGCCTCCCAAACAATAAATGAGTGATGATTTTATAGTAATTTCATATATACATAAAAAGTGAGTGGTGTATAAAGTTGTATCAGGACTGATGTAAACTAATAGCAAGAACATATGCATGACTAATGGATCATGCATGATGATGAGCAAGCAGACTATAGTATTAGAAGAGAAATAAAGCTAAGTTATAACTGATATTCTGTTCAAAATGGGTAAAGTTTGATGGTATAAATGTTGGATGTAATTTTGTTTGGCTCTGGTGATTCTAGTTACTACTTTTTTCTCTAATTTAGCCATGGCTCAAAGCTTTGCATTATAAAGAATAAAAGTAATTTATTTCTGTTGGAATATTCGTGTTAAGCATATGAGTTCACTTGCTAACTATGTGTCAGGAGATGAAAGGAACACATGACCGATAAGGGGAACAAGAGGACTTTGGGGCAAGTAAGGTGACCACTGTTTCAAATTCCTAAATTTTGAAAGAATTTACATGCTTTTTCCAGGAGAGGCACTAAAAGTTTAGCAGATCTTTGTTTCACATCAGTGGGCCATTTGTTATGAATTAGCTTATATTCGAGATGTTTTCTTATTAGATACATTTGACTACTTGAATTGATTCTTATTTTTGGAATATCACAGATATACTAAGATTTATCAGGACTTCTGTCTTTTAGGTGGTGCTCTATCATTTGTAATTTTAGAGTATAGAAGGACCATGATACTATTTTTCTTACTCAGTATTTAAGATTTAAGCTAGAGTGATAAACTCAATTTTCATGGCTTATAGATAGATCTTTGTGAACCAGTCTTCACAAAATAAAAAACTGTACCATTTTCTTCTTTGGGATGTAATTGAATGGGAGATAAAAAGACAGGCTTGCTTTTTGTGTCTTTGGATGTTGTTATGGAAGCAAATGATACTTATTTTTGCCTAAGCCATCTTACAAAAGTGAGTGGAGATGTTAGAACACATTGAGGTTGGAAGGGTTGAAATATGGAAAGCACCAGATACTTGATCATTGAATCAGTGGAACAAACTCAAAAGCTCTCCAGAGCTTATCTTATTCTCTGAGTAAATAAATTATTTAATCCACTGTTAATTTGGTTTGTGTTACTTGCAGTAAAAATCATCTTGATACACCTAGGAAGAAAAGGTGTTGCAAGATGGAAGGAGTGTTATACCATATTAAATAATTTTGAGAAGTCATTGAAGCAGCCAGTCAAGACATAAAAACCGTTTTAGAAAGATGATCAGATCAGGGAAGAGGCTAGAGCTCTCCATACATATGAATGCTGAGCTGGCAGGATAGTCCTGGAATCAATATATGGCTGAATCTTGTTGCTGTTATTACTTGGTCCTGGTTATGCTAGAGAAGAACGTCCACACTTGCCTAATCTTTCCACTTAAAAAGCCCCACACCCCAGGCATTGTGACCCTTCAACAGGTGATGTCACTCTCTTTTCGATCTCTCTTAATTGCCTTAAAAGGAAAAGATGACCAACGGGTGGTTTACATACCCACTAATCCTGTCTCCAGGATTTTATGTTGTTCTTGATGGTCTAGAAAGTGTGTTTTCTGGCCATTAGGTCTCATTTACACTGCATTTCCTTCCTATCTCCCTCTTTCCCCCCATTCTTCTCTTCCTTCTTGTTTGATTCATTTACAAAAGATTGTAATTGGCAGCGATACGCAATAGAAAGTGATAGCATAAGAAAAATAAGAATAGTGTGGAGAAAATAATAAATAAAACTGTGAAAAAAAGACAGAGTTAATAAACACACAAATATAAATAAAGCATGTCCTTAAAAATACTTTCATAAATAATTTTTGAGAATACTCCAAGATAAAATACTTGAAAAAGTCATTTGGAAACTATCTTAATTGATCCATTGGTAAATTTCAATATATGCCAAATAGTACCAGGAAAGATTGGTTAGAAAATATGTTTTGTTATTTTTTATTTTGAAAAGAGTGATTTTAAGCCTTTTTTTTTTCCTGATGGCGCTTAGAGAAAGGGGCCAGTTTTCTATTAGAGCCACTTAATATTTATGATAAAAAGGACTGTGTTTGTTTTTCTTAAAGCACACATTTTCCATCTTTATTTTATGGCAAGGTAAAGGGTTAAAAATATAGCCTACTTACTCAGAAACTGTTCAATTTATTATTAGGAATTTTTAAGGATTTTATAATCTGAGAGCCATTAAACTTCCTGTACAACCACATATACTAAGAAGACAGATAGTAATTCTAACGTGACGTTTTACAAAGATGCCTGCAAGAGTCAAAAGATAGCATTACTTCAGTTGAAATACAGTTGCACATTATTTTAATACATAATTTTTCGCAGCTTCCAGTAAATGGTGACTCACAAGCAGGTCACATTTATGCAAAGAAGTAAGGGACAAAGTGCCTATACTTTCCTTTGCCAGAAATCTGGCAGAAGAGAGGGAGGGAGGGGTTTAAGCTCTACTCTTAGTAATTAAATAGAGGTAAAGTAAAATTTTTTTTTCCTTGAGGACTTTTATGGAAATTAGGAAATCGCTAGCCCCAGAAGATCCATGCTGAGGTCTCTTGAGACTGACCTATTAAATTGGTGTTTTCCTTTCACTCAGCTCAGGTCACTCTGCATCACTATTATTTATGCTTCTGGATTTTTCATGGTTACCTGCTGTTAGAAATTCTTTGTCTAAGAATGCAGCCAGGCTGCTTTCAAGCATAATTTAACTCCTCATTCTCATTTTAATTCCTTACTAAAAAATTAATCTAAAATTACACATATATCTTAAAGTCAAAATCATGCTATAATTTATATTCTTCATGTCGAAAGCCCTCAATATTTAAATCAATTCACACTACCTATTTAGGTAAGTTGTAAATAGTTAAAGCAAATATTTTTAAATTTTAAATTCCAGTATAGTTAACATAGAGTGTTGTATTAGTTTCAAATTAATATTAATAACCAATTCAAATTAATATTACTAACTAATTCAAATTAGTATTAATAACAAAACTATTATACACCTGTATATATCAGGTGTATAATACAGTGATTCAACACTTCCGTATAACACCCGGTGCTCATCACAAGTGCACTCCTTAATACCCATCTTCTGTTTCCCCCATTCCCCCACCCCTCTGGCAACCCTCAGTTTGTTCTGTGTAATTAAGAGTCTGTTTCTTGGTTTGTCTCCTTTTTCTTTCCCCTTCGTCATTTGTTTTGTTTCTTAAATTCCACGTGAGTGAGATCGTATAGTATTTGTTTCTCTGACTTGTTTTGTTTAGCATTATGCTCTCTAACTCCGTTTACACTATTGCAAGTGGCAAGATTTCATTTTTTATAGCTTAATGTTGCATTGTATGTATGTATATATAGACCACCATACGTATATTTATACATCCCATATACATATACCACCTGTTCTTTATCCATTCATTTATCGATGGACACTTAAGCTGCTTCAATAACTTGGCTATTGTAAGTAATGCTACTAAACACATAGAGGTACGTGTATTCATATTCTTTGGGTAAATACTCAGTAGCGCAGTTACTGGGTCATAGGGTAGTTCTGTTTTTAATGTTTTGAGGAACTTCCGTACTCTTTTCCACAGTGGCTCCACCAGTTTGCATTCCCACCAGCAGTGCACAAGGATTCCTTTTCCTCCACATCCTTGCCAACACTTGTGTCTTGAGTTTTTGATTTTAGCCATTCTGACAGGTGTAAGGTAATACTTCATTACAGTTTTTATTTGCATTTCCTTGATGATGAGTGATGTTGAGCATCTTTTCATGTGTCTCTTGGCCATCTGGATATCTTCTTTGGAAAATCTGTTCATATCTTCTGCCCATTTTTAAAAATTAGATTCTTTTTAAAAATGTCTCTTGAATTCCTAATATCATGAAATAATTATACCCGGCTTTGTTGGGGTTACGTAAGTAAATATGGAGTAAGTTATAATGAGATATGTGTATGTATGAGCTCAAAAATGTGATTTTCACATCACATATTAATTACTTTTTATGTCTTTAGATTTTTTACTTAAATGCTTAATTATTTGAATGTGACAAGTATTTTCTTTTAGGGGTAATAGTAAAAATTGTTTTTCATTACAAATTTGTTACATCAACAAATAGCAGTACTGATTTTTATTTCTAAAAATGTTTTCAGGACAATGGAAATAGTATCACAACTCTAAATAAATACATCACATGGGTGATGCTCAAAATTTCACTCTCAAAATCTAAGACTGAGGTAATTGATTCATGTTTAAACACAACTATGTATAAGAGTATTTTAAGGTACATCATTATTTCTTAAAAAAACGAGTGATTTAAAAGCAGATTCAACTATGATACGGGATTTATAATGAATAGAGATATTGAATATAAGAAAAGGAAGATGACAGAACATATAAATTGGACACACTGTCCAATATCACAAGGTTGTAGTCTTTTACTTTCAATCTAGCTATTGAAAGAGTTCCTTACTGTGTATTCTGCTGAGTACTTTAGAAATTTTTATCCTAGTATCCATAATAATCACATGTTTGATTGCCAGTCTGTTCTCCCCAATCATCTATGACCTCTTTGATGTCCTTGGAGACAGAAAGTGTCATGTGAGTCTAGGATATGGTTGATTTTGAGTAAATGCTTGTGGAATGCTTCCACTTAATGATCGCTGATGCTAACACTTACAATCTTTAAATGTATGTATGTACTGCATTTGCATCTGTGGCCATTGTCCTTGGTACTCTGTTTCTCTCCTTACTTATAGAATATGTCCTCCATGAACGGTGTTGCACTTGGTGCTTCACGTACTCCTAATAATTTAGCAAAGTTTTGGTCAGATGGTTAATGTCCATAACTACTGTCTGATTGATATATTTATTTAGTAGGAAACATGTTTTGAAGGTTTTGTTTTTAAGTAATCTCTACAACCAACCTGGGGCTCCAACTTGCAACCCCGAGATCAAGAGTTGCAGGCTCTACAGACTGAGCCAGCCAGGCACCCCTAATAGAACACTTTTGTAGGTAAAGATGTGCCTATTTGTATACTTGCAAGAGTGTCAAAAAAGCCATGAAAAATGTATTCACTTTACAACAAATAATCATCATTTTTTCTTAAGTAGTCAAGTAAAAGTGAAACCAGTTTTGAACTGCATTATAATTGAACTTGATTACTGCTACTCCACATGAATTGTGTAATAAGGTTCCAGTGATAAGTATTTTAGAATCAAATATTAAATGTGCATGGTATTTCATAGTAATATAGTATATAATAAAGCAAATAATCAGTGGAGCCAAGAATATCTAATAGGCCAAGAATAGGTTCTTCAAACAATGACGCTGAGAATATTTCATGTCTACATATTAAAAGAGTGGAACTGGACCCCTACGTTACACCCTTTGCAAAAAATCAAAACAAAGGCTTGAACATAAGTCCTGATATCATAAGACTCTTAGAAGAAAACATAGAAATCAAGCTCCTTGGCATTGGACTAGGCAGTGGTTTTTTAAATATGACACAAAAGCACAAAGAAAAGCAACAGTAAACAAGTGGGATTACATATAACTAAAAAGCTTCTGCATAGCAAACTGAAAAACAAAATGAAAAAGCAAGCCATAGAATGAGAAAAGATATTTGCAAGGCACATATCCAACTGTAAGTTCATATCCAAAATCCACAAGGAACTCATACAACTCAATAGCAAAGCAAAACAAAAAGCAAAACCAAAAAATTTAATAACCCAATTTAAAAATGGGCCAATATCCTTAATAGACTTTTTTTTTCTCCAAGGAAGGCATACAAATAGCCAGTGAGTAGATGAAAAAGTTTCTAATATCACTACTTATCAGGGAAGTGCCAATCAAAACCACAGTGAGATTATCACCTCACACCTTAGGATGTCTATTATCAAAAGGACAAGAGATAACAAGTGTTGGAGAGGATGTGGAGAGAAAGGAACTCTGTCTTTACTGTTTTTGTGCACTGTTGGTAGTCCATAGCCACTATGGTAAATGGGATACAGGTTCCTGAAGAAATTAAAATAGAACTAACATGTGATCCAGAAATCTTACTACTGGGTATATATCCAAAGTAAATGAAATCATTATTTTGAACAGATATCTGTACTCCTGTCTTAATTGCAGCACTATTCACAATAGCCCAGGTATAGAAACAACCTGTTTCCATCAATCAATAAATAAAGAGAATGTTGGGTATATAAGTACCCCATGGAATATGTTTTAGACTTAAATCCTGCCATTTGGTACAACACAGATGAATCTGGAGGATATTATGCTACGTGAAATAAGCCAGAGAAAGACAAATATTGCAAGGTATCACTTAAGGGTGAATCTAAAAAAAACCCAAATTTATGAAAACAGAAATGGGGAGAGGTTGCTAAAATGGTACAAATTTTCAGTTAAAAGATGATTACAGTCTGAAGATCTAATGTAAAGCAGGGTGACTACAGATGATAATACTACACAGTATACATGAAAGTTGCTAAGAGAGTTGATTTTAAGCTTTCTCACAAAAATAAAAATAAAAAAGGTAAATAATATGAGGTGACACATGTGTTCTATAACTCAGTTATGAGAATCCTTTCACAATGGATATATTGGATATTTATATCAAATCATCACCTTGTATACTCTATATTAAATTTTATGTCAATTATACCTTTATACTTCAATAAAGTTAAAAAAAAGCCTCTCTGATTCTTAACCATGCTTTCTCTTTATACATAATGATTGGGCTTTGTTTCAATGATTTGGAGCTATACTGAACAACTGTGGGTGGGCTCAGGTTTCTCAAACTCGGCACTTTGACAATTCAGCTCTGATTTTTGTTGTTGTTGTGAGGGAGAGTTTCCTGTGAATTATAGCATCCTTGAATTCTATCCACTAGATACCAGACCAGACCCTGGCCCTTTCCCAGTTTTGATACTCAAAAATGTCCTTAAACATGAGAAATGACTCCTGGTGGCAGAAATCATCCACAGTTGAGAACTATTCAGGTGATAGAACAGAAATATCCCTATTGGGTTTTTTGTTTAATTACACAAGGGGTAATTAATGAGTTTAGAATTTGGCAAAGAGACAAAAAAAAAGGTTGGAAGATGGCGGCGTAGGAGGACGCTGGGCTCACCGCGCGTCCTGCTGATCACTTAGATTCCACCTACACCTGCCTAAAGAACCCAGAAAACCGCCAGAGGATTAGCAGAACGGAGTCTCCGGAGCCAAGCGCAGACGAGAGGCCCACGGAAGAGGGTAGGAAGGGCGGCGAGGCGGTGCGCGCTCCACGGACTGGCGGGAGGGAGCCGGGGCGGAGGGGCGGCTCGCCGGCCAAGCGGAGCCCCCGAGTCGGGCTGGCAAAAGCGGAGGGGCCGGACGGACTGTGTTCCGACAGCAAGCGCGACTTAGCGTCTGGGAGGTCATAAGTTAACAGCTCTGCTCAGAAAGCGGGAAGGCTGGAGGACAAAGGGAGGCAGAGCTGCTGAGCCCCCGGACGACAGAGCTCAGTTTGGTGGGGAACAAAGGTGCTGGCCAGCGCCATCTCCCTCGCCCATCCCCCAGCCAAAATCCCAAAGAGAACCAGTTCCTGCCAGGGAACTTGCTCGATCCTCCGCTCAAACACCCAACTCTGTGCTTCTGCGGAGCCAAACCTCTGGCAGCGGATCTGACTCCCTCCCGCTGCCACAGGGCCCCTCCTGAAGTGGATCAACTAAGGAGAAGCGAGCTAAGCCTGCCCCTCCTGCCCCCGTGCACCTTGCCTACCCACCCCAGCTAATACGCCAGATCCCCAGCACCACAAGCCTGGCAGTGTGCAAGTAGCCCAGAAAGGCCGCGCCACCCCACAGTGAATCCCGCCCCTAGGAGAGGGGAAGAGAAGGCACACACCAGTCTGACTGTGGCCCCAGCGGTGGGCTGGGGGCAGACATCAGGTCGGATTGCGGCCCCGCCCACCAACTCCAGTTATACACCACAGCACGGGGGAAGTGCCCTGTGGGTCCTCACCACTCCAGGGACTATCCAAAATGACCAAACGGAAGAATTCCCCTCAGAAGAATCTCCAGGAAATAACAACAGCTAATGAACTGATCAAAAAGGATTTAAATAATATAACAGGAAGTGAATTTAGAATAATAGTCATAAAATTAATCGCTGGGCTTGAAAACAGTATAGAAGACAGCAGAGAATCTATTGCTACAGAGATCAAGGGACTCAGGAACAGCCAGGAGGAGCTAAAACACGCTTTAAACGAAATGCAAAATAAAATGGAAATGACGACAGCTCGGATTGAAGAGGAAGAGGAGAGAATAGGTGAACTAGAAGATAAAGTTATGGAAAAAGAGGAAGCTGAGAAAAAGAGAAAAAAATCCAGGAGTATGAGGGGAAAATTAGAAAACTAAGTGATACACTAAAAAGAAATAATGTACGCATAATTGGTATCCTAGAGGAGGGAGAGAGAGGGAAAGGTGCTGAAGGTGTACTTGAAGAAATAATAGCTGAGAACTTCCCTGAACTGGGGAAGGAAAAAGGCATTGAAATCCAAGAGGCACAGAGAACTCCCTTCAGATGTAACTTGAATCGATCTTCTGCACGACATATCATAGTGAAACTGGCAAAATACAAGGATAAAGAGAAAATTCTGAAAGCAGCAAGGGATAAACGTGCCCTCACATATAAAGGGAGACCTATAAGACTCGTGACTGACCTCTCTTTTGAAATTTGGCAGGCCAGAAAGCATTGGCACGAGATCTACAATGTGCTGAACAAAAAAAATATGCAGCCGAGAATCCTTTATCCAGCAAGTCTGTCATTTAGAATAGAAGGAGAGATAAAGGTCTTCCCAAATAAACAAAAACTGAAGGAATTTGTCACCACGAAACCAGCCCTACAAGAGATCCTAAGGGGGATCCTGTGAGACAAAGTACCAGAGACATCACTACAAGCATAAAACATACAGACATCACAATGACTCTAAACCGTATCTTTCTATAATAACACTGAATGTAAATGGATTAAATGCGCCAACCAAAAGACATAGGGTATCAGAATAGATAAAAAAATAAGACCCATCTATTTGCTGTCTACAAGAGACTCATTTTAGATCTGAGGACACGTTTAGATTGAGAGTGAGGACATGGAGAACTATTTATCATGCTACTGGAAGCCAAAAGAAAGCTGGAGTAGCCATACTTATATCAGACAAACTAGACTTTAAATTAAAGACTGTAACAAGAGATGAAGAAGGGCATTATATAATAATTACAAGGTCTATCCATCAGGAAGAGCTAACACTTATAAATGTCTATGTGCCGAATATCGGAGCCCCCAAATATATAAACCAATTACTCATAAACATAAGCAACCTTATTGATAAGAATGTGGTAATTGCAGGGGATTTTAACACTCCACTTACAGAAATAGATCATCTAGACACACGGTCAATAAAGAAAAAAGGGCCCTGAATGACACATTGGATCAGGTGGACTTGACAGATATATTTAGAACTCTGCATCGCAAAGCAACAAAATATACTTTCTTCTCGAGTGCACATGGAACATTCTCCAAGATAGATCATATACTGGGTCACAAAACGGCCCTTGATAAGTATACAAGAATTGAAATTATACCATGCATACTTTCAGACCACAATGCAATGAAGCTTGAAACCAACCACAGGAAAAAGTCTGGGAAACCTCCAAAAGCATGGAGGTTGAAGAACACCCTACTAAAGAATGAGTGGGTCAACCAGGCAATTCGAGAAGAAATTAAAAAATATATGGAAACAAACGAAAATGAAAATACAACAATCCAAACGCTTTGGGATGCAGCGAAGGCAGTCCTGAGAGGAAAATACATTGCAATCCAGGCCTATCTCAAGAAACAAGAAAAATCCCAAATACAAAATCTAACGGCACACCTAAAGGAAATAGAAGCAGAACAGCAAAGGCAGCCTAAACCCAGCAGAAGAGGAGAAATCATAAAGATCAGAGCAGAAATAAACAATATAGAATCTAAAAAAACTGTAGAGTAGATCAACAAAACCAAGAGTTGGTTTTTTGAAAAAATAAACAAAATTGATAAACCTCTAGCCAGGCTTCTCAAAAAGAAAAGGGAGATGACCCAAAAAGACAAAATCATGAATGAAAATGGAATTATTACAACCAATCCTCAGAGATACAAACAATTATCAGGAAATACTATGAAAAATATGCCAATAAATTGGACAACCTGTAAGAAATGGACAAATTCCTGAACACCCACACTCTTCCAAAACTCAATCAGGAGGAAATGGAAAGCTTGAACAGACCCATAACCAGGGAAGAAATTGAATCGGTTATCAAAAATCTCCCAACAAATAAGAGTCCAGGACCAGATGGCTCCCCAGGGGAGTTCTGCCAGACGTTTAAAGCAGAGATGATACCTATCCTTCTCAAGTTATTCCAAGAAATAGAAAGGGAAGGAAAACTTCCAGACTCATTCTATGAAGCCAGTATTACTTTGATTCCTAAACCAGACAGAGACCCAGTAAAAAAAGAGAACTACAGGCCATATCTCTGATGAATATGGATGCAAAAATTCTCAATAAGATACTAGCAAATCGAATTCAACAGCATATAAAAAGAATTATTCACCATGATCAAGTGGGATTCATTCCTGGGCTGCAGGGCTGGTTCAACATTAGCAAATCAATCAACGTGATACATCACATTCATAAAAGAAAGGATAAGAACCATATGATCCTGTCAATCGATGGAGAAAAGGCCTTTGACAAAATCCAGCACCCTTTCTTAATAAAAACCCTTGAGAAAGTCAGGATAGAAGGAACATACTTAAAGATCATAAAAGCCATTTATGAAAAGCCCACAGCTAACATCATCCTCAATGGGGAAAAACTGAGAGCTTTCCCCCTGAGACCAGGAACACGACAGGGATGCCCACTCTCACCGCTGTTGTTTAACATAGTGTTGGAAGTTCTAGCATCAGCAATCAGACAACAAAAGGAAATCAAAGGCATCAAAATTGGCAAAGATGAAGTCAAGCTTTCGCTTTTTGCAGATGACATGATATTATACATGGAAAATCTGATAGACTCCACCAAAAGTCTGCTAGAACTGATACATGAATTCAGCAAAGTTGCAGGATACAAAATCAATGTACAGAAATCAGTTGCATTCTTATACACTAAGAATGAAGCAACAGAAAGACAAATAAAGAAACTGACCCCATTCACAATTGCACCAAGAAGCATAAAATGCCTAGGACTAAACCTAACCAAAGATGTAAAAGATCTGTATGCTGAAAACTATAGAAAACTTTTGAAGGAAATTGAAGAAGATACAAAGAAATGGAAAGACATTCCCTGCTCATGGATTGGAAGAATAAATATTGTCAAAATGTCAATACTACCCAAAGCTATCTACACATTCAATGCAATCCCAATCAAAATTGCACCAGCATTCTTCTCAAAGCTAGAACAAGCAATCCTAAAATTCATATGGAACCACAAAAGGCCCCGAATAGCCAAAGTAATTTTGAAGAAGAAGACCAAAGCAGGAGGCATCACAATCCTAGACTTTAGCCTCTACTACAAAGCTGTAGTCATCAAGACAGCATGGTATTGGGAGAAAAACAGACATATAGACCAATGGAATAGAATAGAAACCCCAGAACTAGACCCACAAATGGATGGCCAACTAATCTTTGACAAAGCAGGAAAGAACATCCAATGGAAAAAAGACAGTCTCTTTAACAAATGGTGCTGGGAGAACTGGACAGCAACATGCAGAAGGTTGAAACTAGACCACTTTCTCACACCATTCACAAAAATAAACTCAAAGTGGTTAAAGGACCTGAATGTGAGACAGGAAACCATCAAAACCCTAGAGGAGAAAGCGGGAAAAGACCTCTCTGACCTCAGCCATAGCAATCTCTTACTCGACACATCCCAAAAGGCAAGGGAATTAAAAGCAAAAATGAACTATTGAGACCTTTTGAAGATAAAAAGCTTCTGCACAGCAAAGGAAACAACCAACAAAACTAAAAGGCAACCAACGGAATGGGAAAAGATATTTGCAAATGACATATCGGACAAAGGGCTAGTATCCAAAATCTATAAAGAGCTCACCAAACTCCACACCCGAAAAACAAAGAACCAGTGAAGAAATGGGCAGAAAACATGAATAGACAGTTCTCTAAAGAAGACATTCAGATGGCCAACAGGCACATGAAAAGATGCTCAACGTTGCTCCTCATCAGGGAAATACAAATCAAAACCACACTCAGATATCACCTCACGCCAGTCAGAGTGGCCAAAATGAACAAATCAGGAGACTATAGATGCTGGAGAGGATGTGAAGGAACCCTCTTGCACTGTTGGTGGGAATGCAAATTGGTGCAGCCGCTCTGGAAAGCAGTGTGGAGGTTCCTCAGAAAATTAAAAATAGACCTACCCTATGACCCAGTAATAGCACTGCTAGGAATTTACCCAAGGGATACAGGAGTACTGATGCATAGGGGCACTTGTACCCCAATGTTTATAGCAGCACTCTCAACAATAGCCAAATTATGGAAAGAGCCTAAATGTCCATCAACTGATGAATGGATAAAGAAATTGTGGTTTATATACACAATAGAGTACTACATGGCAATGAGAAAGAACGAAATATGGCCCTTTGTAGCAACGTGGATGGAACTGGAGAGTTGACGCTAAGTGAAATAAGCCATACAGAGAAAGACAGATACCATATGTTTTCACTCTTATGTGGATCCTGAGAAACTTAACAGAAACCCATGGGGGAGGGGAAGGAAAAAAAAAAGAGGTTAGAGTGGGAGAGAGCCAAAGCATAAGAGACTCTTAAAAACTGAGAACAGGGGCGCCGAGGTGGCTCAGTCGGTTGAGCGTCCGACTTCAGCTCAGGTCACGATCTCGCGGTATGTGGGTTCGAGCCCCACGTCGGGCTCTGTGCTGACAGCTCAGAGCCTGGAGCCTGCTTTGGATTCTGTGTCTCCCTCTCTCTCTGAGCCTCCCCCGTTCATGCTCTGTCTCTCTCTGTCTCAAAGATAAATAATCGTTAAAAAAAAAAATTAAAAAAAAACTGAGAACAAACTGAGGGTTGATGGGGGGTGGGAGGGAGGGGAGGGTGGGGGATGGGTATTGAGGAGGGCACCTTTTGGAATGAGCACTGGGTGTTGTATGGAAACCAATTTGACAATAAATTTCATATATTGAAAAAAAGAATTTGGTACAGAGCTTAGTGCTTTGTACACGCAATAAATAAAAGTTAATGTTATTATTAACAACTTAGGGTAAATAAGGCTTACTGTTGGACGCTGCTCAGTGAATTAAAAAAATATATCTAGGGACACCTGGGTGGCTCAGCAGGTTGAGCACCCAACTCTTGATTTCAGTTCAGGTCATGATCCCAGAGTGTTGAGATTGAGCCCTGTGTTGGGCTCCACACTGATCATGGAGCCTGCTTAAAATTCTCTCTCTCTCTCTCTCTCTCTCTCTCTCTGTCTCCCCCACCCCCTTCCCCTTCTTGAATGCTCTCTCTCTCTGTCTCTACACACACACACACACACCCACACACACACCCACACACACATAGGTATTTATATATGTGTTTATATATGTGTATTTCTCTAGGTATAATACATATTATTTATATTAGCTATTCATTGTGAGAGCTCTATTGTGATTAGAGCTGAGATCAGTTGTCTCTAGCCATAGAAAATCCATTTTTAGCTTTAACTTACAGTAACCATCTGAATTTGAGGCATAGAAACAAATGAAACATACAAACTCCCATAGTTAAGGTCTTAGCAATTATTATTTTTTTGTCAGCAATGTTTTTTTTAAATTATTTTATTTTTTTATTTTTTTTAATATGAAATCTATTGTAAAATTGGTTTCCATACAACACCCAGTGCTCCTCCCAACAGGTGCCCTCCTCAATGCGCATCACCACCTTCCCCATCAACCCTCAGTTCATTCTCAGTTTTTAAGAGTCCTTATGGTTTGCCTCCCTCCCTCTCTACCTTTTTTTTTTCCTTCCCCTCCCCCATGGTCTTCTGTTAAGTTTTTCAGGATCCACATAAGAGTGAAAACATATGGTATCTGTCTTTCTCTGTGTGACTTATTTCAGTTAGCATAACACTCTCCAGTTCTATTCACGTTACTACAAACGGCCATATTTCATTCTTTCTCATCGCCAAGTAGTATTCCATTGTATGTATAAACCACAACTTCTTTATCTATTCATTAATTGATGGACATTTAGGCTCTTTCCATAATTTGGCTATTGTTGCAAGTGTTGCAATAAACATTGGGGTACAAGTGCCCCTATGCATCAGCACTCCTGTATCCCTTGGGTAAATTCCTAGCAGTGCTATTGCTGGGTCATAGGATAGGTCTATTTTTAATCTTCTGAGGAACCTCCACACTGTTTTCCAGAGTGGCTGCATCAGTTTGCATTCTCAGCAACAGTGCAAGAGGGTTCCCGTTTCTTCACATCCTCTCCAGCATCTATACTCTCCTAATTGGTTCATTTTAGTCACCTTGACTAGAGTGAGGTCGTACCTCAGTGTGGTTTTGATTTGTATTTCCCTGATGAGGAGTGATGTTGAGCATTTTTTCATGTGCCTGTTGGCCATCTGGATGTCTTCTTTAGAGAAATGTCTATTCATGTTTCTGTCCGTTTCTTCTCTGGATTATTTGTTTTTCGGATGTGGAATTTGGTGAGTTCTTTATAGATTTTGGATATTAGCCCTTTGTCTGATATGTCGTTTGCAAATATCTTTTCCCATCCCAGTGGTTGCCTTTTAGTTTTGTTGATTGTTTCCTTTGCTGTGCAGAAGCTTTTTATCTTGTTGAGGTCCCAATAGTTCAGTTTTGCTTTTAATTCCCTTGCCTTTGGGGATGTGTTGAGGTAGAAATTGCTGTGGCTGAGGTCAGAGAGGTTTTTTCCTGCTTTCTGCTCAAGGGTATTGATGGTTGCCTGTCTCACATTCAGGTCCTTTATCCATTTTGAGTTTATTTTTGTGAATGGTGTAAGAAAGTGGTCTAGTTTCATTCTTTTACATGTTGCTGTCCAGTTCTCCCAGCACCATTTGTTAGAGGGAATGTCTTTTTTCCATTGATATTATTTCCTGCTTTGTCAAAGATTAGTTGGCCATACTTTTGTGGGTCCAATTCTGGAGTCTCTATTCTATTCCATTGGTCTATGTGTGTGTTTTTCTGCCAATACCATGCTGTCTTGATGATGACAGCTTTGTAGTAGAGGCTAAAGTCTGGGATTGTGATGCCTTCCGCTTTGGTCTTCTTCTTCAATATTACTTTGGCTATTTGGGGCCTTTTGTGGTTCCGTACAAATTTTAGGATTGCTTATTCTAGCTTTGAGAAGAATGCTGGTGCAATTTTGATTGGGATTGCATTGAATGTATAGATAGCTTTGGCTAATATTGACATTTTGACAATAGTTATTCTTCCAATCCATGAGCACGGAATGTCTTTCCATTTCTTTGTATCTTCTTCAATTTCCTTCAAAAGTTTTCTATAGTTTTCAGCATACAGATCTTTTACATCTTTGGTTAGGTTTAGTCCTAGGCATTTTATGCTTCTTGGTGCAATTGTGAATGGGGTCAGTTTCTTTATTTGTCTTTCTGTTGCTTCATTGTTAGTGTATAAGAATGTAACTGATTTCTGTACATTAATTTTGTATCCTGTGAAATTGATGAATTCATGTATCAGTTCTAGCAGACTTTTGGTGGAGTCTATCGGATTTTCCATGTAAAATATCATGTCATCTGCAAAAAGCGAAAGCTTGACTTCATCTTTGCCAATTTTGATGCCTTTGATTTCCTTTTGTTGTTTGATTGCTGATGCTACAACTTCCAACACTATGTTAAACAACAGTGGTGAGAGTGGACATCACTATTTTGTTCCTGATCTTAGGGGGAAAGCTCTCATTTTTTCCCCTTTAAGGATGATATGAGCTGTGGGCTTTTCATAAATGGCTTTTATGATGTTTAAGTATGTTCCTTCTATCCTGACTTTCTCAAGGGTTTTTATTAAGAAAGGATGCTGAATTTTGTCAAATGCTTTTTCTGCATCGATTGACAGGATCATATGGTTTTTATCCTTTCTTTTGTTAATGTGATGTATCACGTTGATTGATTTGCTAATGCTGAACCAGCTCTGCAGCCCAGGAATGAATCCAATTTGATCATGGTGAATAGTTCTTTTTATATGCTGTTGAATTTGATTTGCTAGTATCCTATTGAGAATTTTTGCATCCATATTCATCAGGGACTTGGGCCTGTAGTTCTCTTTTTTTGCGGGGTCTCTGTCTGTTTAGGAATTAAAGCAATGCTGGCTTCATAGAATGAGTCTGGAAGTTTTCCTTCCTTTCTTCTTTTGGAACAGCTTGAGAAGGATGGTTATTATTTTTGCTTTAAATGTCTGGTAGAATTCCCCAGGGAAGCCGTCTGTTCCTGGAATCTTATTTTTTGGGAGTTTTTTGATAACCGATTCAATTTCTTCACTGGTTATGGGTCTGTTCAGGTTTTCTGTTTCTTCCTGTTTGAGTTTTGGAAGTGTGTGGGTGCTTAGAATTTGTCCATTTCTTCCAGGTTGTCCAGTTTGTTGGCATATAATTTTTCATAGTATTCCCTGATAATTGCTTGTATTTCTGAGGGATTGGTTGTACTAATTCCATTTTCATTCATGATTTTATCTATTTGGGTCATCTCCATTTTCTTTTTGAGTAGCCAGGCTAGAGGTTTATCAATTTTGTTTATTTTTTCAAAAAAAAAAACAACTCTTGGTATCATTGATCTGCTCTGCAGTTTTTTAGATTCTATATTGTTTATTTCTGCTCTGATCTTTATTATTTCTCTTCTACTGCTGCCTTTGCTGTTCTGCTTCTATTTCCTTTAGGTGTGCTCTTAGATTTTGTGCTTGGAATTTTTCTTGTTTCTTGAGATAGGCCTGGATTGCAATGTATTTTCCTCTCAGGACTGCCTTTGCTGCATCCCAAAGCGTTTGGTTTGCTGTATTTTCATTTTCATTTGTTTCCATATATTTTTAAATTTCTTCTTTAATTGCCTTGTTGACCCATTCATTCTTTAGTAGGGTGTTCTTTAACCTTCATTCTTTTAGAGGTTTTCCAGACTTTTTCCTGTGGTTGATTTCAAGCTTCATCGCATTGTGGTATGAAAGTGTGCATGGTATGATCTCAATTCTTGTATACTTATGAAGGGCTGTTTTGTGATCCTGTATGTGATCTATCTTGGAGAATGTTCCATGTGCACTCAAGAAGAAAGTATATTCTGTTGCTTTGGGATGCAGAGTTCTAAATATATCTGTGAAGTCCATCTGATCCAGTGTATCATTGGAGCCCTTGTTTCTTTATTGATCCTGTGTCTAGATGATCTATCCATTGTTGTAAGTGGGGTATTAAAGTCCCCTGCAATTACCACATTCTTATCAATAAGATTGCTTATGTTTGTGATTAATTGTTTTATATATTTGGGGGCTCCCATATTCAGCACATAGACATTTATAATTCTTAGCTCTTCCTGATGGAGAGACCCTGTGATTATTATATAATGCCCTTCTTCATTTCTTGTTACAGCCTTTAATTGAAAGTCTAGTTTGTCTGATAGAAGTATGGCTACTCCAGCTCTCTTGTGACTTCCAGTAGCATGATAGATAGTTCTCCATCACCTCACTTTCAATCTGAAGGTGTCCTCAGGTCTAAAATGAGTCTCTTGTAGACAGCAAATAGATGGGTGTTGTTGTTTTTTTATCCATTCTGATACCCTATGTCTTTTGCTTGGAGCATTTAGTCCATTTACATTCAATGTTGTTATTGAAAGATGTGGGTTTAGAGTCATTGTGATGTCTGTAGGTTTCATGCTTGTAGTGATGTCTCTGACACTTTGTGGTCCTTGCAACATTTCACTCACAGAGTCCCCCTTAGGATTTCTTGTAGGGCTGGTGTAATGGTAATGAATTCCTTCAGCTTTTGTTTTTTTGAGAAAACCTTTATCTCTCCTTCTATTCTGAATGACAGACTTGCCAGATAAAGGACTCTTGGCTGCATATTTTTTCTGTTCATCACATTGAAGATTTCCTGCCATTCCTTTCTGGCCTGCCAAATTTCAGTAGATAGGTCTGCCACTACTCTTATAGGTCTGCCTTTGAAAGTTTAGCCTGACTATCCCTAGCTGCTTTCAGAATTTTCTCTTTATCCTTGTATTTTGTCAATTTCACTATGATATGTCGTGCAGAAGATAGATTCAAATTATGTCTGAAGGGAGTTCTCTGTGTCTCTTGGATTTCAATGCCTTTTTCCTTCGCCAGATCAGGGAAGTTCTCAGCTATGATTTGTTCAAGTATACCTTCAGCCCCTTCCTCTCTCCTTCTTCTTCTGGAATTCCTATGATATGGATATTGTTATATTTGATTGCATCACTTAGTTCTCTAAAACTCCCCTCATACTTCTGGATTATTTTTTATCTCTCAGCTTCCTCTTTTTCTATAATTTTATCTTTTAATTCACCTATTCTCTCCTCTGCCTCTTCAATCCGAGCTGTGGTTGCCTCCATTTTATTCTGCACCTCATGTATAGCATTTTTTTAAGCTCCTAATGACTATTTTTTAGTTCCTTGATCTCTTTAGCAATAGAGTCTCTGCTGTTCTCTATGCTTTTTTCAAGCCCAACGATTAATTTTATGACTTTTATTCTAAATTCTTCTTCTGTTATATTGCTTAAATCACTTTTTGATCAATTCATTAGCTGTCGCTACTTCCTGGAGTTTCTTGTGAGGAGAATTCTTCTAATTCATCATTTTGGCTAGTCCCTGTCGTGGCTCCAACCTGCAGGGCACTTCCCCTGTGCTGTCCGGAGTAACTTGTGTTGGTGGGCAGGGCCTCAGTCACACCTGATGTCTGCCCCCAGCCATCGCTGGGCCACAGTCATACTTGTATTTTTCCCCTCTCCCAGGGGCAGGACTCACTGTGGAGTGGCGTGGCCCCTGTCCGTGCTAACTGCACACTGCCAGGCTTGTGGTGCTGCTTTGATGGGATCTTGCCAAGGGTGTATTAGAAGGGGTGGATCTGCAAGGTGCACAGGGGCTGGAGGGACAGGGTTAGCTGGCTTTGCTGTCGGTGGTCCCTTGAAAAAGGGGCCCTGCAGCACAGGGAGGGAGGTAGGCCTGTTGGAGAGATGGATTCACAGAAGCATAGCATTGGGTGTTTGCGCAGCGCAAGCATGATTGGTGATGGGAACTGGTTCCCTTTGGAATTTCAGCTGGCTGATGGGAGAGGGAAATGGCACTTAATCAGTGCCTTTGTTCCCCGCTGAGCCAAGCTCTGTCTTCTGGGGTTCAACAGCTCTCCCTCCCAGTGTCCTCTCGCCCTCCTGGCTCTCCCAGAGCAGAGCTGTTGACTTTTAACATTCCAGATGTTAAGTCCTGCTGGCTGTCAGTACTCACGGAGTCCGCCCCCTCTGCTTTTGCAAGCCAGACTTTGGGGGCTCTGCCTTGCACAGTGGGCTGCCCCTCCACTGCCCTGGCTCCCTCCCACCAGTTCGTGTAGCACGCACTGTCTCTCCACCCTTCCTACCCTCTTCCGTGGGCCTCTTGTCTACTGCTTGGCTCCGGAGAGTCCGTTCTGCTGGTCTTCTGGTGGTTTTCTGGGTTAGTTAGGTAGATGTGGGTGGAATCTAAGCGATCAGCAGGATGAGGTGAGCCCAGCGTCCTCCTACGCCACCATCTTGCGATGTCCCAGGTCTTAGCAATTAAAACAATGATGGAAACATCAGAATCTGAATGGTTAATATTTACATTTTGTGGCTTGGGATGGTTTATTCTATAGAGCACATTCCTTCAACTTCTTCAGGTCATGAAATATGACATGCTCTATTTATATATCCCTAATAAAAATTCAGGAGTGTAAATAAAAACATATATCCAAAAATATTTTATATTTACTATAAAATATAAAATTACTATATATTACTATATTATACTATATATTATATACTATATACTATATATATATTATATATTATATTATACTATATATATATTTTATCACTATAAAATTACTATATATTACTATATTATATAGTAATATAAAATTACTATAAAATTTACTATAAATTAACTGATCAATAATCCCTTCATGGTTCTACAGTGATCAGTATTTCTTCTCAAAAATAAAAACTCAAGTTAATATACTTTTTATTATCCATGACAAGTGCTAAAAGATGTTATGAAGTCATCAGACAACTGCTGAAAGGTGACTTGAATGAGAATCTCAGTTCAAACAAGAAAATAACTAGTTTGTGAATTTTTTTTTGGAGGGTGAGTGGGGGTTAATGAGGAAAGGGGAGAATTGAGGGGAGATCTGTTGTCATCCTGCATAGAAAAGGTAAAAAAAAATATAAATGCCTTCAAATATAAATTTCTTAATCTTAATACAATGAATGCTGACTTTGCATTTTGGAATAGATGTTAACTGTGACTCAGAGTTTTTCACAGGATATTGTAATTTATCCACTTGATAATGATCAGAAAAGTTGTTACTAGTGTCAGCATTAATATGCCTTGGTAACTGGTCTTCCAACCTAAAACAATTTGTATATTAAAAGAACTCCATATATTTTGTTGGTGAATTCAATTAAATTATTGAACATAATGGGAGTTTTAAAGTAATGTCTCAGAAGAAAATAATTCCATTTCTTTTTAAAGTCAAAGTTTTAAACAGAAGTTGAAAATTTGTAGTTCACTTATTTAAGAAAAAAAACAACCTTGGGATACATGGTAGGAAAATAGGACTTGGGATCTATTTTTTAAGTTAAAACGCTTCTTAAATATTACAGTATTTGTTTGTCACAAATAATTGCTATATATCACATTGATGAATTTAATGCAGATGAAGTGGAATTTCAGATAATCATCTTGTAAACAAAATCATTACATTTTAAAATGACTTTAGGGACACCTTTGTGGCTCAGTTGCTTAAGTGTGTCCCATTCTTGATTTCGGCTCAGCTCATGATCTCATAGTTCGTGGGTTTGAGCCCGGCATCGGGTTCCGATGGATCCTGCCTGTGGTTTTCTCTCCCTTTCTCTCTGCCTCTGCCCTGCTCTTTCTCTCTCAAAAATAAGTAAAAGCTATTTAAAAAAATTGAAAAATAAAATGACTTTAGAACTTTGCTATATAAGATGTAATAAATATCTGTAATTATTTTAAAAGCGTATTTCTTTTGATGGAGAGTGGAGGAGGGACAGAGAGAAAGAGGGAGAAAGAACTTCAAGTAGGACTCCAGTGTGGAGACCTACGCAGCTCTCTATCTCATGAAAAGAGATCATGATCTGAGCCAGTGTCAACAGCAGGACATTTAACCTACTGAGCCACCCAGACACACATAACTATTTTTAAAGTGTTGGAGAAATTTTCAAAATATTTCCCGTCCTCATTCAGTAAGCTGAGAAAAAAAAAATGTGTTGTCAGTCAAATTAATGACCCTAGAGACTGGACAGTAAGAGAGGAAATGCTTAATAAAGTTTTGCCAAGTAGCAGATTCTTCAAGGAACCAAGGTAACTTCAGGGCTGAAGGCTCCAAACAGGCCAGAAAGTAGAGAATTAAATTGATCTAAGAAAATGACCTAAGGTAGAGGCTGCAAAATTTCAGTGATAGAGGAGTTTCTTTTTATTGAGTGTTGATGCAATTGGATAGTGTGGGCAAGTAGACCTGAAGACACAAGCTCAAATAGGAAAAAAGTGTTCTTGTGAATAAGGTAGTTCTTGGTATGTGAAACCTTGTTATTTTTGTAGTTCAGTCATGATAAGGGAGAAATTGTGGAATGGCCAGAGTTACTGGGGAAACTCACTGGAATGCAGACCATAGTAGTTGCAAGGTGTCTGAACAGAGTGAGAATTTAGGCAATCCTTGATATTTGAGGGTTCGAACTGACGACAGGTCAGGGAAAGGAAGGAATCTTGCCAGGAAGAGATATACAATGTAAGGCACATTGTTGCCTTGTAATTCCTGACTAATATATTCATGATATTGGTCTAACAGGTGCTAGGAAAATGAGAGCCAGAGTCCAGTATCTGGTGACAGAGTCTGTTAGCAGTTTGCTGTGGACAAGTTCTCTGAAATTCAGGTCAGAGATTCATTATTGTTAGGTTCAGTATTTCGATGAATAATGATGACCAACTTTCAGTCCTGAAATCAAAATATCATGGTGGGGAAGAGACAGAGTTAAGTAGAAACTCTTTTGTAGGCAAGTGTAGAAAATAGAAGAGGCCTTATGGCTTATCCTTAGCATCCTAGATACAAGAAAAATTAATGCTTGAGGTGTTGCTGCTGATATATTTTCCTTCCTGACTTAGGAAGACTCAGGAACTGCTCATTCATTGATTGCACTGATTCTTCATTTCTTCTTGGTGGTTCTATAACGCCCTCTGCTATCACTGTGTCTTTGCCAATCATATGATCTTATAATTACTCTTTTATATATTTATCTACTTTAACTAAACTTTTAAATTACAAAAATAAATTTTTAACATTTATTATTTAGAGACAGAGAGACACAGAGCATGAGCAGCGGAGGGGTAGAGAGAGAGGGGTAGACATAGAATCTGAAGTAGGCTCCAGGCTCTGAGCTGTCAGCACAGAGCCCGATGCGGGGTCAAACTTACAAACTGCGAGATCATGACCTGAGCCAAAGTTGGTCACTTAACCAACTGAGCCACCCAGGCGCCCCTAAACTTTTAAAATTTTAGCAGAATTGCTGCCCTCATGTACCTTTATGGTTGATATCTCATGTGATACCTGGAAGAGTATGTGTGCTGGGTAAATGAATAATTATAAAAATAAATACAAATATGGAGATACAGCTAAAGGAAAACCTATAGGCAGTTGGTACTGAAACCCCTGGGATGGACTGTCTTTTCCAGATTATGCCAAGAGAGAAAACAAGATTTCATTTGCTTCCTTCAGTTATCCTAGGGACAATTTCATGGAACTGGAGAACAAATTGTACATACACCCACTGTTCATATACTCTGATTTCATGAAAACGCGCACACCCCATGACACTACACAGCCAATTGCCTGTTTTTATGTGTCATAGCTTTTTAAAAACTGGTTTTCCTTTACGGTCACTGTAGAAAATCATTACTTTGGGGCTAATGTGGTTGGGTTTTAGAAGGTAATGTGGTAGAGCAAGAATGTACAGGTTTTGGTGTTGGACAACTTTGGAGGGAGGGTCCATTCGTTAACCATTGATTCTTTAATGCTAAGTATTATGTATATACTTATATATACATGTATATACTTATATACTATATACTTATATACTTTTATACTTATACTATATACTTATATACTATACATATATATACCTATATATATGTATATACTTATATATATATATAAGTATATGTATAGTTAAAAAAAGTGCTTGAATTTCTTGATCTTAAGTATAACATTCTATGGGACATGCAAATAACAAATAATGAAATTGGAGTAATCAACCATACATTGTAATGAAATAAATGAGTGGACTGCTGTGAGTGAAAGAAAAATGAAAAATTTTGAGCAAGCCATGACCTAAGTTGATAGTTTAAAATTTCAGGAAGGGAAACATATGCAAAATCTGAGGGGCCTGATCAACATTGGTCAAGGAAAAATTATGTGTGATAGTGTTAAAGAGGTAAAGGTAACAGACATACACAATACGGACAGAGGAAAATCAAGGTGCCTAGATTTGCATCTAGACATAGAAAAGAAAACATTATTAATAATATAAACATGAAATTTACATGATTTTAAATCTATGGAAATAAGTTTGATAATTAAATAAGACTATGGATAAAATCAAAGGGCTGTGACAAGAGCCTAGGAATTTCAATATTTAAAATTTGGATCAGGGGCGCCTGGGTGGCTTGGTCGGTTAAGCGTCCAACTTCGGCTCAGGTCATGATCTCAGGGTCCGTGAGTTCGAGCCCCGCATCGGGCTCTGTGCTGACCGCTCAGAGCCTGGACCCTGTTTCAGATTCTGTGTCTCCCTCTCTCTCTGCTCCTCCCCTGTTCATGCTCTGTCTCTCTCTGTCTCAAAAATAAATAAACGTTAAAAAAAAAATTAAAATTCGGATCAAAGAAGAATACAATATATAGCTTGAAGAAAAACCAAGGCATCGTGGTGTCAAAGAAGAGAAGAAAGCATTCAAAAAAATTCTTTTAACATTTATTTATTTTTGAGAGAGAGAAAGAGAGAGTGTGAGCAAGCAGGGTGGGGGGGGGCAGGGATAGAAGGAGACACAGAATCAAAAGCAGACTCTGGGCTCTGAGCTGTCAGCCCTGAGCCCAATGTAGGGGTAGAACTCACAAATCCCAAGATGATGACCTGAGCCAAAGTTGGATGCTCAACCAACTGAGCAACCCAGGTGCCCCAAGAAGAAAGCATTTTAAGAATGATAACATTTTTTTTAACATTTTAGCAATTAAATTTCAAGAATGAGGGCATATGAGATAGGTGCAGATTTTACAAGACATTTTTGGTTACATTGGTAAGATTAGAATCAAGTGATAAAAGGGGAAATTGTATTAGAATAACAGATAAATAACAGAATGAGGGAAAGTTAAAAATAAAGACAAGATTTTCTAACTTTTTATGTATTAAAAGAAGCAGTTTGTGGTTATTGGAAGAAGATTTTTTAAAAATTTTTTAAATGTTTTATTTATTTTTAAGACAGAGAAAGACACAGCATGAGTGGGGATGGGGCAGAGAGAGAAGGAAACACAGAATCTGAAGCAGGTTCTGGGCTCTGAGCTTTCAACAGAGCCTGATGCGGGGCTTGAACTCACGAACTGTGAGATAATGACCTGAGCTGAAGTCAGATGCTCAACTGACTGAGCCCCCCGGGTGCCCCTGTAAGAAGATTTAAAGTAAAAATAGGATTTTTTTAATGTAGGAGAAATTGGACCCTGACTAGAGGTTGATGGAAAAAATGGAGATGTAAGTGTTGATGATTGAGGAGAGAAGTAAAAACCAACTAATCCCCCGAGAAAGGGGATGACCGTTCAAAGCAGATCTAGAAGAGCCTTTGATAGGAAGAGAGGTACTTCTTCTACTGTAAAGGAAAAAAGAGAGAAGGAAGAAGCAGAAACATGAATATCAATAGAAAGATGAAGGTAGGGGCGCCTGGGTGGCGCAGTCGGTTAAGCGTCCGACTTCAGCCAGGTCACGATCTCGCGGTCCGTGAGTTCGAGCCCCGCGTCAGGCTCTGGGCTGATGGCTCGGAGCCTGGAGCCTGTTTCTGATTCTGTGTCTCCCTCTCTCTGTGCCCCTCCCCCGTTCATGCTCTGTCTCTCTCTGTCCCCCCCCCCCAAAAAAAAAGTTGAAAAAAAAAATTAAAAAAAAAAAAGATGAAGGTACTCTAATTTGTTGTTTTCTACTTTTTCAATAAAGTATGATGTAAATTATCTGCCAAAAGATGATAGTTCATGAGAAGATATGAGATGAATTTAATGTTATATAAGCTTCAATTAATTTATTTGTTTAAAGTTGCGTGGTAATTACCACTCAAAATTTTGGGACTACAAAATGAGACATTGTATAAATTTTTGCCAAGTAAACTTCTTGTCACATATACATTCTTTATTTTCCAGTGCTCTCCAACCAGATATTATGACCTGGTTTTCATTGAGTTGCCTTGAAATCCATAGAATGTTTATGTCCTTTTAACATCTAGAGTTTATTAATGGGGAAGTTACGAAGCAAGCTAAATTATTTACCCTTATAATTTATAGTAAACTCAGATGAGCTAGAAAACCATTGAATATTTTGGCTATCATTTAATCTCTTTCTTTCTTTATTGCATAATGCCAATAACAAAGGTTAACTGAAGAAAATTTACCGTAGATAATGGAAAATTAGACATCTCTTTAGATATACTTGGTATCACCAGATTTTATGTAGGTTATGCATTTTATAGTGAGCAAAGGAAAGTTTTATAGATTTTTTTCCCCAAAGTCTTTAAGTACTGAAAAAGAATGTCACAAGTAGAATTGAAGGCTCCTGATCTCCAAAGCAACATGTTTCGTCACAGACATTGCCTTCTAAATTTGCAATTATGTTTTGAGAATTAAAGGAGATGTGAAGTTTCCAGATGTTTTCCTCTGGAAACTATGGCATGCAAATGAACTGTTTGACATATAGCCATAAAACTATTGCTATTATTACCTTATTATGATTATTTTGTTGACTTTACCTATTTACTAAACAATTATGTCAGCGCATAACCATTTATTAATGACAGGGAGAAATAGTAAATGAAGTTGCTTTATTATATTTTACATTACTTTGATATTTAAAATTAAACTATTATACTGAAAGTTGTTTTAAAGTACATTTCATACCTTGAATGGTGCATTTTCTTTAATTATGATGGTTTAATTTTCTGAATCTTCTTTAAATATGCAAAAAATAGTCATTTTTCTTTTCACAATAAAATGAAAATGAAATACATCACCTGTTCTTGCAATCAGAGCTCAATTTCTAAATTGCCACAATGAATTTCCAAAAATATTACAGTCATAAAGATGATCAAAGGAAGTTTATAAGCTGAAAGGTCAAATTGATTCAGATGTCAGTCTGCATAAAGGCTGATTAAAGTGAGAGTACAATGATGATAAAGGACTGTATTTTTAGAACTGATAGAATAAGCCCCCGTACAGTAGAATTATTTACATTGAACCTTTAATTTTAAGAAACAACTGTAAATAATAAGCTGTAAACTCTATGAGAAGCTAGACCAACAGGGGATTGTGCCTGTGGTCATGCATGTTCACTTCCTTCAGTTAGCATTTGAAATTTCCTGCAAGTTATTTTTATGCAAAGAACAGAGTTTGACCTCACAATTAATGCAAAAAAAATCCACTAATATTGATAGCTTCAATAGGTAGACAATATATTTTGAATTTTATAAATTAGTTTTTCTTTTACTTTGCTACAGTACTTTTAATTTTTCTGAATGTATAAGCATCAGCATTTAGATATTTGATGTGTGTGAGTGTGTAGGCACATATATATTTGATCACATGCCTACATCCATACAGGAATGTGGTGTCTGTGAAATATCACTTCTTAATTTAATTTTTACCTATATTCCACTTCTACAGGTTGTTCTAATAGTCCTATCCAAGAGAGAGCTACATTTTTTGTGACAAAAATAAAAAATAAAAAAAAGAAAACTATGAACAAAAATGTCAATTGACAAAATGGCATAGAAGTTGAGGTATTCTATTGACTTTCCTTGAAATAATATTCTGTGTATCTGCAATTCGGTATCCTCAAATATTAATGAAATCCCAGTCCTATTTACAATGAAAAATGTTAACTTAATGTGAAGCAAATATCAAGAAGAATATACCTTACTATCGTTGGATTTGTAACATCACCTTTTGTGCTACGATAGCCATATGCTACTGAGAGAACATGGGCTTTGGGGATGTGTAGAATTATATTTGATTAAGGTTTTTCCACTAACAAGTTTTGTGACCCACACAGCTTGAATCCAGAATCCACAAGATGATTAAGACAGTATACATTGTGTTTAATTCGTGACTTAACATTCTTATATTTTATTTTTATTTTTTTGAGTTTATCTATTTTTGAGAGCGGAGAGAGCACACAAACAGAGAAGGAGCAGAGAGAGCGGGAGAGATGGAATCCCAAGCAGGCTCTGCCAACTCAGGGCTCCAACTCACTAATCATGATCATGACCTGAGCCAAAATCAAGAGTCTGATATTTAACTGGCTGAACCACCCAACGTTCTTGGTGTTTAGTACAAGTACTTGCTTTATATTTCCTGTATCTGGCATTCACTCACACAGAAAATGATGCTTGGAGAAGCACAAAGATTATGGCCAAGCAACCTGGTCCAAATGAGTTGGGGAAGTGCCAGAAATGTCCTTTATTCCTGGGATTGGTTTTTCTGCCAGTGAATGTCACAGATTAATGCTGTAACTGAGTAGCCCTGTGGTTTCTGTGGAAGCACTGAGGAATTAGGTTCCCTGAGACCTATGAATCCTTAAAACCAGCGTAGAAAATTTTCTAATGGTTAGTAAATCAGTTAGTTCAAAAACTAAAAAAACAAAACAAAACAAAACAAACCCAAAACTGAGCTGAAAACCATATGGCCTCACAGAATTTAGAACCTGAAAGTGCTTTAGAGTATATTCTGGTGTTCTAGAGAAGAAAACAGTAGAGTTAAAGACCTGATGGCTTGGCTGAAAACTGTGAAGCTAACTTGATCAGATTTTGATCGGTAGGCAGGGATCCTGATATCCAAGTGAACAGTTTTATTTTCCCTGTTACCTAATTGTCTTGGCTCACCTTTAGCTGTAGATAAAAAATTCCTACTTTTGCAAATTTCTGGGAACTTACTTTCTCAGGAAAGCATATTAGGGTATGATTAGTATAGGTAGACCTTAATTAAAGGATTGAAAAATCTTTCAATCCTCTTGAAAAATCATTATATTTTGTAGTGGGTTGGAATTCTGAGTAAACCATCTTTTGGAACATGGTATGTTTAATGTTACCTCAGCATTCCCTAGTGGAATTATGAACCATTTTTCCTGATTCATACAGATATATAGTGCTAGTAACATATCACTAGTAATGCTTATAAATCCAGACATTATTTTTTAACAATATATCTACAAAAGCACCTAATGGGACCATTAGACCTGTTTTCCCGTTTTGCCTTGTTAGAGTCTTTTCACAATTACCAAAAGTATAAATGAGGCATTCATTGTTTTAATTTACTGTTGATAGTTCTGTAATAAGAAAGGCCTCAAATCTAATTTTGGGGTGGGGGGATTTTTTTTGTCAAGTAATTCAGTTTATAAGCCATTTCCTTAATCCTCTGATGTTTAGCATCTGAACAAAAGACTCTGTCCAAGGTAATTTCAATTCTTTACCAGGGAGAAATAATATCATAGAATACTTATCTGATATTTTATGATTTGCTCTGGCTGTACGTGATGTGAAGCTAACTCAAACTGTTTTAAATGGGACTCTATTAATTCATTAATTTGGGAGACCTGAGATGACTTAGGTATCAGTTTGAGGCTTGATCCAGAATGCAAAAGGACTCGCCAGAATTTCTTTCTCATATCTGTTCTCCTTTTCTCTCTCTCTCTCTCTCTCTCTCTCTCTCTCTCTCTCTCCCTTTCTCTCCCTCTCTTTCTCTCTCTCTCTTCCTGTGATGTAATAATGACCTCATTCTTGATCCAGGAGGATCTTGGGAAGTTTTAAGGCTGAAATAGTCCTTAGCTTCATAACTTCATACTTCTAAGACAGTTAAAGAGAGTTAATACATTTCATCATATCCCTAGTAAATAATAGTATAAATAAAACGGCATGCCTTCTGTTTGGAAAAACCTAAGTTATTTATCCAACTCAGTAAATCATTATGGCCAATACGGCCGCTCTGGAGTTGGGAGGAGGGAAGTCAATTCTGCCTGAACCTTACAGCTTGCGAATTTAGTACCATTAAGAAAGGGAGCAAGAAACTGTGTGGCTCAGCAGGTGAAGCATTCCACTCTTGATTTCGGCTCATGTCATGATCTCACGATTTGTGAGTTCAAGTCCTGTGCTGAGCTGCTGCTGACAGTGCGGAGCCTTTTTGGGATACTCTCTCATTCCTTGTCTCTCTACCCCTCCCACGCATTCACTCTCTTCTCTCAGCAAATAAAGAAACTTTATTTAAAAAAAATAACCATGCATACTGTGTGTTTTTAGTTTTTTAGGCAAATATCCAATAAGGCAGTTTAAAGTGTTTCACATTTTACTAAGTATAGCATTTAGTGAAGCAGATAATATACCATTTTCACCAAAAATGATACAATTTTATAGTACCAACTTTCAGAGTAAAAGAAGATGACAGTGATAATGTTTAGTAATTATTTAATCAGGATTGACTGAAAAGAAAAATGCTGTATCAACTCATTTTGCAGACCTATACACAGATGTCATCATCCTTTGAAATGTGTAGCTATCTGCAAAATTATACGTAATATTTGTTTTCTTGATGTGTTTGCTGAAAAACAATTCTTGAAGCAGAGAACGTTCCTAAACAGTAGTTATTTTTTCAAAAGCCTTTAGCTGTGGCGAACATTTTGAACTTGAATTTCAAAGGCATCCTTGAAAACCTTTGGACAGTGAACCAAATGATTGTACATTATAATATGCATTTGTGGTCTCCAAATTTATTAAAAATGTCATATTTTATGTTTTTTTAGTCTGACACGTGAGAAGCTTTGAAGTCGACACAGTTGAACCATAAAGGTATCTTGAAACTTTAGAGAAAGAAACCATAAGAATGTGTACTAACTTACATATGGGAATTGGTAGTTCAACATTTCTTTATTTAAAAAAAAAACAGTGGCAGCAGTAGAGTCAAAGACAAAAATGTAATAATCACAGTGTATACGGTACATATATACTTTACTAATCTACTAATCTTGCTATACACACGTAGAAGAATTCTCTCAATAAGACTGAAATGTAGTCATTACTGCCCTGTTTTACAGATCAGGAAACTGAGAAATGACAAAAAAAAAAAAAAAAAAAAAAATTGAAGTAACTTAAAAATGTGCCATGGGCTGAATGTTTGTGCACTCCCCAAATTCATATGTGATATCCTAACCCCCAAAGTGATGGTATTAGAGAGGTGGGACCTTTGGAAAGTGCTTAGTTCGTGTGGGTAGAGCCTTCATGGGTGGGATTTGTGTCCTTATTAAAGAGGCTTACGAGAGCTCTGTTACGTGTATCAACAGTGTGAGGACACAGTGACATATTGGCTGTCTGTGACTCAGAAGAGGGCCTTCACCAGAACCAGACCGTGCTGACACCCTAGTATTGGACTGTCAACTTTCAGAGTTGTGAGAAATAAATTTCTATTCTTTAGAAGTTGCCCGATTTCTGGTAGCTTGTTACAACATTCCAAACAGACTAAGACAAAATGTTAGGGTTATAATAGGACAACCTCAAAAGGACCAGCCTAGCATACTGTTTGAGAACACATTTTTGTTTTTTTTTGTTTTTTTTTTATCTATTTATTTTTTAAAAAAAAATTTTTTTTTCAACGTTTTTTATTTATTTTGGGGACAGAGAGAGACAGAGCATGAACGGGGGAGGGGCAGAGAGAGAGGGAGACACAGAATCGGAAACAGGCTCCAGGCTCTGAGCCATCAGCCCAGAGCCCGACGCGGGGCTCGAACTCACGGACCGTGAGATCGTGACCTGGCTGAAGTCGGACGCTTAACCGACTGCGCCACCCAGGCGCCCCTGAGAACACATTTTTGAAGGGAATTCCCAGGGTTCAAATTCTGGTTCTGGTACCTCCTTGTTGTGTGACTTTAGGATATTGGTGCTATTTCCCTACCTACAAAACAAAGATAATAATAATAGCTAAGTTACAGAACTTTCCTGAAGATTACACATCTAAATACAGATGTTGTACTTAGAAAAATGCCTTACCCATTTTAAGAGCAACGTATTTCCTTTTATTAGAAATCCCCAACTGTTTTCATGTTACCACAGTGCCAGCAAAGTTCTAGTTTTGATAGGTTTGCTGTAAAACTTTGGTATAATGTAATAACCGCTTACACATCCACTTGCTCATCAAACTAGATTTTGTTGTTGTTTCATTTAATTACACAATATTGTGTCCAGAGAGCAAGAAAGACCAGGATAAATATAGAATATCTTCTTAGAGCATTAATTTTACTTTTAAAGGGTGCACTATTTGTAATGTAAAAATTCACACATTTTATAAGTTATAATACAGAGCCAGCAATAAAGTTCTAGTATTTAGCAAGCTGCTATGGGTTCTCACTTATCTTTCTGGGAAATTGGTTCATTTTCCTATTATTTTATGGAAAATTGGATTGAAATTTTAGATAACCACTAATCTATGTCATCTTTCAGATAGAGAATGACTTAATTTATACCAATATGCTCTTTGAGTTAGTTGCTGGGCTTTGATCTGTTATCAGAATTCTGAGTGGTACCAAAATATCTTTTGAGACACTAAAATCTGTACTGAAAACTGTGAACGATAATGCAGTTTGTAACCATAGAATCTATTATTGTGACACTTTCCCTTGAAGAGTTTATGCTCAGATGTGGTAACATATCACAGATTAAGGAGTT
This sequence comes from Neofelis nebulosa, assembly GCF_028018385.1. NCBI lineage: Eukaryota > Metazoa > Chordata > Mammalia > Carnivora > Felidae > Neofelis > Neofelis nebulosa. The sequence continues at coordinate 206,175,374 of NC_080782.1, read as the reverse complement.
TCTAGTGGTATATTCACTGTAATTGGAGTCAAAGGTAAAATATAAATGTAAGAAGTAATGGAACTTTGAGTAGGAAGAAAAATTAAAATGGTATGTTTAAAGCTATAAAATTTTTATTCTAAATTTAGAATATAATATTTAGTTTATAATTGTGGAATAAAACATTTTTGAAATAATACATTTTGAAATTCAAAAACCTACTTGTGTTTTCTGTTTTGAAAACACAAACTTTATGTTTCTTTCCTATTTTCACAAATATATAATGTCTGTTATATCAGAAAACAAAAACTTAATGGGCATTTTTAGAAACTATGTTTTCCCTTCAATATATTTGAGAACAACACAAATTAATTTTTGCTGTTTATCTATTTTTATCAAATACTCCCAAAACAAAGTCTAATTTATAATTTTCCCTTTTTTAGTCTGTATTAATAATGTTGAGGAAATAAGTAAAAAGAAAGTTGTAGAGAGAATGTTCTGTACTAAAAGGGAGTCCATATTCTGTTAAGACTACATGTATAGATTTTTTCATAGATAAGAGAGACAGATTTAATCTCCATCTTATAGATGAACATAAGATGCAAATAAGTAAAATAAATGATGTTAGATGCAATGTGAGATAGATTCTGTAAACTTTTATGTTCAATCATAAAAGAATCTATTGTCACCAAAACCCATAAAATACCTAGAAATAAACCTAACCAAAGAGGCAAAAAAATCTATACACTGAAAAGTATAGAAAGCCTGTGAAAGAAATTGAAGAAGACAAAAAATGGGAAAATATTCCATGCTCCTGGATAAGGAAGAACAAATATTGTTAAAATGTCAATACTAATCAAAGCAATCTACATATTCAATGCAATCCCTATCAAAATAACACCAGCATTCTTCAGAGAGCTAAAACAAAAAATCCTAAAATTTGTATGGAACCAGAAAAGACCATGAATAGCCAAACCATCTTGAAAAAGAAAACCAAAGCTGGAGGCATCACAATCCCAGACTTCAAGCTGTACTACAAAGCTGTAATCATGAAGACAGTATGGTACTGGCACAAAAACACTCAGATCAATGGAACAGAATAGAGAAATGGACCCACAAGTGTATGGCCAACTAATCTTTGACAAAGCAGGAAGGAATATCCAGTGGAATAAAGACAGTCTCTTCAGCAAGTGGTGCTCGGAAAACTGGACAGTGACATGCAGAAGAATGAACCTGGACCACTTTCTTCCACCATACACAAAAATAAACTCAAAATGGATGAAAGACCTCAATGTAAGACAGGAAGCCATCAAAATAGTAGAGGAGAAAGCAGGCAAAAACCTCTTTGATCTTGGCTGCAGCAACTTCTTACTCAACAGGTCTCTGGAGGCAAGAGAAACAAAACCCACAATGAACTACTGAGAACTCATCAAAATAAAAAGCTTCTGCACAGCGAAGGAAACAATCAGCAAAACTAAAAGGCAACCTATGGAATGGAGAAGATATTTGCAAATGACATATCAGATAAAGGGTTAGTATCCAAAATGTACAAAGAACTTGTCAAACTCAACACCCAAAAAACAAATAATCCAGTGAAGAAATGGGCAAAAGACATGACTAGACACTTCTTCAAAGAAGACATCCAGATGGCCAACCAACACATGAAAAAATGCTCAACATCACTCATCATCAGGGAAATACAGATCAAAACCACAATGAGATACCACCTCACACCTGTCAGAATGGCTAACATTAACAACTCAGGCAACAACAGATGTTGGTGAGGATGAGGAGAAAGAGGATCTCTTTTGCATTGCTGGTGGGAATGCAAACTGGTGCAGCCACTCTGGAAAACAGTATGGAGGTTCCTCAAAAAACTAAAAATAGAACTACCCTACGACCCAGCAATTGCACTACTAGATGTTTATCCACGGGATACAGGTGTGCTGTTTTGAAGGGGCACATGCACCCCAATATTTATAGCAGCGCTATCAACAATAGCCAAGTATGTAAAGAGGCCAAATGTCCATTGATGGATGGATGGATAAAGAAGATGTGGTGTGTGTGTGCGCACACACACACACACACACACACACACAATGGAGTATTACTCAGCAATCAAAAAAAAATGAAATCTTGCCATTTGCAAGTACGTGGATGGTACAAGAGGGTGTTATGCTAAGTGAAATTAGTCAGTTAGAGAAAGACAAAAATCATATGACTTCACTCATGAGGACTTTAGGAGACAAAACAGATGAACATAAGTGAAGGGAAACAAAAATAATGTAAAAACAGGGAGGGGGACAAAACATAAGAGACTCATAAATATGGAGAACAAACTGAGGGTTACTGGAGGGTTTGTGGGAGGGGGGTGGTCTAAATGGGTAAGGGGCACTAAGGAATCTACCCTGAAATCACTGTTGCACTCTCTGCTAACTAACTTGGGTGTAAATTAAAAAATAAATTAATTTAAGGGCACCTGGGTGGCTCAGTCGGTTGGGCGTCTGACTTTGGCTCAGGTCATGATCTCACAGTCTGTGAGTTTGAGCCCCACATTGGCGTCTGTGCTGACAGCTCAGAGCCTGGATCCTCTTTCAGATTCTGTGTCTCCCTCTCTCTGACCCTCCCCCATCCATGCTCTGTCTCTGTCTCAAAAATAAATAAACATTACAATTTTTTAAAATAAATTAATGTAAAAAATAAATAATAAAAGAATCCATTGTTATTAGAGGGCCACCTTCTATTGTTTATGATCTGAACTTAAAGGTATCCAGGAAACATTTGTTATTTAAAGAGTGAGGGAATAATGGAAAGGGTGTAATTCATTTTTAAATTAATTTTATTTAACTTATTCACTAAACAAATTTTGAAACATGTCTTCAGCAATATTTAGTTTTGGATGTGTTGCTCTTATCAGTGATAACATAATAACATAATTCTTTGTATTCCACAATGTAGCTTTGTGAAGATCATGCTTTTTTATTACTAAAATCAAGTAACAGTATATAATGAAAGCCATATATGAAAAACCCACAGCTAACATCATACTTAATGGTGAAACGTTGAAATTCTTGCTCCAAAATCAGAAACAAGAGTGGCCACTATCACTCTTCCTATTCATAATAATACTGAAAATCCTACCCAGAGCAATTGGGCAAGAAAAATAAATAAAATGCATCCAAATTAGAAAAGAAGAATAAAATTGTCTTTGATTGCACATGACATGATTTTATATAAAAGAAACTGTAAAGACATAGTAAAAAATGTTAGAACTAAGAAATGAATTCAATAAAGTTGCAAAATACGAAAATCAATTGTATTTCTATACATTAACAACAAAATACCTGAAATAGAAAATAATTCCCTTTATAATAGCATCAAAAACAATATGAAATCCATGAAGACCAATGTGGTAAAAGCAAAAAGTTGATGAAAGGATAATTGCTTGGATGTGAAATCAGAGGCCTAGTACAAAATGATCTAACATAGTTAGATCATCAACCTTTCATGTCAGGTGAAATCACCTGGGGAGAGATGGATAGCTAGATGGATAGATAAATCATTATAGATGGTGATATATCTATCCATCCATCTGTCCTTCTATCCATCCATCTTTCAAAGCCTACCTGTTATTATACACATTTTTGTATAATTGATTTTATTGATAGCACTTGGCCATTATTATATTTTAAAATAGTGATTGGTAGCAGTGAAATTGAAGAGAATCATTTAGAATTTATAGCAAGAATAATTCCTTACAAATTGGAACATTTTAAAAAAGTCTCTCTCTCAGTTCTCAAGACTAAGTTGTTTTGACCTGAGTAACCTAAAGGATCAAGTTGCTATTTGCCGAGATGGGAAAGATCATAGAAGAATCAGATTTGTGCTGAGGATTTGAATAATTAACTTTTTTTAGACCCACAAAGGTGGACTATATTTTCTATTAAAACCTAATATTTTTCTCTATATAATCACCCTCATTTCTACCAAAGATAATCACAATAAGAATAATTTGTTACCAAAGTAAATCTAGGCTCATTAAACTTGGCAGAATTATTTTTGTAAGTGCGGCAAGAACAGTGATCAACAACATGGATTCTTTTTAAGTCTACTTTGCTGGAACTTTTCATAAGGAATGTCACATTGGACATTTAATAGCCCCTTAAGGCTGGGAAGCCAAGCCAAGGACTCCCCATGAGAATGTGCCTATAATACTTGTAGATTTGGATAAATTTCCTTTCTTGTCAAAGTCACCAAGACATTCTCCAGTTTACTGTACCTGGCAGGAAGTGACCTTCTTTACTCACTAGGTAAGGCTAATGGGAATACTATAAGCAAGGCACCAGAACGTATTTCCAAGGGTCTTTATTGTAGCTTTAAGTCAACCTTAGTTCCTTAAAACTGGTCATATTTGATTCTATGTACATCACTCACAAATAAGATATTCCAGTCAAAACCTTAATGATATAACCAGTGTCTCTAATTGGGTTCTGTTACAAAGAGAACATATATTTATTGAACTTAATGCAAATCGCTATATCACCATGGAAATAAGAATATTCAGTGTGCGTTTACAAATTCTGAAGAGATCGGGTAGGGAGAAAATGTAATTGTTTAAATTCTGGTTACAATGGTATAACTTATCAAATTGCTGTAAGTCATAGATAAGAGAAAAAGGTTTCCTTGTATCTGGAAATACAAAGCATTAAAAAACCAGCGGTGTTTCAAACGAAAATACCTCCTCATGAATTCGTTCGGTCCCATGTAATTAGTTCATGTTGATCTTGATCTACTGTTAGCAGTTTTATCAATCCATCAGTGTCTCTGTTAGAGTTCTGTAAATTGTTACCCATTTCAGTAGTATTATCCGAAAGTTATCAGAAACCCGTACTTGTCAGAGTCCCGTCTCTGCACCTCCTAAGAGGAAGCACTTTTGCGGGAGCGTCAAAATCAAATAGTAACAGCTTTTTGCCAACCTCTGCCAGTCTTCCAGCATCTCATCTGCAGGCTTTGGAGCAAGCAGTCTCTCAACAGGTCCCATCATGGGTTGCCAAACTTTTGTGATGCTTAAGCGGCCCACCAGCACAGTCTTCACATTCCAATTTTCTTTTTCTTGTTAGTTTTGTCAAAGTTCCATGGTTTTCTAATATGCCAGCAGCATGTTGTTTTCCATTTGCTTACGGCTTAAAAAGCCACAGATGTGGTTGGGTAGCCTGAATAACCGTCTCATGCATCACTGCTATCTCTTTCAGAGTTGCGTTTTTCTTTAAACACAGAAAATGTTAAATAAGAACTTACTAAGTGTCATAATGATGCTAGATATGAGGAAGATGAAGCAGTAATTTGTGCTTTAAATTTTTACTTATATTCTGTATTTTTGGCCCACAGTATGCTTATTAAAATGGACTCATTCTCCTCTCTTCTTTGGTCCATCTTTAGAAGGATATATATATATATATATTATATATAATAGAATATATATATTCTAATATATAATATATATTCTAATATATAATATATATATTCTAAATATATATATATATTTAGAAATTACATCTGAAATGTTTGTCTCTTTTTCTCTTTGAAGTCACTACTCATGAATCCTCCCCCATTGCAAACTGATTTATGCTCCAAATTTATATAAAGAGGTTAAATGACTAAGAAATGTAGAAGGCACAGGATGAAGGAGAAAAGCCATGAGAGTGAGAGAAAAGAACTGCATAAAAATCAGTGTAAACTTTGGGAAGATAACACAAATATCCGTGGAAAGGTGGAAAAGTTAGAAACATATAGACAATGATGGCAATCTGTTGCTTACAAATGTATGAGGAGAAATGTACAGACAAATCATAGGAAATACTGAATTCACTAAATATAAACAGGTGAGTTTTATAGTTCACTGCATGCTGTTGAATTTTATTAGACTCTTCTAAGCCTTATTGCTTGAACTTGTAAAGTTCTTCTTTCCCCATTGATTTATTTCTAAATAAATAAAAGGTGCTGTTTTTCATAGGATGTCATCATTCTTCATCATTAGGGAGTGGCAACAGCAAAATATCAGGTGTTTTCTACCATCTTCCCCTCAATTTTGATATCACTCATTGACAAGAGTGCCTTTTTTGGAAGTCCGGGAGTCCAGTAGAGAATTTTCAACACATGGTTGGAGGAAAAAAAAATCTGAGACTAGACACATTTAAGAAGGTAGGAGGAACAGTTTCACTTTACCCTCATCAGCCCTCCCAGCTGGAACAGCCCAGTGCCAAGAGATACCTCAATTATAAGAGGGACATGCTCTGGGTATCTTAAATACAATGTGATGAGGGTAGTTAATACTACTATGCTGTGTACTTGAGATTTACTAAGTATACACAGTTTTGTCAATTATACCTCAATAAAGCTGAAAAAAATCCTTCATCATTAATTTTATTGTCATAGTTGATCATGAGAAATAATGTCATGGATTCTATGTATGTAGTTATATGCATGAAATTTATGAAATAAAAAGTGTCCATGCAATAATTCTTTTTAGTAACTTTTGCTTTAAAAAAAATGTTTATTGATTTATTTTGTGAGAGACAGAGCTCAAGCAAGGGAGGGGCAGAGAGAGAGAGAATCCCAAGCAGTCTCCAGGCTGTCAGCACAGAGCCCCATGCAGGGCTTGAACCCACAAACATGAAATCATGATCTGAGCCGAAATCAGATGACAATTGACTGTGCTACCCAGGTGCCCCCATGAAATATTTAAAATAATTTTTTTAATTGAAACATAGTAAGAAATGCAATTGTCATTCACTAAATAAAAATCTAATTCAGTGATAAAATAATGGTACAGAGTGTTGCTAATTTAACTTACAGAAAAGAAAAATATACTTGTCCTAAGAATATCATTTTCAGTAGCCTGACAAATGAGGAACTTCTCGAATGACAAGACTCATGAAACATAGGCAAATGGTACTTACTATTCACTTTTTCATAGTCCTTTTTTTTTTTAATGTTTTAAATTTATTTTTGAGAGAGAGAGAGAGAGGTTGCAGAGAGAGTTGGAGACACAGAATCTGAAGCATGTTTCAGGCTTTGAGCTGTCACCATGGAGCCCTACGTGAGGCTCAAACTCACAAACTGTGAGATCACAACCTGAGTTGAAGTCAGATGCTTTTCTGACTGAGCCCTCAGGCGCCCCTCATAGTCGTTCTTGATTATTTTCTTGTTAAGTCTATAATAAAACTGATGAAAAACAATTTCCAGGTATTAGCACTAAAGGAAAAGACAAGGACAGGGTCATTGAGATGAAAATAAACCCTAGTTTGGATGCTCCATTTTTAAGATATGACAACTTGTATAAAATGAAATCCTTCATTTTTACTGAAAATTGCTTCCTTTCATACTTTTTTTATGAAAATCATCTCGCTCTTGGTTTCTAAATCTCAAATGATTTTGAGAGTTATCTGTTTTATATTACATATAAAATTATTGCCTTAATTATGTCAGCTATTTCTTTGTAAATTTCATAAAAATTTGGCTCTCTCTCCATTGTTTTTGACATGACTCTAATTCAGTTTTTACCATCTTTCGTATAGAACTTGAGTAATATCTAACTGATCTTCTCTACATCCTTTCTCCTTTCTTTCCTTTTTTCCTTCATTAAGAAAACCTCAATAAAGTAGTTAAACGCAGTGGAAGATAAATCCTCTATGTAAGATAATCTGAAACCTGTTTGACACTAGGTTTCTCCCAATTATGGTCAGGCTAAATCTTGGCTTACACTTTCTTATGACATGGAGAAGGTAAAACATAAAGTTCTGTACCAAAGTTTGGAGGAATGTATCCAGAAGAACCTCAGTCATTTATGAAATGGCCACTCCTAGCTTCTGTCAGAAATCCATCAAATTTCTGTCATCCAGGCATATGAAAGGGTTGTAACTTCACAGGCTCATGCCACAATCCCTTTAGAGAGCTCATCAATATGAATTTCCTGTAATCACTAATTTCTGATTATTTCATTCTCTATTAGATGGAATAAAAAACAGCAGAGTTTTCAATTAAGAAGCAAAGTAACATGACCCCAGAAATTTCCAAGTTCAGAATATTATACTCTCTGGTGTTTTAACAAGGCCATGATGAGATTTAGCCCAACTGTAAAAGTGAGTGCAGTGACAAATAACTTCTAGAAACTGAGGAGGAAGTGCCATGTGAGTAATCCAGGCAGCCTCAAGCTTAAAATCAGTAGCAGTGATTCATCTCTTAGAAAATAAAACAAAATGCAACTTTGACTTTGAACATTAATTCTTTTCTTCTTCTTCCTTTTTTTTTTTTTTAATTTTTATCATTGTATTGCTATTTTCTGATGTTGGTTTACACTGCTTGTAATTCTGGAGCATGGACAAAATCCAAGGAATGGAACTCAAAACCTATCACAAGTGCCTATTTTGGCCATCTTGATATGCTCCAAATGACCAGTTTGGCAGTCAACGAGAGTAATGACAGCAGCTGCTGTGCTACATTTTGGAAGAATTTTTATTTGAATTGACTATGCATTTAGAAATCCCATCCCATAGCAATTTTTGCTATTTATTTCTCATGACATGTTTTGTTTTGTTTTGTCTTTTTTTTTTTTTTTTTTCCTGAGGAGAGGGAGTCACATTATATATAGTCATGACCTTAAAATATAATATACTGGCCTGGTAGTTAGAAATGAGAGTACTTGTAAAGACAGTACTAAAGTTATAAAGATAAAAAAGGAATTCAGCTTTTTTGAAGTCAGAATTTCTCTTTAATTACTACCTTATTATAGTTCACTTATTAATTTTTATTTATCTATTCTTAAAAAAAGCACATTGATTTGGGGACATGGCTGCCTGAAAAGTGGCGTCTGTCTCTAATTATCTTGTGGAAGAAATAACAAGAAATGGGTTTTAGGAGGAAAAACACACATGAAGGTGTTTTGAGGTCTTCTAAGTTACTTAAAAGAAGAGAACAGGCAATGTTTAATTTGATCCAAAAATACCATGACAACTTTTCACTCCTTGTGACCCAGTTTAGCAGCTTAGGTGTTATTGACATTTTCACATCATGGCTCATGATCTGCATAATATAAATAAAATTGTAACAGGAAAAACAAAAAATAACCTTATATAGCCTGATTTTTGCCTGACTCATTCATTTCATAGCATAGTATTAAAAATGATCTTTGAAATAACATGAAAGAGTGAATCATGTTTCTGTATAAAAGTACTGTTATGATTAATGAATTTAAAGAAATATCTGGAAATTGGACAAGTGGAAGGAATAAATTCATGCTGTGTTATTACATCCTAATGCATTCATAGATGCTAAAAAATGGGTGTAGATGTCATCTAATCATATTCAAGACAAATAGTTCATTTGAAAATGAATATCCAGGGGCGCCTGGGTGGCACAGTCGGTTAAGCGTCCGACTTCAGCCAGGTCACGATCTCGCGGTCCGTGAGTTCGAGCCCCGCGTCAGGCTCTGGGCTGACAGCTCAGAGCCTGGAGCCTGCTTCCGATTCTGTGTCTCCGTCTCTCTCTGCCCCTCCCCTGTTCATGCTCTGTCTCTCTCTGTCCCAAAAATAAAAAAAAAAAAAAAAGAAAATGAATATCCATATTTAAAGATGATATTCTTAGGGAAATTTTAGGTTTATAGGAAAATTGAGAAGGACAGAGTTCCCATGTACCCCTTGCCCCCAGATACGTATAGCTTCCCCATAATCAACATCTTCCACCAGAGTGGTTTATTTGTTACGATTGATGAATCTACGTTGACATGTCCTAAGTACTCAAAGTTCGTAATTTACATTATGGTCATTCTTGATGTTGTACATTTTAAGGGTTTGGACAAATATGTAATGACGTGTATCCATCAATATAGTATCATATGGATTGGTTTCACTGCCCTGTAAGTTCTCTATACTCTGTCTTTTCATTTTTACTACAGTCCCCAACTCCTGGTGAGCACTGATCTTTCTACTTATTCTGTAGTTTTGTCTTTTCCAGATGCCATTAAGGAATCATCCAGTATATGGTCTTTTTAGATAGCTTCTTTTATTTAGTAATATGCATTTAAGTTTCCTTTTTGTCTTTTTATTCATGTTATTAATCCATCTATTTACTGAAGGACATTTTTGTTTGCTTCCAAGTTCTGGCATTTACGAATAAACCACCTATTAACATCCACTTGCAGGTTTTTATGTGGACATAAGGTATTCGTGCCTTTAGGAAAATGTCCGTGAATGTGATTGGTGGATTATATGGTAAGGATATTTTTTGTTATATAAGAAATGGCCAAACTGTCTTTCAAAACCGTCTGTACCATTTCGCATTTCCACGAGCAGTGAATGAGAGTTTTTGCTTGATTTGATAGCCTCAGCAGCACTCAGTGTTGTCAGTGTTCCAGATCTGGGCCATTCTAATAGTTGTGCAGTGGTATCTTGTTGTTTTGATTTGCGTTTCTCAGATGACATATGATGCGGAGCATACAGGTTCACTTATTTTATTGTGTTCCGTCTATTACATCTTATAGGTATAGCAGTTTTTACAGATTGAAGTTCTGTGGCAGCCCTGCTTCATGCAAGTTTGTTGATAACCATTTTTCTAATCGCACTTGCTTCTTCTCTGTGTCTGTGTCACATTTTGGTAATTCTTACAGTATTTCAAACTTTTTCATTATTATTATATTATGGTGATTTGTGATCAGTGTTCTTTGGTGTCACTAATGTGGTTGTTTTGGGGAGCCATTGAAACATGTTCATTCAAGATGACAAACTTAATAGATACAAATTGTGTGTGTTCTGACTACCCCACCGACAAACAGTTCCCCCAACTCCCTTTCCTCAGTCCTCCCTGTTTCTGGAGATGCAACAGTATTGAAATGAGGCCAGTTAATAACCTTAAAATAGCACCTAAGTGTTCAAATGAAATGAAAAGTCACGCATCTCTCACCTGAAATTAAAAGCTAGAAATCACTTAAGCTTAGTGAGGAAGGCGTATCAAAACCCAAGATAGGGCAAAAGCTAGGCTCCTTGTGCCAGTTAGCCGAATTATGAATACATCAGAAAAGGTTTTGAAGGAAATTAAAAGTGCTACCCCAGTGAACACACAAATAATAAGAAAGTGAGACAGCCTTATTGCTGATGGAGAAAGTTTTAGTGATCTGGATAGAAGATCAAACCAGACACAATATTCCCCAATGCCAAAACCTAATCCAGAGCAAGACCACAACTCTATTTATTTCTATAAAGGCTGAGAGAAGAAGCTGCAGAAGAAGAGTTTGAAGCTAGCAGAGGTTGACTTATGAGGTGTAAGGAAAGAAGCCATCTCCATAGCATAAAAATACAAGGTAAAGCAGCAAGTGTTGATGCAGAAGCTGCAGCAAGTTATCCAGAAGATTTAGCTAATGCAGGTGGCTGCACTAAACAACTGATTTTCAGCGTAGATGAAACATCCTGCTATTAGAAGAAGACGCTGGGTTGCCTGGGTGGTTCAGTCGGTTAAGTGTCCAACTCTTGATTTCAGCTCAGGTCATAATCTCACAGTTTGTGAGATCGAGCCCCCCTTTGGGGTCCGCACTGACGCCTCAGAGCCTGTTGGGGAGACTGAGCTACTTAGGTGCCCCAGGACTAATTTCATTTTTGAAGTCTTATTATTTAATAAATACATTTTGAAAAACTATTTTGGCATAGACAGTGATTCCTCTGATGGATTTGGGCAAATTAAACGTAAAACCTTCTGGAAAAGACACACCGTACCAAATGCCATTAAGGACATTCATGATTCATGGGAAGAGGTCAAAATATCAATGTAAACAGGAATTTGAGAGAAGTTGATTCCAACCCTTGTAGATGAAGTTGATGGATTCAACTTCAGTTGAAGAAGTAATTGAAGATGTGGTGGAACTAGCAAGGGAACTAGAGGTTGAGCCTGAAGATGGGACTGAATGACTGTCATCTCATGATCAAACTTTAATGGATGGGAAGTTACTTCATATGGAAAAGTAAAGAAGGTGGTTTTTTTGAGATGGAAACTACTTCTAGTGAAGATGATGTGAAGACTGTAGAAATGACAAGAAGGGATTTAAAAAAATATGTAAACATAATTGCAAAGCAGAGGCAAGGTTTGAGAGGATTGACGCCAATTTTGAAAGAAGTTCTACTTTGGGTAAAATGATATGAAGCAGCAACACATGCTGCAGAGGAATTGTTTGTGAAAGGAAGTTTCAGTTGATACGGCAGACTTCATTTTTGTCTTATTTTAAGAAATGGCCACAGCCACCACCCTAATCTTCAGCAGCCACCGCCCCCCCGCCCCCCACCAGGTCAGTAGCAGCCATCAGTGTCAAGGCAAGACCCCACCAGCAAAAAGATTACAACTCACTGAAAGTTCAGGTGATGGTTAGTATTTTTTTTTTTTTACCAAGTGAGTATTTTTTTAAATGTTTATTTATTACAAGTGAGAGGGAACAGGGGCAGGGGAGAGGGGCAGAGAGAGAGGGTGAGAGTATCTCAAGCAGGCTCCATGTTCAGCATGGAGCCCAATGTGGGGCTTGATCCCACAACTGTGACATCATGACCTGAGCTGAAATCAAGAGCTGGATGCTTAACCAACTGAGCCACCCAGGCACCCCTAGAGTATTTTTAATTAAGGTATGTACATTGTTGTTGTTGTTGTTGTTTTTTAGTTTTTTTATGTTTATTTTTGAGAGAGAGAGAGAGTGAGTGTGAGTGGGGGAGGGGCAGAGAGAGAGGGAGACACAGAATCTGAAACAGGCTCCAGGCTCTGAGTTGTCAGCACAGAGCCTGATGCAAGGCTCCGTCTCACAGACCGTGAGATCATGAGCTGAGCTGAAGTCAGATGCTTAACCGACAGTCACCCAGGTGCCCCACAGTATGTACATTGTTTTTTTCACATAATGCTGCTGTGCACTTAACAGCCTATAGTATAGCATTAAACATAACTTGTACATGCAGTGAGAAACCAAGAAATTCATTTGACTTGCCTAATTTGATAATCACTTTATTTCAATGGTCTGGAACTGAATCTGCAGAATCCCTGACACATACCTGTATTTTTATATTCTTATTTGCCATCTATATATTTTCTTTTTGAAGTTTCTGTTAAGGTCTTTGGCCATTTTTTAAATCACTTTTTCTTGGTGATGAGCTTCAAGAGTTCTTTGTATATTTTGGATAATAGTCCTTTATCAAATTTGTCTTTTATAAATATTTATCCTAAACTGGCTTGTCATCTCATTCTTTTGAAATTGTCTTTAAGAGAACAAAAATTTTTCATTTTAATGAATTCCAACTTACCAATTGTTTCTTTCATGGCTCATGTTTCTGGTGTTCTATCCAAAGTCATTACAGTACCCAAGGTCATCTGGGTTTTCTCCTATGTTGTCTTTTAGGAGTTTAGAGTTTTGCATTTTATATTTCGATCTGTGATACATGTTAATTTTTTTTTTTTTTAATTTTTTTTCAACGTTTTTTATTTATTTTTTTGAGGGGGACAAAGAGAGACAGAGCATGAACGGGGGAGGGGCAGAGAGAGAGGGAGACACAGAATCGGAAACAGGCTCCAGGCTCCGAGCCATCAGCCCAGAGCCTGACGCGGGACTCGAACTCACGGACCGCGAGATCGTGACCTGGCTGAAGTCGGATGCTCAACCAACTGCGCCACCCAGGCGCCCCGAATACATGTTAATTTTTTGAAGGGTGTAAGTTGCTGTCTAGACAGTATTTTTTGCTTATGGATATCTAGTTGTTCCAGCATCATTTGTTAAAGAGACTATCTTTGCTCCAGTGTGTTGTTTTTGCTTTTTCATCAAAGATCAGTTTATGTGGGTCTCTTTTTTGGCTCTCCATTCCATTCCATTGATCTGTTTCTCCTTTCTTTCACCAATACCACACTGTCTTTGTTACTATAGCTACATAGTAAATCTTGGAGTAGCATCATTCCTCCAGCTTTATTCTTCCCCTTCAATATTATATTGGCTATCATTGTTTTTTTTTCCTCTCCATATAAACTGTAGAATCAGCTTGTTTATAACCACAAAAGATTTTGCTGGGATTTTGATCAGAATTGCATTGAATCTGTAGATCATGTTGGGGGAGCACTGGCATTTTGACAGTATTGAGTCTTTCCCTCTATGAATCTGGAATATCTCTCCATTTCTTTAGTTCTTCTTTGATTTTGGTTATCAGATTTGTTGTTTTCCTCATGTTGATCTTGTACATATTTTGTTAACATTATAGCTATTTCATTTTGGGGGGGTGCTAATATAAATAGAATTGTGTTTTTGTTTTAAATTTATTTATTCATTGCTAGTGTATAATAAAGCAATTGACTTTTTTATATTAAATTTGTATCCTGCCAACTTGCTATATTTGCTTATTCTAGGAGGAAATTTCATTTTTTTAAACTTGATGTATTTCACAAAGGAGTAAATCCAAATATTCAGCAAACATCTAAAAAAGTATTTGACATCAAAATTTATTATGCAATTGAAAATTGAAACCACAGATATGTGCCACTGCACACATAGCAGAATGGTAAATGGAAAAGAAAGCACCAAATTACTAGCAAGGGTGAGGAATGAATGAAAAGTTCCATGTTTGTGTTGACAGTGTAACTTGCGAAAACTCCTTTGAAAGGCCTTTGTCAGTACCTTGTAATTGTGAAGATACACATACATTATAACCTATCAACTCCATATTTAGATATATTCCAACAGAAATGTATGCACATTTGCATGGAAAGATACAGAAATCAACATTGACAGTAGATATACAAATAATGGCTCTAACTCAGAGACAATTTATGTGTCCTTTTCCAATAAAAATGATCTTGAATTAATTAAAACTGTTGAATTAAATAATTAGCTAACTAATTAATTACCTATTGAATTAATTAACTAAATACATGGTAATAAAAGTCAGAATCTAAGAATTGCCTTTCTGCATGAGTTGAGTGGCAACTGGAAAAGGACTTGAAGAGTTTGGGGACACTATAATCATTTCCTGATGTGAGTTGTGGTTACAATCTGTGTTCACTCTGCAAAGACACTGAGATGCACATATAGGGTTTATATGCATGTGTATTAGACATAGTACACTACAAAAGAAATGTGTTCTTAAAATTTTTGTTTTAAAATCTGATTTAAAAATAAAGTATGGACGTTGAGAGGGCATTCTGAACTCTACATATAGATTATGGGTCCTGAGCACATAGAAATTGAAGGCCTTGAAAAAAAATAAAATTTTCAGGGAGAATATGTAGAAGGAAGAGATAAAAGCCAGCACTCAGATACAGCATTCTTCAAAGAGCAGAAGATAAAGCCAGTAAGAAGAGTAAGAAAGATGGGTCAGGTTGAAGAAAGAAAATGAAGGAGTTTGTTAGTAACACACAGACCAGGGAAGAGGAGTTATCAACAGTGTCAAATGTGCAAAGATGTACAATTATTTAGATAATTAGTTTTTAATATAACTACAAATATGTTAAAAGTGATCTTCATGAGAGGAAAGTCATTGCAGGTCAGAGATGAAAGCCTTATTGCAACAAATTGAGTTATAATCGGGGAATGTAGAGCCAGTCCCTGTAGACAAACTATTCAGTGTTTGTATAGGAAATGGGTGTTAGGGAAGGGACGATACCAAAAGATGTGTCTTCAAGGACCAGACAAGTAGCCGTTTTTACTAGCTATTTAATATTGGGCACATCTATGAACTTTTTTGAGGTTTGAAATCCTTATAAGTCAATACATTAATAAAACCTATGTAACGTTATGAAATATATGTGGTGAGATATAATTTTATAAAACACTTTCAAATGTCACTTAAATGCTACATTAAATAATAGGAAATAGAATATGACAGAACTATATTTAAATCATATGAAACTTTTTTTAAGTGCAAGAGCAAATTTGAAAATAGCTGTGTATTTGAATTATTTATGAGGAGCTATATAATTGTGGGTTCTCTTCAGGTTACGATTTTCAAATTTTTCTTTTACTACTTGCATCTGGGATTTGTACTAACTTTATATCATTTTAAAAAGTAAATTAGTGCCAGGGATCCTGGGTGGCTCGGTCAGTTAAGTATCTGACTCTTGGTTTCAGCTCAGGTTATGATCTCACGGTTTGTGAGTTCGAGCCCTTGTGTCAGTCTCTGCACCAACAGTGTGGAGCCTGCTTGGGATTCTCTTTCTCTTTCTCTTTCTCTTTCTCTTTCTCTTTCTCTTTCTCTTTCTCTTTCTCTTTCTCTTTCTCTTTCTCTTTCTCTTTTTCTCTTTCTCTTTCTCTTTCTCTTTCTCCTCCTCCTCCTCTTCCTCTTTCCCTTTCCCTTTCTCTCTCTCTCTCTCTCTCAGAATAAATAAATGAACTTTTTAAAAAGTAGATTAGTACCAAATGGTAACAAAATTGTAAATGAGGCGCAGTAAGGTTTGAATTCTATTAAGTACCCAAGGGAGTAAAATAATGAAGTAAGTGGCTGCTGTTATGAAGAGCTCTCTAGACAATGCCGAATATTGCAATATTACAGCAGAAGTATCATGACCTAAGGAAACACACACAATGCTACTTTAGATATCAGTAATCAACTTTGTCTTGTAATTCTCATGTCTTAAGAGAGCAAACTATATAATAAATTCGTGCGACTATTCATCACACAGCTGAGGATAATGGGACAATCTGCATTGATTTTTTCATAAGAATAAATAGTCTCCCAAACTAATTTCTTTTGGCTTTTACCTTAATCACATTTTTAATTTACATTGATTTTCTTGACAATAGATTTTTTGCCCCGATGCAGAAGAGATCATCCTTGATGTGAAATACATGTAAGTAAATGTATATTGAATATATATAGAATATGTATGGTATAAGTATACATACACACACCTCCAGAGTCTGGAAAGTTGGATTCTTATCCAGTAGCCCAGTGACTGATGATTCTACTTCTTCTTCCTATTTTATGATTCTCTGTGATGCTGATGAATTTGTGGTGACTGAAGCAACCAAGTATAACTGAACCCCCAAAGGTAATAGATCTTATAATATGCCTCAGACAAATTCCAGAACTTTAATTTAAAAATCAAATTTCTCCTTTTTGGACTTTAGCATTTTATCTTTGCAATCTATGCTGCTGGTCATTTTAAATTAATGGGATCTGGTGAAAATGTGCTTCCTTTCTAAAACCCTGTTAGAGACCTCCTGATGAATTGATAGATGAATTGACAGATGAATTGATAGGTGAATTGACATGGTAGCAAAACCACTAACTTTCTCTCTCTATAATGATATAATCTGCTTCAGTGTTCCTGACAAATTTGTTGTATATCTACTTTAAAATCACCAGAGAAAACTGCTCCTCAAAGGCGGTAGGTAGGTGCTTAGAACAGGTCCTTATATAGACACAATCTTCTGCAGTTGGGATGCCAGTTGTTTTTGATGATTGTGTTTTGCATGGTTACTTTGAAAATGCCCTTAGGTATCAGTGAGAGCTGCACACCATACATCTCAGTTACAGGCAGAACATCTGACAGCAGCGGCACCAGCCTGCAAAGAGGAATAAAAGCGGAATACAAGATCATGTTTTTTTCACAGCTGGTCATTGCAGTATCGATAGATATCGCAGTGTTAGATTAACAACTTAAAATAGTTATGGCATATCACACGCACATTGCAATATTTAATTCCTTTTGTATGATTTTATCTCTCTGTCATGTGATTTTTCCCCCATATCTTCAAAATGGCTTAACACACCAAAATATATATAAATCTACATTTATCTTTTTCATACTGTATATGAAATGCTTATAATTTAATCCTTCTTTTGGAAGAGATACTTGAGTAAAGAAGGCATTTACCAAAATGGGCGTGGAAAAGCAAAGTATGATATTGCTATAGGAGCTTCTGCTGACAATCAAAATAATCTATTTTCATTAGACATAGAACTTTCCCATTAAGTAGGACATAGAACTTTCCCATTAAGTAGGTGTTCACACTACTTTGATGGTACATCTATAATCCAGCCTAATATTTATGATGCATAATATCACTGACTATATATATATATATATATATATATATATATATATATATATGTTTTTAATTGAAAATATTGTTATGAGCTAATTTTTTAGAAATTCATATGTTAAAGTCCTAGCCCCTAGTACCTCAGAATATGACTGAATTTGGAGATGGATCTTCAAAGAAATAACTGAGTTAAAATGAGGTCATTAGGGTGGGCCCTAATTTAACATGACTGGTGTCCTTATAAGAAGAGACACTTTGGACACAAAACACCTACAGAGTGAAGACCGTGTGAAGACAAATGGAGAAGACTGGTATAACTATAAGCTAAGAAGAAAGGCCAGGAGCAGATCCTTCTCTTACAGCCTTGAGGAAAAAACTATTTTGCTGACACCTTGATCTTGGACTTATAGTCTCTGCAGGACTCTAAGAAAATAAATTTCTCTTGCTTTAACTGCTCAAACTGTGCTGTTTTGTTACAGCAGCCCTAGTAAGCCAATACAAGTATCAGCTGAAATGAGAGATACTGCATGGACCTTTACAAAAATATGTATTAAGAGGATTTTTAGATTATAGGTCAAAACACTGGTCTAAATCTGTGAATTCAGTTCTCCGCCTTCTGAAAAAATTAACTAAAATAAAAATGCAAAATATATAAATATCCTATATCCATTCTAGGAAATAGAAAAGGTCACCATAGATATTGTGGCAATATTAAGAAAACTCTCTGATGCATAATTGAAGAGAGATCAATCAAAGGTACCAGAATTGCTTGCCTGAAGCAAGTCAATTTCTTAAAATTCCATGTAACATGAGTCAGTAAATACTTCCACTTTATTCCATGAATTTGCACCTCTAATTTATACTATCTATGAGTTCCAGGACCTCCCCCAGTGGAGAAATTAATATATAAAAACAGTCCACGGTACCTGCCAAAAGCAAGTGTAAATCTCTTTGAAAGGATATATGCTCAACCCAGGGTGAAGACTCTCATCAAGCATGGACTATAAGAACTCACCAACAAAACAACAAATACAAGGAAACAAGTCATCTTGAATGCCAGTCAAAGCCAAAAACAAACTGAAACTAACACCCTCCAGTCTGTGGTAATAGAAAGAGACTGAAAACATATAATAAGTATTTTTAAATAAATAAAAGATAAAAACACGAGACTGTCAGAAATGACAGTGTTCCTCTATTCTTTATCACAAGACGCTCCGCTTACCCTGAGACCATTCTTAAGTAAAAAAAGGGAGCCTACACAATCATACTGGGTTTAGAAAGGAAAACACGGGTTTTTTCTCTAAAGAGAATATGGGGACCGGTTGTCCTAGGTAGGATGAAGTGCCTTGATGATTGTATTATTTTATTTTTATTATAGTCTTTATAATAAAACCCTCAAAATATTAATATATGTATTTGATAGATGGGATTAATTACAGTTCATTTAGTTAAAATTATTAATTTGCTTGTGGCTCATGTACAAAAAACAAGAAAAAGCTAAGTTGGCTGGCACTTCTACTTTGATTTTTATTCTGAGACCCAGGTGTCATTCAACGTGATTTGTGTTCTTGGGTGTATGATATCCAGTAAACATCACTGATTTCTGAATAACATATCTTCCACTTATCAAGAAGAAAGAAAGAAAGAAACTGTATGATAAAGGAGAGACTGGTGAAGTAAGGCTCTATGCAAAGTGGAAGGTTAAAAACAGACATTGTTTTTGGCTCTTAGCTGTGGAAGCACTCTGTCTACACATCACTCTTTAATGTCTGTGCATGCTGTGATATATCCCTCACTGTGAGCCCTCCCAAAATTTCAAAAACAAAATCAAAATTACTCTGCTGTAGTACATTGACTTATGTGAAGTGCTCAAATTTTATACAATAATGTACTTAAAAAATTATTTTTTGAGAGAGAGAGAACATGCACGAGTGGGGGGGGAGGGGCAAAGGGAGAGGGAGAGACCATCTTAAGCAGGTTCCATGCTCAGCTCAGCACGGAGCCTGATGAAGGGCTCAATCCCAAGACCCTGGAATCATAACCTGAGCCCAAATCAAGAGTCAGATGCTCAATGGACTGAGCCAGCCAGATGCCCCTAATTTACTTTTTAAGTCAAGATTTATGTGAGTCAAAACAGTCAGTTATAAACCTCAAGGGCAATAGCTGATGCAGATGTTGTAGAAAAAAACACAAAGAAGAAAATGTTGACTAAACATAATGCTTTTAATTAAAAAAATGTTAAAAATGAAGTTACAAGAGAAATTAAAATAGAGGTAGCAAATAGGAGCAGTCATATGGCTAATATATTTATTCTGTAAATATTTTATATTCCCATTGGTAGACATATATAGTAAGATACCTTGAGATATTATTCTTTGTGATATTTCTCTTCTGTCCTTTTTTATATTTTATTTTTCATAAGAATCAAAGTCATTCAGGTTACCCAAGTGTAATTGGGATAACATAACAGAAATTCAAAGGAGGAAAGCTTTATGTCCACTATTTGGCTTCCAAAGCAAATTTCCAGTGCTCCTAAGGGTAAAAGTACTTTTAAAATTCTAAGTTTTTGATATGCAAGTCTGGGTTTTCTTGAGTCAGGCCAGCAACTGGGGTGGGAGAAGATTCTTGAAAACGTAACAGTAAGGTCCAGTCAGTACCACTGATATAATGACAGTGGATTGGAAGGAGACGATGAGGAAGATCCAGACTACTTCTTTTTTGAGAAAAACTAAATGAGAGTTGGTGGAATAGGGGAGGAAGGAAGAGTGAGAATAATGTTTTCTGAGCGTGTATAACTAGATTCAGAATAAAGAATAGCTTATGGATAAAATAAAACCATATATGTCACATGGATGTAAGGGTTAAATGATATAATTATTTGTGCATAGAGCAGTGCCTACTCTTCAGTAAGTGCTCAAATATATATTAGTAGACATAATTTTACAAATTAATTTATATATGTATGTTTACTTAATAAAACATGTTTTAAAATATTGAAAAGCAAAAAAAATAATAATAATAAGGGAGGTTCCTGGGTGGCTCAGTCAGTTAAGTTTCCAACTCGTCATCTCAGCTCAGGTCATAATATCATGGTTTGTGATTTCGAGCCCCAGATTGGGCTCTGCACTGGCAGCATGGAGCCTTCTTGGGGTTCTCTCTCTCTCCGTCTCTCTCTACCCCTCCCCTGCTCTCTCTCTTTCTCTCAAAAATAAATAAATAAACTTTAAAATAAAATAAAATAAAATAAAATAAAATAAAATAAAATAAAATAAAATAAAATAAAACTGAAAAGCATCTGAGTTAAGCGGTTGGTAGTAACCTTTCCTAACTACTGTTAGGGACTTCCATGTTTTGCAGTGTATATTTTTGTGATGGTTGATTAACACAAACTATGACTTTTTAAACAGAAAAAAAGTGTAAATAAAACACCCACACAGTAAAATCACATTCAATAAGAAACTTAACAACCAATCTGAGCAGAAAATTCAAACAAAGGTCACATCTGGAAGTTATACCCTTATAAGTAGAAAAAGCCCATTAAAGTAACACAAGAGACCTCGGAAAGTGCCTGGCCTATGGCAGGTGCTCACTAGTGAATTGTAAATGAATAATGTATGAAAAACCCACAACTTAGTACAATTTTGTCTATAAGGCTGTCAATAATTCTGATGCCATTATGGGTTCATTTTCATTTGGAAGCTAAATTGCAATATATATTATGAATTTTAATATATTCATATACTTCTGCCAGTAATTTCATTTCTGCTAATCTATTGGAAGAGATGCTATTAAATATAAAGAAAATTATACCATTTCATAAACTTTCATTTATTTTTACTATGATTTCTGCAATAAAATTGAGCAAACTAAACCATTAAAAGAATGAAATAGGAATTTATAGAAATTGCAGTATAAACAAAAAGTCCTCAGTAACATCCCAGTTGTATTTTTTATTACATTCAACTGCTTACATGAAATAAGATGAATTAAAAAGAAAAAGCTGGAATTATTATGTTTATCAATTTTTCATGAGTACAGATATTCCCAAAACAGACTGAATAAGGAGTCGGCCAATGTTCTCAGGTCCACATAAGTGGAAGTCCCAGACTGAGTTGGCCCGACCAGAGGTAGAACAGGTACAGTGACAATGGATTGGAAGGAGAAGATGAGGAAGATCCAGACTACTATGTTTTTGAGAAAATGAAAGTCCTGGACATAGACTGATATTTAAGAACGTTTCCGTTATTGGTCTTACATACATCATTTGGCAGTACCCTTGGTTGCCTTGTCTGGGGATGGTGTTTGTTAGAACTGAACCAAAGAATTGTCAAGCAAAGAATATTTTGGTTTTAAATAAAACGTTCTAAAGTATTTGGAGAAAAATTGGAGAATTGGAATATTCAGCATTTTGTTTTTCTTCTGTTTCTCTGTTTCTCATAGGCTTTTTTTTTTAAACACTTCTCTGAGAATAAAATATAAAGTTCATAAAAAGAACTTAGTTTTTAAAAGTGCAGTTTTTCAGGGCACCTGAATGCCTCAGTCAGTTAAGCATCCGGCTTTGATTCAGGTCATGATCTCGCAGTTCGTGGGTTCGAGCCCCATGTTGGGCTCTGTGCTGACAGCTCGGACCCTGGAGCCTGTTTCGGATTCTGTGTCTCCCTCTCTTTCTGCCCCTTCCTTGCTCACACTCTGTCTCTCAAAAATCAATAAACATTAAAATTTTTTTTTAAAGTGCAGTTTTTCTGTTGCATAAAACAGCAAAGCTGGTCACAGAACACAAAATATTTTTAAAACTATAGGAGCGGGACAATCGGTTGGCTATTTGGCAAGATGTAAATTTAAATTTACATATAAAAGAATATTATTAAGTACATTCCAGTGTATATATATTCCATATATATATTGGAATGTATGGAATGTATGTATGGAATGTATATTATATATATATAATATTTTTATATATGATGTATTTTATATATATTATATACAATTCATTATATATTATGTATATAGTGAAAGATGCTAATAATCAAATTACCCATAAATAAATAATAACCAAACTTGAATAAATACTATTAATTTCCTTCCTTTCTCTGAGTCTTTAAGTGCGTTTTTGAATTTGATATTTCATGATTTTGACAATATGCAAGGAATACATGCATGATTTTTAAGAAATCAGAAAACAGGCAATTAAAAAGGTGTTCTGAACGATAGTTTAATCATTGCACACTATTTATTCCCTTGGAATAATTTTGTTATTATGAGAAACTTATAATTTCTTATCAGAGTCAAAATCATCTGGTGTTTAATCTTCAGTAGGTGTATCAACTCTCTGTGGTTTATGTCCCAAATTTTTAAATCGCATGTTAAATATATATTGCATTTCTCATGTTCACCAGGATAAGAAACTATGTGAATGGTAATAGGTACATAGCACCTATCTCTTAGGTCAGAAATAAATGCTATAAAGAACTCTTCACATGTTTGTCTTATCTTAAAGCCTCAGCAAATGCTGGCACTCAGTGTGGCCTATGGGATTAAATAAGATGACGTATGTAAATCACCATGCATAATGCACAGCACAGGGTGAATAAAGGAGTTTTTTATAATTATTATTGAGAAGGATTTAAAAATCAGAACTATAATAATATAATGCTAGGCCGTGTTTTAATCTCATTTACAGTTACTGAAAGAGCAGGAAACACGTAAATTATTTTCAGACTCCTCTTAACGCTTGGCATACTTTTTATTCTTTGGAGCGAAATGGTGTAATTATGACCTACTCATATCCCATCCACGTAATGTCAGAAAAGAGTTTCGACTCTTCAGCTAGTGTCACCGGTGGCCAAGATTAGTCTTGGAATTGTCACAGTCATACCTGTTTAAACATGTAAATAAATATCAAAAGTCTTCATATTGAGCAAGACCTGTAACTTTAGAAGTGGAACAAATAAGAGATTCCTGCTCTATGCCCAAGTTTTACAGTTTGAGGGAATTTAAATAACTTGCCAAAGTCAAACAGAACATTTGTGAGGTAAGAAGGCATTCAGTATGTTAGTCAATGATGGGAAAAACTTGTAAATTTACCCCTAAACTTCTAGAAATATGGTTTACCTCAGATGGAGCGACTGGAATAAAGGTCTTGGTCAAAACTATCTGACTTGTGGCAGAGAATCCAATGTGAGCATATGAAAAAATAAAAATGGTACCATTGCACATATCTGGTTAAAATTTTATGGTCTATTTAATTTAAATACTTAGTAGAATTCAGTATCGCATAACTATGCTATATTTAATATCTCTGTAGAATTTAGTAAACGTATATTTTTCATTCTGTAGAAGTCACTGATTTTACCACTTACCAAAACATCTAAAAATTAATGAACCATAATTATTATGTCATTGAGATGCCTGAAAATGGTGTTAAACTTGTGCCGAGGACTATCATTTTTCCACTTTCAGTCATATGAGATCATATGGATATTTGGGCCTTGTATTATTTAGTCACCTAAAATCTTATACGTTTAGTATTATATGTTTGTTTGTTTGTTTTATCTGTAAACTGTTAAGTAAGCAATACCCACAAAATCCTGGGATGTAGAACTGAATCTAAGTATTTTTCCAACACCTAATAACTTCATTATACTCCTATTCATTATAGTATTCATAAATGTATGTGCAATATCTATATATTTTCTGTAATAATATTGAATATAAATTCAGGACTCAAAATTCCAATGTACTTACAGAATTATATTTATTCAGAATTAGGAGTTCTATAAACGGACCGGGGATGAAGACATAATGAGCTCAAAAGGAGCTAAATTTATAAATGTCTGGGTACAGATCACAGCCACAATGTTGGTTTTGTTCCATAAAGTGGGCTAGAATTCTACTACGGTAATATGGCATAATCAATTTGGTCATGCACCAGAATCATATCATACAAAAATCGTCCATCGTTTCTTATATTCTATTCCATTTTACAGAAGACCAATACAAATAAGAGTCTAGTCACAGAAAATAAAGTCAGAATGGGAATAATTCCTTCTTTTTCTTTTTTTGGTAAAGAATATATATGATATTAAAGTTTTTGTAACATTATCACTTCTTTCCTAGAGGCATTTTCTTATTGTTCATCTATAGATTTTAGCACTTAGAAAATAGGAAGATCAGGGGCGCTTGGGTGGCTCAGTCGGTTATGCATCTAACTTCAGCTCAGGTCATGATCTCACGGCTGGTGAGTTCGAGCGCCGCGTCGGGCTCTGTGCTGACAGCTCGGAGCCTGGAGCCTGCTTTGGATTCTGTGTCTTCTTCTCTCTCTGTCCCTCTCCCATTTGTGCTCTGTCTCTCTCTATCAAAAATAAATAAATGTAAAAAAATAAAATAGGAAGACTAAAACAAAATTTAACCCCCCAAATCATTTTCTATCATATATGGTTATTTGTGTATCATAAACTCTTCATTGTTTAGGATATAGAAAATAAACATTCTAAATATTCACTTCCTATCTCAAAGCAGGGTTGTATTATCTAAAGTTTTATATTCCTAAGCTCATATCAGAAGCAACATGAGAAAAAATGTCCACAAAACAAATGATTACACATTGAGTTCTTTTGATTTCTTACCTAGGAAAGATCCTTTCAAGATATTCCTGAAATTAAATCAAGCCAGCCAACAGTTGGAGAAGCATTGCCAGGTGGGTAGGACTTTCTCTGTATGTTTGCATTGCCTTATTGGAGACCCATTTGTAAAAGTTTTTACACCATGAAGAGATAAGCGACAATGTTTCTTTGTTGATATAAGTCAAAGTTAATAAATGATTCTACCAGGCAAGAGTGAAAGGGAGAGACTTTTGACTTAGAGTCAGTTAAAGATCCCTTTGCCTTACTTATTGCCTTAGGAATGTTATGCATTTTGAGCTATCCTTCTGAAGTATTAACTCGCACCTTGTCTCTCTTCTGTTCATAAATTATGTCAATTGGCAGAATTCAGTAAAAAAGAACTTGCATTCCCCCTGAAACCTAGAGGTTATGGTCAGAAAAAATAAAGCTGTTTAACTCATTTTCAACCTTAGAGGTATAAAGCATTTTCAGATATTACTATCTATTATTGGCTTCTTTCAATGCAGCTTTTATCCAAAAGCAAGCAGTACCCAAGGGCTTTCAGTTAAGTTTACTTTCAGTTAAGTTTAGTGAATGTTTGACATTTTAAAAGATATGCTTTGCTAAACTATAAAGACATGTTTTAACAGCACCTTCTAGAACTGCCGAGACTATGAGATATGTGGGATTCTAATGTAAATCATACTTGGCAGCCTCTTTTTCCTTTTAAGAAATAGAAATGTGATTCCAGGTAAATTATTTTTCTAGGCAAATTCTAGGCATATTATTTTAAAATTCTCCCATGTAAATGATAGCTGATCAATGTTATGCTCAATGCTTATTACTAGGCAAATTAGCAAAATGTAGCCTATTGATTTAAAAAATTGTTTTTGATCTTAAATAAGGTAGCCAGTTGTCAATTGGTTCAGAGTGAGAGTAACTTGGCAAAATTCTAGCAAACCATAAACTTCTCTTTGTCTCCTAAACTTGTAGTTGTCTAGAGAATGAGTCTGCTGAATAGTTAGAAAGTTGATCCAGTTAACATCAGATAGCAACTCTATCTTATAAGCAAGCAGTGTGCAGTAGAATTCACATCCATGAGTCTTGCTGGGAGTGGAAGTCGTTAAGAATGAAGAGACCAAGTCAGGAAGTGGAGATGGAATCCGAGGACTTCAAGTTACCTTCACAAATAACAGTCTAAAGGGAACAGTGCGAAGAAGTTTCAAATGGGTAATGCTTTGGCTCATGGCTCACTGTTTTGAAATATTTTTTAGAGGTATTTCGTCTTATTTTGTTTTTCACTGTGTCTGAGGCAAATGACTTTGTGTCTTGAAAATATTTTACATATATTTTTTAAATTATGCGGGTCATTGCCTAACATGATATATAGCAGAGTCTTGGATTTGATGCTTTAGAGAACACAAACATTGGTTTTTCTTTGACCCCTAAATTGGTCAAGCTGTGAAAATAATCCAGATCAACATGGTCATGAGACATGATGGATACAAGGAAATAGTGGTCTAATGATTCGAGAAATGCGGACCACAATACTCCTATTGCCTAGTTAAGATAATCCCTGCCTCCATACATTGATTTTTGTGTGAAGTTGCAATTAAGTGAAGTTACAGTGAGGTGACAGATGCCCAGCAGCTGTAGAGCACATCCTATGACTCGCCCGGATAGAGCAGCAGTCACAATTCTGCCCAGCTGCTGAGCATG
Source organism: Neofelis nebulosa (assembly GCF_028018385.1). Lineage (NCBI taxonomy): Eukaryota > Metazoa > Chordata > Mammalia > Carnivora > Felidae > Neofelis > Neofelis nebulosa. The sequence goes on along the minus strand of NC_080782.1, from coordinate 206,148,029 downwards.
GCATTCAGTCCACCCTATCAGAGTGTGTGACCATGCTTGCCCAGCATCCTCACGGCATATCCTATGGCCCACCCAGGCAGAGAGCCAGGCAGACAGCTCTGCCAATATTTGAACATAGTGTCTGGCCCCACATAAAACATGATCCTGAACAGTGACCTGAGCACCTGATGGAGCCCGGGCTACATACCCACCGAGCAGCAGGCCTGAGCCTATGGCCCTGCCCGATTGCTGAACAGCCCATGGCATCACAGAGGCAGGGAGTGTAGCCAGGGACCCCATCCAATCATGGAGCAGAGCCTGTGGCCCCACCTGATCTGGGAGCTTGGACAGCCAATCAGTCCAAATGTGGAACAGTCTCCAGCCCCACACAACTGCAGGGTGAAGCGGGGGCCATACCTGATCACAGCCCTGCCAACAGCCATGCCCAATGGCAGAGCAGAGCCAATGGCTGAGTCATTTGTGAAGCCCAACCTACAACCTTTCCCAACGTCAGGGCATAGCCTGAGACCACGCTTGATCTCAGAGCAAGGCTGGAAGCTCTGTCCCACTGTAAAGCCTGACCTGTGGCCCCACCTGAACACAGGGTCCAGCGAGCAGCACCGTCTAGTTGAGGAGCGTAGCCTGAGACCCCACCCGAACCAGGAGCAATTGCAGACCACCGCCCACAGGCCTGCCCAGTGATAGATTGCAAGCAGCGGCACCACCCTGTCAGGAAACACAGCCTGTGAGTCTTCCTGACCGGAAGTTATTTCAAAGCCCAGCTACTGGCTCCACCTGACTACAGAACACAGCCGGCAGCCTCACTCAACTGTGGAGCCCAGCCTGTAGCCACCCCCATCTTTAGAGCACAAGTAGTAGTGTTGGCCAACTGCAGATACCAACAGCAAGCCTCACCTGCCCACAGACACTACCAGCCGACCTGTACACTAGCCCAAGAGGAGTTGACCAGTGAAAGTCCTTCCTGGCCAAAGTGAACTGATAAAGTCTGGAAGAGGAGACCACTTACTTAATGCACAGATAGCAATACAAGTATACATGGATTATGAAGAATTGGGTAAAATGATGCTACCAAAGGGAAACTAATAAAACTCTAACACTGGGTCAAAAGAACTGGAGGTGTATGGATTGTCATCCCAAAACTTCAGATTAATCCTCTTAAGTCTAGTGAACTACAAAATCACACAGACAACTAAGTGAAATTAAGGGGGGAAACGTATGAACAAAACAAGTTCAACACAAACAGAAAAAACAAAAGCTCTACATATCACACTTTTTGATTTCAAACTATACCATAAAGCTAGACTGATCAAAACAGTATAGCACTAACATTAAAGCTGACACAAAGGTCAATAGAACTGAATTGAGAGTTCAGAAATAAAGCCACAGAGGGGTGCCAGGGTGGCTGAGTAAAGTCAGTGTCTGACTCTTGATTTTGGCTCTGTGCTGAGCAAGGAGCCTACTTAACGTTCTCTTTCTTTCTCTCTCTCCCTCTGCCTCTTTCCCCCTCTTCCTCTCCTTCTCCTCCTCTCTCTCCCCAGCTTCTGCCCCTCTCCCCCTCTCATGCTCTCTTGTTCTCTCTGTAAAATACATACATACATACATACATACATGCATGCATATATACGTACATACATACATAATTTGTTAAAAAAGTACACACATATATGGTCAGCTAATATCTGACAGAGGAGTCATGAATATTAAATGGGGAAGAGATGGTCTTTTCCATAAATGATATTGCAAAACTGCGTAATCATATGCAAAAGAATGAAACAACACCTATCTTACACCCCTCACAAAAATTGTTTCAAAGTGAATTGAAGTTTAAAGGCAAAACCTGGAACCATAAAACTCCTAAACAAAACATAGGGGAAAAGCTCCTTGACATCTTCTTGACAATGATATTTTTAGATATGACATCTAAAGCACAAGCAACAAAAACAAAAATAAACAACTGGAACTATATCAAACTAAAAATCTTCTGCACAGCAAAAGAAATGAAAAACAACCTATACAATGCTGGAAAATATTTGTAAATCATCTGCTTGATAAGGGATTATTATCTAAAATATATAAAGAATTTGCGCAACTTAATAGTACTAAACAAATGTTCCAATATTAAACTTGGTCAGTGACTTGATAAGCATTTTTCCAAAGACATATACAAGTTGCTAACAGGTACATGAAAATGTGCTCAACATATCTAATCATCAGGGAGATATGAATTAGAACCACAGTATGCTATCACCTCACACCTGTTAGAATAGCTATTATCAAAAAGGTAATAAATAACAAGTGGTAGTAAGAATGTGGAGAAAAGAGAATCCTTGTGCTCTGTTGGTGTGAATGTAAACTGGTACAGTCACTATGGAAAACCTGAACGTTCTTCAAAAAGTTAAAAATAGAACTATGATATGTTCTAGCAATCCCACTGCTAGGTTTATATGCAAAATGAAATCACTCTCTTAAAGAGATAGCTGCACTCCCATGGTCATTGCAGCATTATTTACAGTAGCTAAGACATGAAAACAACCTAAGTATCCATTACGGATGGATGGATAAAGAAAATATGGGTATGCGTTTGTGTGTATACATATATACTGTATATAAAAGAAGTCTGGATATAGGGAAACCACAGTCAGTATGGCATCTCTGAGTTATAAAAACTCCAGCCTTCTCTTGTTGTTTTACTGCCTAGAACAGGTTTCTAGAGTCATGATTACTTCATGATCCAATATGGCTGTCAGTGGTCCAGCCATCTTGTCTGAATCCCAGGCAACTGAAGAGAAAGGGGAAATAATAGAAAGAGATGTTCCAGAGGACTGTCTTAATTTTCTGAAGTCTCCAGTAAGTCCCACCCCACAATTTTCCTTCCTCATGAGCTAGAAGTCACCTGGCCATACATAGCTGCAAATATTAGAAATGTATACTTTTAGCTGGAGTACAGGAGGGGGATGGGAAGAAGAATGCATTTGGCTAGGTAGGCAATGACCAATGTTTGCCACAGGCAGTTTCAAAAATGTTTTGGAACACAAAACATTGATAAATAATTGAACTGTGTCCCAAGTTAAGAGCATATTTAAGTACATACTACATTTATTTAAATGGATTAAATTTGAAATATCAGTATTAACTCATGTTTAATATAGATTCAGATGGTTACATATAGAAATGATTATCAATACATGCATATACGTGGTTAATATATATACATATAGCTCTTTTTCTATCTGAGAAAGGCTAAGAGCAATGATACTCCAGTAACAATGAGCATACCTAGTGCTTTGTGATTTCCAGTTCTATGTCTACCTTTGACTGCAATCATCAACAGTTATCTAACCTTGTAAATATAGATTACACAAGGTTATTGAGTAATTTTCATGACTATGCAATAAAAAAAGTTATAGTGAAAGTGGCTATGGAGTCAAAGCAATGTTGACTTTAATGATCTTAATGGAAGTACTATCAAGTTATCATAGGGCAACGAACCCATTTGTCGGATATAACTAATAGGTCATCAATTAGTCTGAGTGCCCTCTCTTTAGGACAGAGCTAAAAACATGGTAAATTACAATTTTTTTGCCTCCCACACTTCCCCCCCCCCCCCAGAGTTAGACTCTTCTCCTCAGAAAACATAATACTCCTTTAGAAGGTAAGCATCAATAATACTGATTTTATATCTTATATAGATCAGTCATAATTATGTTACTTTATAATTCTACCATGGAAAACGTTCAAACATAAAACTTTGTCAGATGTCCACAGAAATTATTTTTATATTTTAGTTTTTAGTTTAATTCCACTATAGTTAACCTACAGTATTAAATTAGTTGTAGGTGTACAATATAGTGATTGAACAATTCTATATATTAGTGCTCATCAGATAAGTATACTCTTAATCCCCTTCACCTATTTCACCCATCCCCCACCTACCTCCCCTCTGGCAACCATCTGTTGTTCTCAGATTATCTCTAAGAGTCTGTTTTTTGGTTTGTCTCTTTTTTTGCTTTGGTTCATTTGTTTCAGTTCTTAAATTCCACATATGAGTGAAGTCATATGGTATTGGTCTTTCTCTGATTGCCACAGAGACTTGTTTAATATAATTTTTTGGAGCAAACCAAGAAAGCCATGTGCATCAGAAAAGACAGGGCTGATCAGAGCCCAGATATAATAGTATTACCCTTTAAAATTGTTATAAAATACTATGACATTAGTAATTGCATGGTATCTCAAAATATAGAACACTAGTTGGATATTATGTAACTGACAAAATATTTGTGTACACACTTACATCATGTTTATCATAGTCATGTAAATGATGTACCAGAAAAACAATTTTAACAATCATTAACTCTAGGTAGTTGAAATTTTGTTGCTTGTACTACTTCAGTTTTCTATATTACTTGTCCATATTTTCAATGTAATTATTTCATGAAAAAGTCAATTATCAGGCTTTATTTTATATTAGGTTTTATGTTTGTCATTTCTGAAAAAAACTAAACTATTCAGCCCACATACTTGTTATATGTTTCTGAACCTAAGACCAACTTTGTTTTTATATATGGATTTCCACTGTATGTTAACTAAATTAGGTGCACTTATTCTGTGAGAAATAAATTTATAAATTAGAAAAGAATTAGCAATTTATTTTGATTAGTATTTTGCTCTTTAGATTCTTATAACATTTAGAGTCAATTCAACATAAGCGAATTCATACAAACAATTCAACCAGTAAAATATTCTAACATTTACTTTTTGGGTAGGATTTGACAGTATAGGAACTGATTTTCAGACCTGATTTTTTTTTAATTTGCATTATAAACGATAAAAAAATAGTATGTTCTAACACTAATGCCGTGGATAAGGACAAAAGGGTGGCTAAAAATACAGCCTCAATATTTTTTTTCCCTAAAAGCTTTATTCAAACCCTTGTGGGTGTCAACAAAGCATGGTGTATACACTGGCATTCATGAATATTTCCTATGTTCATATAGCTGGCATTTTGAGAAAATGGCATTGTTTGAAAAATTATCTCGCGTATAAAATGTTGTAAATAGTAATTTTATGCTGTTGCCAAAGCTTCAGAAACTGTTGATACAATTAGTTATTGCATTCAATTACTTTAGTCCTTTATGAAAGCAACCTAATGTGCACACATGCATGAGCACAAGTGCACATATTATTTATAATTTCATGAATAATTTTAGTGATGATTACTAAACCAAATAATCCCAGTTACAGAAGAAGGTGATTTGCTAATATATGTAAAAAAAAAGAGAGAAAAGATTGGAAAGCAATGAAGAGATTCTTTTAAAAACATTTATTTATTCATTCATTCATTCATTCACTCATTCATTCATTCATTGATTCATTTATTTTGAGAGACAGCCTGTGTGTGTGTGTGAGCAGAAGAGGGGCAGAAAGAGAGGGAGAGAGAGAATCCAAGCTTACTCCATGCTCAGAGCAGAGCCTGATGCGGGTCTTGATATCATGACCCTGCGATCATGACCTGAACAGTTATCAAGAGTCAGACACTTACCAACTGAGCCATCTAGACACGTGGCAATGATGAGATTATTATTCAAAATAATGGAGCAAAAGAAATTTTGACAGAAAAGCATGATCAATGCAATTGTGGTTTTCAATATTTTAAGGGTGTATAGATTTTCTTAAAATTTAGATAGCATCTATTAATAGTCCTACTAGATTAGTTAAAATTCACAAAATATTGAGGATATGAGAATGTATCTCTTGTGTTAGTCTGTGCTTTCTCTCAAAATTACCATCAGGGCTAATTCTCTAATCAGGATAATTAAAAAATTCCTAGAAAAAACAAAATTAGAACTATAGTGAAGAAGGTACCATGCTAATTACCAACAGAGAAAATAATAAATAATTCTAAAATTGTAAATGAAGTAATGATAGCTACCAAAAGTAGAGAAACTAAGGAAAGAGAAGAAAGTCCACATAGATTTGGTATATTTCTAATAGGCTACCAATTGTGCATCTCATCAAGAGGTAGTCAATTTATCCATTCCTCAAATCTAGTCTCATCATTAATTGATAGAATGAAATAGAAACCAGTGCATGAGTTATAAGCCCAGAATGAAAGTGGCTTTACAGCTTCTACTCTTGTTCGCCTGGAACACAGTAACCATGTGATTGAGCCCGGGAAAGACGGTGACATTCTAAGAAAGGATGAAGGACTGATACACTTTCTCCCTGTTGAGACCATCATAAGCCTACTAAGCAACTGACTGCCAACACAGGAGGGAGCCCAGCTGAGGGAACAGGTGAACTGTTCACCTGTGTCCAACACAAACTGCCATCCTACAACGTTGTGACTAAGTAAATGCTTCTTTTTTTTTTTTTTAATTTTTTTGACTTTTTAAATTTATTTTTGAGACAGAGAGAGACAGAGCATGAACGGGGGAGGGTCAGAGAGAGAGGGAGACACAGAATCAGAAGCAAGCTCCAGGCTCTGAGCTGTCAGCACAGAGCCTGACGCGGGGATCAAACTCACGAGCCGTGAGATCATGACCTGAGCCGAAGTCGGACTCTTAACCAACTGAGCCACCCAGGCGCCCCATTGCTTCTTCTTTTAAGCCACTAAATATAGAGATTTTGTTGTTGTTGTTATGCAGCAAATGCTAACTGACAAAAAAAGCGGTATCATAATTAGGACGCTACCATAAGAAAAACCTACACCATGTGGAATTGACTTTGGGGCTGAGCTATTGACAGGTGCTAGAAAAGCAGTAGAAAAGCTGTTAGAAAAACAGCGAGTGATCAATTAGTGGAGTCTATAAAAGTGGTGAGAAAATTGCTATAGCAGATGAAAAAAAAACAAACAGTTGACCCTGATATTTTTAATTGATTTTGGCAAATAATCAACAATTTGTGTTCAGTACATTTGAACACAAACTGTCTAAGTCTACAAAATGGTGTATTAGGAAGCTCCAAACTCTTATGTAGTAACACTGAAAAGTAACATTGAAAAACTAGCAGAAATGGCCAGAACAAACTTTGTCAGAATCTCAGAAAACAGTCACAGCTTTATAGCAATGAAGTGGACACTGAATCAATAAAAAGCAACATGAAGGGGCATCTGGTGGCTCAGTCAGTTAAGCGTCCGACCCCTGGTATTGGCTCAGGTCATGGTCTCATTGTTCATGGGTTTGAGCCCTGCATTGAGCTGTTATCAGCATGTAGCCTGCTTGAAATTATCTGTCTTCCTCTCTCTCTGACCCCCCCTCCTCGTTTTCCCTCTCCTTCTCAAAAAATAAATAAATAAGCATTAAAATAATTAAAAAAAAAAAAGAATAATGAATCCCTCATAGTATCCCCACACAAAGTTCTGAGGAACATGAGTTCAAAATCAAAATTTATAAAACACATATAAGAGAATCAGCTTTGACGAGCAAAATTCTGCAGAAAAAAACAGACTGAAGAGTTTCACAAAGGCTGCAAGTATTGGAATTATCAGATGTAACATCAAAGGAACATAATTAAAGGAACAAAAGAGATTATATATCAAAAACTAGTAAGCATATTGTTGAAAGTAATAACTATAGTTTCTAGAAATTAAAAGCTAAAATTTTAAATTAAAAAATGCATAATGCTCAAAATAGTAAAAAATAAAGATTAAAAACTGTATACAATTAAATATACCAAATACAGATAAAGAGAGACTGAACAAACTGAAATTTAGAGTTAACCAAAAATAAGCAGATTAATACGCAGAGAGAAGAGAGATGAAAAAAATGAAAAATGCGGAAACAACAAGAATGGAGTAAATTCTAGCTGCAGAACCAGAAGGAAAGAATGGGGAAGAGGATAATGGGCAGGCAAAGGGAATGTCACACCTAAAAATGTCACACCTAAATGTCACACCTAAAAATACTCCAAGGTTGATGAACAACAGATATCGTCTAAATTAGAAAACAATACAGGAAAGAGAGATACAATTGAGGGAGAGACACATCCAAAAACCTTGAGCAAAACTGTAGAAAAACAAAGACAAAGAGGAGTACACCAAAGTATCAAAGAAAACAATGTAAATGCCAACCATGGGGTAATAATTGGACTGACAAGTACTGACAAAGAACTTCTCAAAAGAAAATAGAAACCAGAAGACTTTGAAATAATATGTTGCAATGGTGGGAAAAGAACAATGTAAAATCACTACTGAAACTCCTTTTTTTTTTTTTTTTTTAAAGAATAACACTGACTACTGATATTTTCAAATAAGCACATATTGAGAATAAGCTTGTAATTACAAATGTTCACTTCAAGAAGAAGGGAAAAGGGGCGCCTGGGTGGCTCAATTGGTTGTGTCCACCTTCAGCTCAGGTCATGATCTCACGGTTTGTGGGTTTGAGCCCTGCATCCGCTCTGCGCTCAAAGCTCAGAGCCTGGAGCCTGCTTCAAATTCTGTGTCTCCCTCTCTCTGCCCCTCCCCTGCTCACACTCTGTCTCTCTCTCTCTTAAAAAAATAAAAAATAAAAAAATCACTTAAAAAGAGAAGAAAGGAGAAAATGCAGAAAAGGTTAGAAAGGCTAAACAAATATTAACTAAAATAATTATAATATATGGCATAAAGCTAATAACAGAAAATAACAACATATGAATTGGAAGAGAATGATGTTAGAGTTAACCTCGCACTTCGTTAAATAAGGTTGTTATAGGGGCGCCTGGGTGGCGCAGTCGGTTAAGCGTCCGACTTCAGCCAGGTCACGATCTCGCGGTCCATGAGTTCGAGCCCCGCGTCAGGCTCTGGGCTGATGGCTCGGAGCCTGGAGCCTGTTTCCGATTCTGTGTCTCCCTCTCTCTCTGCCCCTCCCCCGTTCATGCTCTGTCTCTCTCTGTCCCAAAAATAAATAAATAAACGTTGAAAAAAAATTAAAAAAAAAAATAAGGTTGTTATTTCCGCTATAAAATGAAAGGCTAAAAATGAGATTAATCAGTCAAGAACTCTTTTTACTGACTGTACCATAGCGTTGTATCAGACTAACCCTCCCACTGAGAAACGTATAACTGCTGGAAAGAATCAAGCAACAACAACAAACAGAAGTTTAGAGTCACTACACGTTAATGAAGCCACATGGAATTTGAGTGACCAAATTCTGGAGACAAGGCAGCACACTGTGATGCCAGTATTCACTTGAACCTCCTCACTTGGTGATTGTGCCCAATTCTGGCACGCAGAGCAACCACTGAACTTATTCCTGGTGCTGGTGCTTCTCTTGCCACCTGTCATTTATGGCTGTTGGACATGAGGTATCTTCTGGACCTTTCTTGGAACGTAATCATCTGACTTTTTGTATCTTAATTATCATATTAATTCCAACATGTCCACTTTTTTCTGTGCTTTAATCCCATAATTATTGGCCACCACAGAATTTCTGACACGTTGACCTGCCCTAGCGTGGGGACCATCGTTTTCTCTATGTTTCACGGAACCATCAGAGCAGCAAGTTTGCGTTACCCTCTAAGGTTATTGCCAGGTGCCAAATCTTCGCGGGACAGTGCTCTAAATCATTTACCTCACATTCAAGTGAAGGAGGGGTGTTTGTTCTTTTCAGGGAGTGATAGCCTTATTTGCGGATTCAGAACTCAAGGATTTTGGGTCATGAACTCCGATATCTCCCCCCATAGGTCAGAGTCCTGTTCTTTCCAAACCGGAGCTCTGACTTTGGTGCACTGTATCTGCTTTGCTTAGGGGCTAAGTGTTTTGGAGCTCAGCTTTCCTGATGCGGAGCTCTTTGCTCTGACGCTGCGTTTTCTCTGCCTTCCTCCTGAAGACAGGCTCTTTGTGTGCTGTCTGAGACAATTTGGCTTTCACAGCAGGCTTTCAATTGCCAGTTAATCTCTCTCGGACTGGCATTATCTTTCCCTAGCGTGTCAGTCTCGGTCAGCAGTCGCCTGCTGCATCCGTTGTCTGTGTCTTTAATTTTTCTATTACTGTGCGACAGTATTGCCACAAGCTTCCAAGTAGCTAAGATGGCAAATATTCACTCTGTTATATAGTTGGTGTGAGTCAGGAACCCAGGCATGGCAGCCGAATCCTCTGCTTAAGGTAGTCCGAGACTGCAGTCTCATCTGGAGGCTTGCCTGGGGTTGGAGCTGTTTTCCTGGTTGTGTGATTGGGAGCAGCATTCCTTTCCTTGTAGATGTAATACCGAGAGCTTCGCTTCAGATGTGTGTACTGTCTCATGGCTAGAGGATGCCCTCAGCAACTAGAGGTCCTCAGCAGGCTCTGCCATATGAAGTTCCTCAATATACCACTTGCTTCTTCATGGCAAAAAATAGAGAAAGAGCACGAGCCAGATGGGAGCTACACTCTCATGTAACATAATCATTTTATTATGTACATGTAATCATATATATTTTTTCACTTTTGCCATATTCTATTGATCAGAAGCAAGCGACAGGTCGCACTTGCACACAAGTGACATGTCCCACTTACACACAAGGGGAGAGAGGGTAACACAAAAGCATGAACGATAGGATGCGAAGATAAATGATGGCGCTCTTAGAGTCTGTCCACCCCAGTGTGCATATGCTTTAATTCATAGTTTCCAGATACTTTATACGTTGCACCAATTTGTACATCGCCCTCCACCAGAATAGTAAGACATTCCAACTGATCCCCTTTAAAAGTTTTTATTTATTTTTATTTTAAAAAATTTTTAACGTTTTTCTTTTTTTAATTTTTGAGACAATGCATGAGTGGGGGAGGGGCAGAGAGAGAGAGAGAGAGAGAGAGAGAGAAAGAAACAGAATCTGAAGCAGGCTCCAGGCTCTGAGCTGTCAGCACAGAGCCCGATATGGGGCTCAAACCCACAAAACTGTGAGATCATGACCTGAGCCAAAGTTGGATGTCTAAGTGACTGAGCCACCCAGGTGCCCCCACCTTTAAAAGTTTTAACACTTGTACTACTGCTTTCTGTTAGTGGCTGTCTGTGCTTCATCAACACCAATAATGGAGTCTTTGTTGGTTCTCAAAGATGGAGTGATTCCATTCCAAAGTACCGTCTTATTGCCTATGCTCCCATCTGTAGCTTTTCTGGGAAGCAGATTCTGATACAGAAATTAGAGTACAGGATATCTTTTAATGTGAGATCTCAGGATCAACACACATGGAGGAAAGGAGAGAGAAGCCAGATTGGGCAGAGGAAAAGGTGAAGTTTGAATGCAGTCCAGGTGGCCTCTGCTCACTGCACTATCAGCTGAAGCTAAAATAGCCCATCTGAGATTTTCCATCTTCTGCTAGAAAGACTACCCTCATACACTGACCACATCCAATTATTGGATACAGGTATACCTGGGATGGTATGTGTTAAGGTAACACGACTTCCTGAAGTGGAGTTAACCCAGACAGAGGCTGAAAGCTGAAGCTGTCTTCTGAAAGCACTCCCAGCAACTGAAACAACAATTTCTTCCTTGAAGAGTGACTTGAGTAGCCCATCTTTGACTCTAAAACCACCTCCCATTTCTCCTTCAGAACAAAGAAACTCATTCCACCATGTACTGGATATGTGGGCTTCTGATAGATCCGCAGCTGAGTCCCTTCCTAGGAATTTCTCTAGTCTGAAGGAAGCTGCCTTGCCCAAGTGTATGCCTGGAAGCAGCCTTGGCAAATATCCCATTAATGTTTGCTGAGGGCAAGAAAGGATGGCCCAGTGTCTCAACTGAGGCAACTCTGAAGATCCTCCTAGTTTCAGAGTTTTCTGTGGGTTTGTTTGAGGCGTCTAACGCCTTACGAAGTCCAACTGCCTTCTCCGTTGATTCCCTCATAGGTGTTATTCCCAGGAGAACACTACCAAACAAGCAACCAACTCTGCATACACATCTCAGTGTCTGTTCCAGGGAATCTGACCTAAAACGCTTGGCTTCTGATAACTTCCCAATGTTCTTTGGTTTTTCAGAGATTATAAGTAGTGGTTTTGATCCTAACCATGGTGTTAACACCATCTCAACATTTTTCGTTTTCCATAGCACCAAAATTTTCTGGCATTCGTTCCTGCTGACTGGCAGTCCAGTCCGTCCTTCTTTGTCTCTCTTAATGACTTTTCCTTACTTGACTAATTGCTAATTTTGACAAACCCCTGGGTTCTGTCCTCAACCCTCATCTTTCTTCTATTTCTCTCTGTTTTTGTATAATCTTCCAATTTCTTTGCAAAATAACATCCTACCTGCCCCTATATCCAACTGTTTATTGACAGTTCTTCTTGGATATAGATATTTTATTTATTTTACTTATTTTTGTTTAATTTTTTTAAAGTTTATTTTGAGAGACAGACAGACAGACAGGGGAGGGGCAGAGAGAGGGACAGACAATCCCAAGCAGGCTCAGTGCTGTCAGCACAGAGCCCAATGTGGGGCTCCATCTCACAAACTGTGATATCATGACCTGAACCGAAACCAAGAGTCAGATACTTAACCTATTGAGCCCCCCAGGGACCCCATAGATATCTTAAACTCAAAATACTCAAAAGATAACATAGGGCTTCCTTGTTTTGCTTCAATAAAACTTTTGTTGACAGTATTCTCCATCTCAGTAAGTGTTATCACTATGTACCAAAGTCAATGATGTCATCCTTGACTCCTCGTCTTTCCTTCATTCTCTGCATAAAATTCATTGGGAAGTATTGTAAAGCCCCGTCTCCCAAACGTGACCAAGTTTTACCAGTTCTTACAACTGCCGCCATCATCTTTATTTTGCAAGTCTGGCTAAAGATTCTAATTGCTCTGCGTCTATCCACTCACTTCCACCAAGGATCTCTTTGTTATAATTGAGCCAATTTGATAATTTGTTTTCATGATTAATGATACCTCTCACTCTCATGCCTAACACTTCAATTACTTGACCATCACCTTTGAGTAAAATTTACGTTTCTTAGCACAGTTTATGTGGCCTAAATTATCCACACACTGTCTGCCTCACCAAGTTCATCTCTTTCCTTCCGGGCTTAACTGTGTTTCAGAACTACTCTGGCCTTTTTCATATTTCATAAAGATGCAAGTTTGTATTCACCTTGGAGCCCATGCAAAGACTGATAACAGAATCTCAGCATCCATCCTTCCCTTCTTTCTTTCTGTGATATAACCTCCTGGATTGTGGCTGCAACAGGCCTGGCAGCTGCAGACTATATTCTCAGCCTCTTTATTGAATTGTGACCAAATTCAGGCCAGTGTAATGTGAGCAGAGATAATATATATCACTTTCATGTCGTCTCCATAAAGATTTCTGTCCTGTGTTCCCTTTTACTCTTTATACTTGCCATGAAATGCTGAGGGCTGGGACAATCTTAGGACAGAGCCACACGGGAAGGCCTGGACCACAAATCTTGGGAGTTTTTATGTGAGAAACAGTCACTGTAGTAGGAGGTGGTTTGCCTAGAATGCTATTTCCCCAAAACTTTGCGTGACTCTGCCCTTTTTATCACTTACGTCTGTGATGAAATATCATCTTACGTGGGACATCTTCTGTCCCTCCACTGTTCCCAGAAGCTCTTTTTATCCATCCACACTAATTGAAATGACCTGGACATTTTGTTTGATTTTTGTTTTGCAAAGGCAAAGAAAAAACAAAAACAAAAACAGCAACAACTCATCTGCCTTATTTTCCTATTAACCGAGCCATCACAGATCCAGAGTAAATTGTTAATTTTTTTTTAAATGTGGTTAGACAGTAACTGTCTTTTACTGGTGATTTTCCTAACAAAGTAAGTAAATGAGTAGTAATGTAAGTAGTGTTGATTTTTTTTTTTTTTTTTTTTTTTTTTTTTTTTTTTTTTTTTTTGCCTAATAACCAAGTATTGATACTGGGTTTTTGGATAATTATCTGAAGTAGGATTATATGTCATTCTTCATATATATTGCTAGAAATATTTAAATATGTGAGAGGTAATAAAGTAGATAGAAAACAGTATAAAAATACATTTTATGGGGTTTACTATTTTAAAAATAATGGCCTTAATATATTTCAATAGTATATGTTGCAATTATTTACTTATATACATTTAAAAAATGTACTAGATCTTATGTATATAAATGGAAAAATATTGCTGGGGATAATTTCACTCTGAGGAAATGTCCTAACTTCAATGCAGGGTCCATTTTTTTTCTGGGACCTTTATAAAGAAGTTCTTTATTCTGTCAGAGGAAGCAGAATAAAATGTTCCCCTATTTACCATCATACACAAAACATAATCTGCCTACCAGAGAACATTGATAATGGCAAATGGAATATAGCCAGAAAACCAAACATGAATGCCAGTGCTCAGATAAAGAAATGAATGAAAAGCTACAGCACTCCAGGGTCATTCCTATTCTCTAATAAATTGTTCAGTAAATATTTTTCCTGAGGATAATGGAGGAAAAGAAATCCTCCTTTAGAAACCAATGTTACCTACATGATGCCTTAAGCAAGGACGTAGGCAATGACATATTCTCCAGCTGTAGTTCTATAAAAATAATTCTGGAAAATGAATCATTATTATTTCACATATCCTATGTTAAAAAGAAATCATCAGAAAGCAAATGGAGAATATGTGAAAGAAAAGAACAGAAACTAAGGGTTATCATTGATTTCTTAGTGAAGACAGCTGATGTGGCCGAAGTTTACACTATACATTTTCTTTACAAATATATTGGTATTCAAACTGCTATATACAAAAATATGTTATTAATTTACATTCACGTAGATTCAAGTAAAATTATATAGAAGTATTACATATAATTTTATACACACACACAGAGTAAGGGACTTGATAGATTTGGGGGCTGATCAAGGGGAAAATGCAGCCAGCAGGTGGCCATAGTATGCTCAATTACTGGGGGGTGGTTTGACAGGTTTATATGCAGGGAAGGCCCCTCACAGCAGGAATCTGTCCAGAGGTTGCTGGGGATCCTAGAGGGAGCTTCCATGTCTCTGTGATATAGCTCAACAGCAAAGCAAGGAGGTTCTGGGTCAGAGAGCTTTCAAGGACAGCAGTGGCTTGGGGCCTTTATGGCCCCAGAAGTTAGCAATAGCTAGCAGATGAGGGTTGAGGATTCATGGTTTGTGCAAAGCAGGTAGGCTATCCATGGCTAAGAATCTTCTTGTTTGGGCTGTTGTTAACGTAATTGGATTTGTACAAATTTAAGTTTGGCACCAGTGGGCTTTTGAGCAAATGAGTCTCAGTCTGCAGTATAGAAACTAATGTACGGGACTTTTTTTGTCTCAATTATATGACATACACAGCTCTTTCTACCTCTCTATTTTTCTTTCTATCTATATATCCAAGTCCTGTTGCAGAATGTGGCTTCAGGTGTTCTAAACAAATTTTTTGTCATATTCGTTAGGATCATGATTAAATTTTTTTAAAATGTTTATTATTATTTATTTACTTATTTTTTGAGAGAGATAGGGCATGAGCAGGGAAGGGCATAGAGAGAGGGAGACCCAGAATCCAAAACAGGCTCCAGGCTCAAAGCTGTCAGCCCAGAGCCTGAGGCGGAGCTTGAACTCGTGAACCACGAGATCATGACCTGAGCTGAAGCTGGACGCTTAACTGACTGAGCCACCCAGACACCCCACGATCATGATTTTTAAAACAATGCTCTAGTTATTTTTATATTGAAATACTTGGCCTAGATAAACATTGAGTTATTACTTAGCCACTATTACAGAAATGTAATTGCCTAAAATTTTTACGACATTTAATTTGCCAATATAGTATCGTGTGTGAAATCCCCAAATCCTCTAAACTTATAATTCTAGTTCTAGTAATGCTTTTCTACAGAAATAAGGTAAAATGTTGGAAAATGTTTCTGCTCAAGGCATTAAAATTCACTACCCTTTATAATTACAAAAACGGAAAACAATCACAATTTGCAAAAAGGATACGGTAAGGCGAATTGTAGAAACTATGCATTGTACAAATTGTTCTTATTAAAACATTGAGAAAATCCTTCCTTTATGTTGTGAGTTCCATGGCATCAGACATTTTCTGTTTTCCTTTTGTTATACAAGTCCTAGAAATTGTCTGTTACATAGTATGCCTCTAGTAAATATTGAATAATGGATGACCCCCCCATAAATTGCATAGAAAATAAACCAAAAAAAGTTATAAAATGTCAAAGGATGTCATGATTTATGAATAATGTATTAGTTTTTGTTTTGTGGTTGGATTTTACATTTTTAAAAACTGACAATTTTTATGGATTAATCAAACCTCATGAAAATTACATTAAAAGTAATCTAGAGTTTGGGGCCCCTGGGTGGCTCGGTTGGTTAAGCGATTGACTCTTGATATCAGCTCAGGTCGCGATCTTGTGGTCATGAGATCGTCCCCTGCGTCAGTCTTTGCACTGAGCATGGGGCCTGCTTAAGATTCTCTCTCTCTCTCTCTCTCTCTCTCTCTCTCTCTCTCTCTCCCTCCCTCCCTCCCTCCCTCCCTCCCTCCCTCCCTCTCCCCCACTTGCTCACTCGCTCACTCTCTCTGTCTCAAAATAAATAAATAAACATTAAAAAAAAATAGGCAATCTAATATTTCCAAACCAGGGGTTGGGGAAATTTTTCTGTAAAGAGTAAGATCGAAACTATTTTAAGCGGTTGGAATTTACAATCTTTGTTACAACTGCTCAGCTCTCCTGGTAACAGGAAAGTGGCCATAGATCGTATGTAAATGAAACAATATGACTTTGATGCCAAAACCTTCAGTTAAAAGAGCTATTTCCAGACCAAGAGGTTTTGTTTTCTTTTTGCATTTTTCCCACTTTATTAAGATGGCTGACATATAAACGATAGAAGTTTAAGGTGTACAATGTGATGATTTATTACATGCATATATTACGAAATCATAATCACAGTAAGTTCAGTTAACATATCTATCATGTCACACAATTAAAATTTTTGTGTATTGAGAAAACATTCAAAACCTACTCTATTAGAACTTTCAAGTATATAATATAGTATTGGTAGTTATGGTCACCATGCTGAGTATTAGATCCAGAGACCTGATTCATCTTATAACTAGAAGTTTGTATCCTTTGGCCAACATCTCCCAATTTCACCCCCCACTACCCTCCACCAGCCACGGGCAACTCCCATTCAACTTTGTTTCTAAGAATTTAGCTATTTTTAGGTTTCACATGTGAGATCATGCACTATTTGTCTTTCTTTGACTTATTTCACTTAGCATAATGCCTTCAAGGTCTTTCCATATTGTCACATGTGGCAGAATACCTTCTATTTTTATGGCTGAAGAACATTTTATTTCATATATGCATCACATTTTCTTTATCCATCCATCCACTGACAGCTAATTAGGTTGTTTCCATGTCTTGGCTACTATGACTAATACTTCAATAAACACTGGAGTGAAGATATCTCTTTGATATCCTGTTTTCATTTCCTTTGGACATACACAGAGAAGTAGGATTGCTGAATCATATACTGAATTGCTGAATCATATTGCTGAATTCATTCAGGAATCTCCATATTGTCTTTCGTAGTGACTGTACCAATTTAAATTCTCACTAACAGTAAGAAAGTTTTGCTTTTGTCTACATTCCTGCCAATACTTATTATCTCTTGTCTTTCTGATGATGGTTAATTTTAACATATATAAGGCAATATCTCATGTGATTTCCCTGATGATTAGTGAGTCTTCTTCGTGTATGTATTGGCAACTTGTCTTTATGCTCTTTAGAAAAATGTCTGTTTAGGTCCTCTGCCCATTTTTTATTTGGATTATTTGTATATCACTCTTGAGTTGTACAACTTCCTTATATATTTTGGATAATAATCCCTTATCAGATATATGATTTGCAAATATTTTCTGTCATTATATAAGTTAACTCTTCATTTTCTTGACTGTTTCTTTTGCTGTGCAGAGACTTGATAGTGTGCTATAGTCCCACTTACTTGGTTTTGCTTTTGTTGCTTGCACTTTTGTTATTACCCACCCCACCCCCCAAAATGGTGCCAAGACCAATGTCAAGGAGCTTTTTTCCAGCTGTGTCCCTGTGCCGGCAGGAATGTTCATGAAGTGCAACCCCCCTGTTGAGGGTAGGGAATAGAGCTGGTTCAAGGGCTACTTCTGGGGCCACAGCCAAGACCAAGGTTTGTGTGCCTATTACTCAATACTTAACTAGGAGTAATTCTTCCTGGGTCCCTTGGCATATGGTACTTGGAGCAGGACTAAGTCCAAACAGAGTTGTAGCTAAGTCCATAGGGATATAGACCTATATCTGGGTCTGTAGCTGGGACCATGGTTGATGAGTCAGCTGCCAACATTGAGCCCGCTTTCTCAAATGGCTCTCCTTGGGCTTGGACTACACCAGAGATTCACAATCGACTACTTGAATCTCAAAGCCCCCACAAGGACACTTTTGTCTTTAGGTAGATGTCAAATTATTACAGTTCAGGGGAAATTTGTGTGGGGATGCCTTATTCAACCATCTTGATGACATCCCACAAAGTACTGTGATACAACTTGCTTTATACATAGAATTTATCAACATCTGTTTCGGATATATCAGTTTATTTTGCTTTCATTGCGATCAAATTTCTTATATTAAGAATTAAATCAAACCAACAACAACAATGTTGATATTTAGAGGGATTTCTAATATAATCCTTGTGGGTCTTCAATGGGTCTGGTCATCTCTGCTCAATTTGAGACAAACTAATGATATTTGAGCTTTAGTCTCCTGTGAGATTGGCCAAAACTATGGTGGGAACTCCATCAGAACTTGATTTCTCCCCTAACTCTGCTTTCTTACCCTCTTTTCTAGAGGTGTGAATACAGAGGTCACTCCTTAATAAGCTTAGTGCACAGTGAAGCCTATCTTGGAGACTGGGAACCCACGCAGCAATTATTTATTGATTGTTTGCCATGCTAGATTAAAACTCTCCAACAGCAGGGATTATTTTTGTTTCATTTAGCAGTGTATAATCAGCCCCAGCACAGTGGGTGGTATCTGGTAGATTCTTCAGGAAGTATTGCCTGCAGTGATGCAATATATGTAACTATTAAAATGACTTGGAGAATATATACTGACAATATGTGTTCATAATTTAAATATTAAGTAAAAATTAAAAAAGTATTATACAATTAATAATCCAATTCAATTTATATAAAATATGTGTATATATATGTAATATATATTTATCAGGAGAAAACTGTTAACATTGTTTCTGATTGTGGGTAAATAATTTTGTATTCTTAATCACCCATATTAAAAAAAAACTCTTCAATAATAATTACAATTTCTATAATGGAGCAATTGCAACTTATATAATTAATTTATTAAATAAATGACAATTGAGTGCCTCTCTTTGCAGTAATGTGAGTAATTTGAGGTACAGCGAAGTGACCAAAACTGATGATCATTGTGGCAGGAGACAACCGAAGCGTCCATCGCTCACATGTCTGCTGTTAGGTCTGGAATGGCTAAATGGGTCCAGTGTTGGTCCCACGTCAATCTCTTTCTCCGCTTGGCTTCCCCATGTAGCCAGCTTGGGCTTTCTTACTGAATGGAGGCCTCACAGTATAAAAACACTTTATGTGGGGACTGTTTTCCTCAGAGCCCACATTCCAAATGATTTATATAGTAGATGGCAGGTTTTTTATGATCTAGTATCAGGAATGTTTAAGCAGCGCATCTGCTCAATTGTATTCATCAAAATACATGCAAGGAGAGGACAGGTATGTAGTACACTTTTCTTTTTTTTTTTTTTTTTTCTTTTTTTTTTCAAAGGATTTTATCTTTATTTTTTTTTTTTTCAACATTTTTTTATTTATTTTTGGGACAGAGAGAGACAGAGCATGAACGGGGGAGGGGCAGAGAGAGAGGGAGACACAGAATCGGAAACAGGCTCCAGGCTCCGAGCCATCGGCCCAGAGCCTGACGCGGGGCTCGAACTCACGGACCGCGAGATCGTGACCTGGCTGAAGTCAGACGCTTAACCGACTGCGCCACCCAGGCGCCCCTGTAGTACACTTTTCAAAGAGGAATGGATTCAACATGCAGACACAAGGAATTGATGACTCTCATCTTGGTGATATGGATCCAGTTTTGCTTTCTCATCCAGGCCCAAAGCTTTTTTTATTTTGATAGATGAATTATTTGGTGTACATATGGCTAAATCAGATATTTTTGGACTTAGGTCTACCATACTATTTTAGGATGCATTTTCTCTTTTTTGTTCCCTTTGAAATATTTGACATGTAGATAGACTATTACTGATTTTTGGAAGTGTTTAAGTTTAATATTCATTTTCTTTCTATGATTAAGAAAGTTTATAATCTGTCTTACTTGTTATAGTGTTTGCCTTTCTGACAATTTATATTATACTAGACATGTTTAAATATTAAATAAACTTATTCTTAATACATTAACTTCAGTAACTGTCTTATGACTCGCTGTACTGAGAAGCAGAAGGAAAAGTATACTTAAAACACCTTCCCTATCACCATTCTGCTGATCAATTCTTGATTCTGTTTGATTACTTTGATACTTTGATATTTTTACTTCTTTTAGTTATAATGTCTCAATTAAATTTTTTTTAATGTTTATTTATTTTTGACAGAGAGAGAGAGAGAGAGAGACAGAGCATGAGTGGGAGAGGGGCAGAGAGAGAGGGAGACACAGAATCTGAAGCAGGCTCCAGGCTCTGAGCTGTCAGCACAGAGCCCGAAACGAGGCTCAAATTCATGAACTGTGAGATCATGATGTGAGCTGAAGTTGAATGCTTAACTGACTGAGCCATCCAGGTGCCCCAATATAATGTCTCAATTTAAGTAATGCAGTTTGATTTTTTTTCCAATGATTAAATTTTTAAGAGATTTTTGTGTTTAATTTATTTTTTTTTTAATTTACATCCAAGTTAGTTAGCGTAGAGTGTAACAATGATTTCAGGAGTAGATTCCTTAATGCCCCTTACCCGTGTAGCCCATCCCCCTCCCATAATTCCTCCAGGAGCCCTCTGTTTGTTCTCCATATTTAAGAGTCTCTTATGTTTTGTCCCCTTCCCTGTTTTTATATTATTTTTGCTTCCCTTCCCTTCCCTTGTGTTCATCTGTTTTGTATCTTGAAATCCTTGTATGAGTGAAGTCATATATTTGTCTTTCTCTGACTAATTTCGCTTAGGATGATACCCTCTAGTTCCATCCACGTAGCTGCAAATGGCAAGATTTCATTCTTTTTGATTGCTGAGTAATACTCCATTGTATATATATACCACATCTTCTTTACCCATTCACCCATCGATGGACATTGGGTTCTTTCCATACTTTGGCTATTGTTGATAGTGCCACTAGAAACAGTAGGGGTGCATGTGCCCCTTCAAAACAGTACACCTGTATCCCTTGGATAAATACCTAGTAGTGCAATTGCTGGGTCATAGGGTAGTTCTATTTTTAATTTTTTGAGGAACCTCCATACTGTTTTCCAGAGTGGCTGCACCAGTTTGTAAATAATGCAGTTTGATTTTTGTAACATGTGTTAAAATGAGCTTTTCCTAATACTAAATGTTAATTATTTTTAAATTTTGTAATTAAAGCCCAATATTTAGCTTTATTTCCTCATTTAAATGGATTTGGATTTTAATGCTTTTTGCAGAAATTTTACTTTCAGCTCTTGATTGAGACTTAAAGAAATTCTTGTTTTGTAGCATGTAAACAATATCTATTATTTAAACTTTAAAACAGCTGACATCATATCTCTATCACATTTTCTTTCTCCAAAAACACTAAGTATGTAGGTATTACTCTACTCACATCTAGTGTTGGACAGTCTTCCTAAAGTATGTTATTCTCTATAGGTTTATATATTTAATCCATAATTTATTAAGGGGTATTTTATCTTCTTTATCCATCATTTTAACTCTTATTTTTTTACTTTATTTGTTTTTGCTATGCATGCTCTTCTTTATGTGTAAAATTTGGAGGGATTCGCATAAAGACATTGAAACTTTAGCTTCTTCCAAAGCCTCCAGAGTGGTAGAATTGACCTCACCTTCCTGCTTGATACTCAGCATAAAAGACCTCGCATAAAGTGGAAGTCTTACAAGATGAATCTTGCCCTCCTCAATATCCACCGCTAGCCCTGCTGGTTACCACTTGATAAGTAACTATGGGCAAGTCTCAACATAGCTTGAGCAGTGAAATTGATTTCTTTTATAGGAGGCTAGCCTATTAAAAAACAAAGAACAAAAAACCATAGATCCCAGGAGTTTTTGGAATTTCTTCTTAAGCTTGTAAATAATATAGTTAGAATTCCCTTGGCAAATAAATGTGGAAAGGGTAAGGAGGCTTTGGAAACTGGGCATGATAGAATGAATTTACTATGTCAGACAAAAGCCAGAAGGATATTGAATTGATTTTCTTCACTAAAACAATAAGAAATTCACTACTGAATGTGTGAGGAGGTCAGCACTCCCTGTCCTCTGTGAGCCAGAGCTGATAGGAAAAGATAATTAGTGAAGCTTTTATTTTTCTCTATTTTTTTTCTTATTTAATGTTTTATTCTGTCTTATGTTTTGTTTCCCTTGTGGAGAGTTCTTTGTTCTAGAAATACATTTTTACTGATAAAGCACAAATGAATTCCTTGACAGTCTATCTGTAAGAATCACTTAGTGTTTGACTAGCAGGAAGTCTATTTAACAGTGACATAACTAGCATTTTATTTTTAAGGAACAATTACTTTTAATTTTTTTTAAATTCCAGTGTAGTTAATATACAGTGTTATATTAATTTCAGGTGTATAATATAGTGATTCAGCAATTATATACATCACCCAGTGCTCATCACAACAAGTGCCCTCCTTAATCCCCATTACCTATTTCATCCGTATCCCCTCCTACCTCCCCTCTGATAACCATCAGTTTGTTCTCAATAGTTACGAGTCTGTTTCTTGGGTCATCTCTCCCTCTCTCTCTCTCTCTCTCTCTCTCTCTCTCTCTCTCTCTATTTCCTTTAGCTCATTTGCTTTGTTTCTTAAATTACACATAAGAGTGAAATCATGTTATTTGTCTTTCTCTGGCTGATTTATTTCACTTAGGATTATACTCTTCAGCTCTCTCTGTGTTGCTGCAAATGACAAGATTTCATTCTTGTTTATGGCTGAATAATAGTCCATCACATACACACCCCCCACATCTTTAGCCATTCATCGGCTGATGGGTATTTGAGCTGCTTCCATGATTTGGCTATTGTAAATAATGCCACTGTAAACACAGAGGTGTATGTATCCCTTTGCATTAGTGATTTCTGGTTTGGGGGTAAATAACCAATATCGTGACTACTGATACTTCTATTTTAACTTTTTGAGGAACCTCCATACTGTTTTCCATAGTGACTGCACCAGTTTGCATTCCCACCAACAATGCAAGAGGGTTCCTTTTGCTCCACATCCTTGCCAACACTTGCTGTCTCTTGTATTTTTTGTAAGTTTTTATTTATTTATTTTGAGATGGGGGGAAGGGCATAGGGAGAGAGAGAGAATTCCAAGGAGGCTCTGCAACGGTCAGCACAGAGCCCAATGTGGGACTCGAACTCATGAACTGTTAGATCATGGCCTGAGCTGAAGTCAAGAGTCAGACATTCAACTGACTGAGCCACTGAGGTACCCCACTTGTGTTTTTTATTTTAGTCATTCTGACAAATGTGAGGTGATACCTCATTGTATTTTTGGTTTGCCTGCCCCTGATGATGAGTCATGTTGAGCATCTTTAATGTGGCCATCGTTTGGCCATCTGGATATCTTCTTTAGAGAAATGTCTGTTCATTTCTTCTGCCTGTTTTTTAATTGGGTTATTTGTGGTTTTGGGTGTTGAGTTGTATCGGTTCTTTATATATTTTGGGCACTAACCCTCTATTAGATATGTCATTTGCTGCAAATACCTTCTCCCATTCCATAGATTGCCTTTTAGTTTCGTTGATTGTTTCCTCCACTATATAGAAGCCTTTTATTTTGATGCATTCCCAGTAGTTTATTTTTACTCTTCTTTCCTTTGTCTCAGAAGAGATATCTAGAAAAATGTTGCTACAGCTGATGTCAGAGACTTTACTGCCTTCTAGGTTTTTTATGGTTTCAGGCCTCACATTTGGTCTTTAATCCATTTTGAGTTTATTTTTGTGTATGGTGTAAAAAAGTGGAATGGTTTCGTTCTTTGCATGTAGCTGACCAGTTTTCCCAATATCATTTATTGAAAAGACTGTCTTTTTCCCATTGCATATTCTTTTTGTTTTGTCAGAGATTAATTGGCCATATAATTGTGAGTTTATTTCTGGGTTTTCTATTCTGTTCTATTGATCTATATGTTTTTGTGTGTGTGTTTGTGTGTGTGTGTGTTTGAGTGTGTGTGTGTGCGTGCGTGTGTGTGTGCCAATACCATACTATTATTTTGAGTACTATAGCTTTGTAATATAACTTAAAATCTAATTGTGCTTCCTCCAGCTTTCCTTTTCAAAATTGCTTTGGCAAGTTGGGGTCTTTTGTGATTCCATATAAATCTTCAGGTTTTTTTTGTTTTACTTCTGTAAAAAATGTTGGTATTTTGATAGGGATTGCATTAAATCTGTAGATTGCTTTGGGTAGTACAGATATTTTAACAATAAATATTCTTCCAACCCATGAGTATGGAGTGTCTCCGTTTCTTTGTGTCATCTTTAATTTCTTTCATCAGTGTTTTATAGTTTTCAGAGTATAGGTCTTTCATCTCTTTGGTTGGGTTTGTCCCAAGGTAGCGTAGTATTTTTGGTGCATTTGTAAATGTGATTGTTTTCTTAATTTCTCCTACTGCTGCTTCATTAAGAGTGTATAGAAACACAACATATTTCTGCACATTGATTTTGTATCCTGTGACTCTGTTGAATTCATTTATCAGTTCAGGTAGTTTTTTGGTGGAGTCTTTAGGGTTTTTATAGTGTATCATAATCATCTGCAATTAGTGAAAGTTTTACTTCTTGCTTACTAATTTGGATGCCTTTTATTTCCTTTTGTTGTCTAATTGCTATGGCTCGGTTTTCTAGTACTATGTTGACTACAAGTGGTGAGAATACACATCCTGGCTTGTTCTTGACCATTTGGGGAAAACTCATATTTCCCCATTGAGTATGATGTTAGTAGTGGAATTTTTCATATATGGCTTTTATTATGTTGAGGTATGCTTCCTCTAAACCTGTTTTATTGAAGGCTTTTATCATGAATGGATATTGTACTTTGTAGCATGTTTTCTCTGTGTCATTGGGATGATTATATGGTTTTTTATCTTCTAACTGGTGTGATGTATCACGTTGATTGATTTGTAAATATTGAACCACGCTTGTATTCTAGGGATAAATCCCACTTGATTATGATGAATGATTTTTTAAAATGTATTGTTATATTCTGTTTGCTGGTATTTTGTTGAGGATTTTTGCATCTAATTTCATCAGATATTGGCCTGTAATTCTTTTTTAGTGGTGTCTTTATCTGGTTTTGATATTAGGGTAATCCTGTCTCATAGAATGAATATGAAAACTTTTTGTTCCTCTTCTATTATTTAGGATAGTTTAAAAAGAATAGCTATTAACTCTTCTTTAAATATTTGGTATAATTTGCGTGTGAAGCCATCCTGGAGTTTTTGTTCATTAGGAGTTTTTTTTTACATTTTTTGTTATTTGTTTATTTATTTATTTATTTATTTACTTACTTATGTTTCAATCTCCCTATTGGTAATCAGTCTATTCAGATTTTCTCTTTCTTCCTGCTTTAGTTTGGTAATTTATATGTTTCTAAAAATTTATCAGTTTCATATAGGTTGTCGTATTTGTTGGCACATGGCTTTTCATAATATTCTCTTACATTTGTTTTTATTTCTGTGGTGTTTGTTATTTCTCTTCTTTCAGTTGTAAATTTATTTATTTGAGTCCTTTTTTTTTTTCTTTTATGAATCTGACTAAAGGTTTATGGATTTTGTGGATCTTTTTAAAGAAGAAGCTTCTGGTTTCATTTATGTGTTCTGTGTTTTTGTTGTTGTTGTTTAGTTTTTATATCATTTATTTCTGCTCTAATCTTTGTTATTTTCTTCCTTCCACTGTCTTTGGCTTTTGTTCTTTTTTTTTTTTTTTTTTTTTTTTTTTTTTTTTTTTTTTTTTTTTAGCTCCTTTAGGTGTAAGGTTAGGTTGTTTATTTGAGCCTTTTCTTGCTTCTTGATGTAGGCCTAAATTGCTATAAACTCCCTGCAGAGCATGGGGCGGGGGAGGGTCAGAGAGAGAGGGAGACACAGAATCTGAAGCAGGCTTCAGGCTCTGAGCTGTCAGCATAGAGCCCAATGCGGGGCTCAAACCCATGGACCATGAGATCATGACCTGAGCTGAAGTCGGACGCTTAACGGACTGAGCCACCCAGGTGCCCCATAAACTCCCTCTTAGTACTGCTTTTGCTGCATCCCAAACATTTTGGACCATTGTATTTTCATTCGTATTTGTTTCCATACGTTCGTTAATTTCTTTTTGATTTATTGGTTAACCCATTCACTGTTTAGCAGCATATTACTTAACCTGTATGTATTTTGTGGTCTTTCCAGATTTTTTCTTATGTTTAATTTCTAGCTTCATAGTGTTGTAGTCAGAAAAGATGCATGGTATGACTCAATCTTCTTGAATTAGTTGAAAATTGCTTTGTGGCCTAATATGTGATCTATTCTGGAGAATGTTCCATGTGCAGTTGAAAAGAATGTGTATTCTGCTGTTTTGAGATGGTATGTCCTAAATGTATCTGTTAAATCCATCTGGTCCAGTGTGTTGTTCAAAGCCATTGTTTCCTTGTTGATTTTCTGTTTGGATGATCTGTCCATTGATGTAAATGGGATGTTAAAGTCCCCTGCTAGTATTTTATTACTATTGTTTATTTCCTTTATGATTGTTATTAACTGTTTTATGGATTTGGGTTCCTCTATGTTGGGTGCATATATATTTACGGTTGTTATACCTTCTTGACTAATTATCCCCTTTATTATTACACAGTGACCTTTGAAATCACTTGGTACAATATGTTTTAAAATATATTTTGTCTGATATGAATATTTCTACCCCAGCTTTCTTTAGACATTGATTTGCATGATAAATGTTTCTCCATCCCCTCACTTTCAATCTGCCGGTGCCTTTAGGTCTGAAATGAGTCTCTTGTAGGCAGCATGTAGATGGGTCCTGTTATTTTATCCATTCTGTCATCTTGTCTTTTGATTGAAGCATTTAGACCATTTCCATTCAACGTAATTATTGATAGATATGTATTTATTGCCATTTTATTACTTATTTTTGTTTCTGAAGTTTCTCTCTAATCCTTTCTTCTCTTTCTTTTATGTTTTGCTGTTTTTCTTTAATGATATATTTAGATTTCTTTTTCTTTATTCTTTGCATATATATTAGTGGTTTTTTGATTTGTGGTCACCATTAGGTTTGTATATAACTTCTTCTGCAAATAACAATCTATGTGAAATTGATGATCCTTTAAGTTTGAACACATCCTTTACTCTTCTCCTCCCTCTGTTTTGGGTATATGGTGTCGTATTTTACACCCTTTTCCTTTGTGAGTTCCTTGACTGATTTTTTACAGAAATGTTCATATTTACTGCTTTTGTGTCGCCTACTTTCATACTGTCACTTTGGTCTTTTTTTTTTCCACTCAGAGTCCCCTTTAATATTTCTTGCAAGGCTGGTTTAGCAGTCATGAACTCCTTTAGTTCTTGTTTGTCTGAGAAACTCTTTGTCTCTCCTTTTCTGAATGGTAGCTCTACTGGACACAATATTCTTGGCTCCTGAATCTGCATAGATTAGGGAAGAGTTCACCTATTATTTCTTCAAGTAAATATTCTGGCCCCCTTTTCTCACTCCTCTTCTGGGATTCCTAGAATACAAATGTTATCACATTTGATGGAGACACTGAGTTCCCTAATTCTAGTCTCATTTTGCGTATTTCTTTTTTCTCTCTTTTGTTCAGCTTGATGACTTTTCATTATTTTGCCTTCTAGCTCATTAATTCATTCTTTTGCTTCTTCCATCCTACTGTTCATTCTAATAAGCATGCTTCTCATTTTGTTTATTCAGCCATTTGTCTCTGCTATGTTATTCCTTAGCTCTGTGCTAATGGTCTCACTGATGTCCTCTACTATTTTCTCAAGTCCAGTGAGCATCTTTACAATCATTACTTTAAATTCTCTATGAAGCATGTTACTTATATCTCTATCAGACATGTTTCACTTAGATATCTGGCTGTGGCCTTGTCCTATTATCTCATGTGGGACAAATTCCTCTGTCTTCACATTTGTCTAAGTCTTTGTGTCTGTTTCTGTGTGTCAGGAAAGTCAGCTCTATCTTCTGTTTTTGAGGGTTATGGGCTTATGAAGAGGAGCTCGTGTTGTGCCCTGCAGCTTAGTGTCTCTTGTTCCCCAGGGCCTGGCACTTTCAGGAGTGTCTCCAATGTGTGTTGCATACACTCCGCTGTTGTGTCCTGGCTACTTTATCCTCCAGGCCTGTTGCCTGCAGAGGCTCTCATTGCCTGTTGTGGGAAGTGTTTGGTCCCTGGACTGAATGTGATGAGTTTTAACTAGGTGTGCTGTGTTCTGCTTGTGAAATGAGATCTGTCAGCACCACTGCCAGAATCAAGACCCCACAAAACTCCCTGGTTTGGAGTTGCAGTGTGGGAAGGGGCCCACTCTCTGGGACTGAGGCAGACATGACTGGGAAGGATGGTTCCACCAGAGCACAGGGGTGGGAGTTGTGGTAGATTTATAATCATAGGAACTATCAGTGCCACAATATTGCATATCATCCAATAGCTGTCAGTCACATAGAAATGACCTCTTTAATGCAGCACCTTCATGATAAATCTCTATGTGGGCAGGCAGTATCTTCTAGAACCTAGTATATATGTTGCACAAATGACCATTAAATGAAAGCGTGTTCTCAATTTGTAGGTACCAGGGCTGAGGAGGAGAGGATTGGACCCTGTTACCAACATACACAGTGATTCACTTGGGGAATTTGTTCCTCCTATCCCCAGAGGTTAAACCACATCATAACTCGAGGCCTCAGTTGGAGGGGGAGCACAATAAGCATTCCACTAAATTTAAAGCTATGTCTGTCCTCTGATCATTTGGTACCACTAATATTATTAGACTAGAAAAAAAAGTAAGGGATTACTGTATGCCTGGGTTAATAGACCCTGCTTATAAGGAAGCACTAGATATTGCTACATGATGGGGGTAGTCAGAAGAATATCTGAAACTTGAGGGGTTCACTGGGGAATCTTTAGGTGTTTCCATTCCCAGAAATCACAGGAAAAAGGCAATTCCAAAAACCATATTCTGAAATGGGAAAGGATTCAGATGCCATGAAGATGTGTATCACTCCACTGGGCAGGCACAACAGACAGATGCAAGTTCTGTATGCAGGTGAACAGAATCTAGAATGGGTGGTATAGAAGAAAATAATGAATAAGGAAGTGTAACAGCTTGTTCCTTGATCCTTCCATTGTAAAGATTTTTAAATAGATGATAAGCAGCCTTTGTCCACAAGTGTCACTAAGAGAGAGTATTCAATGCAAATTTTGAGCAGAAGTGGATTTCAGACTCTAGGTAATACTGTTCATACAATGCCCCATAGCCCTTCACTCATAGGCTCTTGAAGATACATCCAGTATGTTAGCTCTCCCCTTGTGTCTCCTAGGAGCCTCCACAGCCATATTAAGCTGCAAAATGGAAAGTTAGAGTACTTAATCCCCTGTAGAGTATCTCTCAACCAGTGAATAAGGGATTTGGTAAAACAAAACAAAACAAAATAAAAGCCCCAGGTTTCTTGTTTCGTTTGCTTTTTTAGAGAGAGTTCTGAAGAATGTTCCATATGGTTTTGTGGAAGGTTTGAGAAGGATTAAGTCCCTGTAGTCCCAGCAGTAATATGTCCATTAATGCAATTTTTGTTGGCTTTTCACCCTTCCATATCTCACTTTGTTCACTCTTTTGATGGTATTTCCTGAGGTCATGTCCCAAATAAACTACCTTCCCCAATGACCTTGTCTCTCAGGTTTGATGGTATCCTAATGTAAGATCTCACACACACACACACACACACACACACACACACACACGCCATGCCACACCACCCCATGCCACACAAAATCCTGGATTGCTTAAAAAATAATTATATATAACTATATTTCACCTACTGATTTTGTCTCCATGTTTACATGGAAGTCAACTTTATTCTCAATGCCGTCAAACATTTTACGTTAGAAAAATACTAAGTGAAAGCTTGGACCAAAACAAGCTAATTTTACTCTTTATCCAATATGTGTAGATAGCAACAGTAGATTTGCTGTCTCAAGGTTAAAACTGAAAATAAAAGATACATCCATGAGAAAAGCATACTGTTTCTTGTAAAGACTTCAACCTTGCCAAATTACTTAACAAGGAGAAAAGATACAATTAGACAATGGGAAAGTGTGCTAATTTTCATTCTTGTCTAGTTTAGGCTCATTATCAGAATAAAGTGAATATTAAATAGGATGCTTTAGGCCTTAAGCTTATAAAAAACAAGTTAGATTGTGAACTGTATATTGTTATATATTTCATATTGAATTGCCTTGATCTACAACCTCAAGCTACCCTTCATCATTATTGCATACCTGATTTCTGCGAGAATACTATTAGTTATTCAAAGCATTATACATTTTACCATGACTCAAAGTATCATGTGTACCTTAAATTACCTGATAAGCTCTTCTAAATTTAAATAAACCCTAGAAAATCCTACTTCACTACATAACTAAATAAAGGTTTTAATGGAACTGAATTTGATCTGGAAGAGAAATAGGGGGATTATGCATCTATTTTTATTCTTATTTAGTATCTATAGTGATTAAATTTTTAAGCAAAAATTGCATTTAACTTTAATACCCATTAAATATATATTAATATATCAAATGCAAATTACATTGCCATTTTGTTTTAATATTATTTTCCAAAAATTTTGTCATTACAATTTATACATTCTTGTACAGATATAAAATATTTATCAGGAACCCTTTTGTGTCGTATTTCCCTGAACTGCATAATGGATACAACCCACTTGTGAGGACTATGTGGGCTGATAGTCTAAAACCCCTAGAACAATACCGGGCAATGTAGATGCATTCCTTAAATAACATTTATATGAATCAAGGAGATAAATAGTAACACAGTAATGCACTTTTCAAAAAGGGTAAAATTCTTTGAGTACACTGACCAAAGTCACCCAGATTTGATTTTCAAGGCTATGTAAAGTTTCTGATAATAAATTCTAAACCATGCAGAATATAAGTGGTTCCTTATTTCCCATAAAATTAACTTTGTTGGGAAAATCAAAAGGTACATCCAGTAATAATAGCATATTTCAGCTATCTGCCAACACCAGCACCTCATGATTGTGGGTCTTGAATAGTTGGATATATAACGTAGGAGAGGTATAAAAATAACACCTCTATTACTGAAAAGGCCTTATTAAACAATAGGGCTATACATCAGTTAGACAAGTGGTTTTATTAATACTGCAGCTTAGAAGTAATCAACTGTATCCAGTTTTATATAACTGAATTAATACTGAACTCACATGATGCTTCTTAGTTGTGAAGTATGGTAGCACTCGTCTGTCCCTGGTTAAGGAGTAGAGGATCTGCATTATTTCCTGACACAGCAAGCATGAACATCAGCATATTTACCTGGGTGGACCTGGGATAGCTCTCATGCCCTTTGCAGTCACATGATGTGCCCAAATGAATTGTGACATGCACAGTAGGTTTGTGTAGCAGCTGCAAAAGCACTGAGCTGTATACAAGCAGAAAGAAATTCTGATGTGTTACCTTATCTCTCCAAGTAACTCACTGTGTGACCAACTATGACAAATGGCCCAGATAAAGGAGTGGCCAGGGCCTTGATTGGAACATCCAAGAAAATGTAGAGGGCCACAGCAAGCACAGAGAAGACCCTGCCTCCCCACCAGGAATACCTAGCTAAGTACACTATGTGCTACCCTGTATTTTATGATCTGTTTGCACTCTAGGTGGTGAGAAAATAATTCCCACTGGTCCAGGACCACCAAGAAATGTTTGGCCTGTTGATTTCCCTTGGTTCTTTCCTTCAACTTGGGCAATTCGTCTCAAAAGTATGTGGATTAATACACAGCCCAAAACTTGAGATTGCTTTCCAAATTTTTGTAATTCTCTTTGTGTCATACCCTCCCATAAGGTCTTCTGCCTTCCACGTTCTGTCTACCTAGGTCTTCCTGATTTCTGCTCTATTCCTCCTCAACCTTGCAATTCTGCTGGCTCCTGTTTGGTTTCAGCTTTATAATGTGATGCCCTGTAAACTGTCTTCAGGCAATAAATTTGGGTAATTGTGGGTTCATTTTGCTTACTCTCAGAGATCATGATTTTTGCTACTTGATAACTAATATCTGACATGTAGTGTTTCATCTGTATTAATGTATATTTTATGTTTTTCTTCTTTTCTTTCTTGTCTTCCTGTCTTTCTTTCTCCTTCCTTCTCCTTCCCTCTTTTATCTTTTCTTCTTTTCTTTTCTTCTTTCCTTTCCTCCTTCCTTCCTTCCTTCCTTCCTTCCTTCCTTCCTTCCTTCCTTCCTTCCTTCCTTCCTTCCGAAGGATGTTAAGCCTCTTCCTGCTGATCCAGAAGTGGAAATTTCTGTTTTCTTGTGTAGATCAGCTATAAAGATTATTGAAGAGAAGCGCTGCTATGTTACATCTGTATTTTATTCTCCACAAATCAGAAATAATTAGATGCTGTTTCCATCATTTTCCATGTTTGAATCTGATACTTTAAGAAGAGTGTTTGAAATTATACATTACTGCAAGTTGTCTAGTATGTCTGCACCCTAGCTAGTAAGATTTAATAATAAAGATTATCCTTTCGTGATACAGTGATACAGTGCAGTCTCAGAATCGGAAAACTGACCTTCAGTTGTGTGTGTCTGTGTGTGTGCATGGTGTGTGTTTGTGAATCAAGCTCTATGTTTTCTTTTTCTTTACCATAATATTTATTCTTATTATGTCCACTCAGAAATTAGATCCTTTAGCATGTCATTGAAACTGAGTAGCTAATGTCTTTTTGAGGAGTTTAAATTTTTTTTTAATTTTTTTTAACGTTTATTTATTTTTGAGACAGAGAGAGACAGAGCATGAATGGGGGAGGGTCAGAGAGAGAGAGGGAGACACAGAATCTGCAAAAGGCTCCAGGCTCTGAGCTGTCAGCACAGAGCCCATGTGGGGTTCGAACTCACAGACCGCGAGATCATGACCTGAGCCAAAGTTGGCCGCTTAACCAATTGAGCCACCCAGGTGCCCCGTTTTTGAGGAGTTTAAATATACTCTGAAATGTGAGGATAAGCTGTGTTTTACAAAAGTGATTTTCTTGGACAACTGAAAACTATGTTATGAGCTACAATTTAGGCAAGAAGTTTTCTCAATGGCATATTAAAAAGAAAAATTCACCACAGAATGTTGGCTTTCAATGCAAAAGTGTCTTAACAGTGGACATTAATACAACACACTGCATTAAAATAAAATGAAGAAATATGTTAAAAGATATTTGGTAAAACTGAAAGCACATTTTTGATAAAAGCTTATAGCCCACTACTAACAGAAGAATGCGTTGTTAACAAGATCCTTTAAATCATCAGTTCATATTATATTCCACAATGAAACTGTTAGGCTCTTTAATTAAAATCTGCAATATGACAGATATACTTTCTAGTGCTATTATTAAAGAAATGAGATAAAGTTTAGTAAAATGTATCAAAAGTATTACTATTGTAGATTATTTGAATGTCTGCCTAGACAATTGCAGAAAGTAGGCAAAATACTATAAAATACTATATAAAGTATAGTGATGAGTTTGACACAAATGTGCCTAAAATTATCCATAACATAGCAACTATATGTTAGAAAATATACGTGAAATACTCAAAAGCTAAGTGAGGAGATTTGTTTTATTAATAGAAAATGTAGTTGTTTGACATTATGTACTGAAAATGTAAGTATTTTAAAGATCTTCATTATTCTCCCTCTCTCTCTGCCCCTCCCCCGTTCGTGCTCTGTCTCTCTCTGTCCCAAAAATAAATAAAAAACGTTGGAAAAAAAAAAATTAAAAAAAAAAAAAAAATGGGGCGCCTGGGTGGCGCAGTCGGTTAAGCGTCTGACTTCAGCCAGGTCACGATCTCGCGGTCCGTGAGTTCGAGCCCCGCGTCAGGCTCTGGGCTGATGGCTCGGAGCCTGGAGCCTGTTTCCGATTCTGTGTCTCCCTCTCTCTCTGCCCCTCCCCCGTTCGTGCTCTGTCTCTCTCTGTCCCAAAAATAAATAAAAAACGTTGGAAAAAAAAAATTTTTTTTAAAGATCTTCATTATTAAATGAACCACTGTAAATTCATTAAAATGCAAGACAGACCAATGAAATGTAATGAAACACTACAAAAAGCTTAATGATTTGTGTTTAGACTTGTGTAAAAGCTATCCTTTAAGAAACTGCTACTTATGGAGTTGGTGGTATAGTGTCAGAGAAGAATATCTACAACTACCAAAAAAATATATTTAAATAATTTCTTCCTTCCTTTCCACATGCATATCTGTGTTAGGCCAGAATTTTTACGTACGTAAAACAACATGTCACAATAGATTGAATGCAGAAGCAAATGTGCAAATTTAGTAGGAGCTTTTCCACTGATTCAGATCTTAAGGACAATGCCATTGTTCCCACTAATTTTTGTTTTTTAAGTATATTTATTGAATATATAAATGTGTTACTTGTATTCATATGTGCTTATTGTTTTTTTTAATGAATTTTTAAAGTTTTATTTTCAGTCCTAAGTTTTATACAGTTGCTAATAATAGATATAACCCACATAAACAATATCCTTTTGGGTCCTCAATAATTTCTAAGAATATAAAGTGGTCATGAGACTAAAGTGTTTGACAGGTGCTGTCATAAAATAACAATAATATACTTTTCGCAGGACTGCTGGCAGAATGTACTTAGCACAGAATCAGATAGTGCTTTTTTATACTATATTTTTTGTTTTCTTTTATAATCATAATAGTCACAGTATTCCCTTACATGACGATAATTGCTTGAGATTGATACATTTATGGATTCTTGAGTCCCATCAAAATGCATTAAGGAAATGTTACAGGATTATCATTCATTATAAAGAGCAAGCATTAAACATTTTATTTCCAATGTTATTTGGAGCCAATATGAGCTACAACATCTATGCCTTTTGGGTATTTAAGTTACAAGTTTTCTGCTACATAATATCTATTACTGCTAACCATTCCTTGCATTGGTCTATCTTCCCTTCAAAATTCAATACCCAAGATATAAGCAAGAGCCAGTGTTGTAGAAGAACCATGTATTGGCTGCCAGTGGGCAGATTTGACACTTGGGGATTGTAAATTCTACCTTCCCTTCCAAGGACAAGTGAGTATGACCGGGGCTTGGCACCATTTGCTTTAATATCCTTCTCTATAAAATGGGAATGATGCTAATGGTTCCCTGTGGTGCTCTGAGAACGGAAGGTTACTCAAGTAGGATTGTGAAATGCTCAGATTTGAAGTGTCACCCTGCAGCGGGGTATTTAGAATTTGTAGAATTGTGAAAGGACAAGTCAGTTTAAAAAAGATGATCATCACAAATGGGATTCTTTTTATGGAAAGAACTTTAAATGTTGAGTCCCGTTCAGTCCTGGAACTAGAGAAGTTTCGTACTTACTGTTAGGTTATTGGTTATTGAATATAAGCAATAGGTAATAACAATATATGTGATTGAGTATTAACGATATTCAAACCTAAACAAAAGGATGTCAGGACTATTATTTGGTTCTTTTAAGAAACTGTGGATGTTGGGATAATATATTAACTTAACACGATTTTGTGGTACGTACCTGAACAAAAGGCTCCCCAAAATTTTGCTCACGTTTGCATGCAGCTGGACCCAGTTAGGGATATCCCATCTATGCCAGGACGTAGATCTAATGACAGTGGGCTTTAGATTTTCTCTCATACCTTAGGACACAAATGACCTGGCCTGTGTATTTATGCTAGATGAACCTGATGGGGACATGACTTAGACTTAGCCCTGCTTGTGGAGGAAGGGACCTGAGGAGAGAAAAGAAAAACAGGTGCCTCTTCTGAGATGAGGTTTACTATGACAGATAACACGTGGCATCTAAAGGAAGCACAATAGCAGATGAATTTCTAGCCATGACATTAAAATTCAGGGAAACTTGAAATAGAGGAATTTCAGTAGGCAGGTATGGAAGTAATCAGTGGGAAATAGTGGGAAGACTAGGAAACAATTAGTAGAAGGGGTATTTTTCTGCACTGTTTAATTAAGGTCTTCAACCCTTATTGTAATTATCAGAGATATATTCAAATCAGTAATAATGCTTTTGATAATTTTTTTTTATCTTACCGATACCTTTCTATAATCTAAACACCACTCTAGGTATTTTATAAGCATTAGCTTATTTAAAACTCCTAACCACTTACATGGACAAGAAAATGAGGCACAGAGTGTTGTTTGCCCACAGTCAGAGGTTAAGTGTGAGAATTATTTACTGTGTCTTAATTTAAATCCTTGTGAGTTTGACACCAACATTGATGTTTTTTCCACTGCAGTAAAGTGTATCCAGAATCATCAGCATCATTTTTTAAATGTGGAAAGTTACAGATTTTTAAAATGGTGACTTGAAAATACCTCAAACAATACCTGGCCAATGGAGTTGCTTCCACTGAAAAGTTTAAAGTTTTCAGAAAAGCAGCAACATCAAAATGACCTTCTCTTGGGGGACGTGAGGAGGGGATTAATCATAGATATATTTTCCAAAAGCTATGAATCATTGAGGTAGACAGAATTATGGCCCCCAAAGATACCCACATTCTAAATCCCGGAACCTGTGAATATGTTACCTTACATGAGAAAAATGACTTTGCAGACGGAATTAAATTAGTGTCTTCCTGCAGGAAGAGTATCCTGGATTATCTGGGTAGTCCAATGTAATTGCAAGGATTTGTGTGTGTGTGTGTGTGTGTGTGTGTGTGTGTGTCCGTGTGCGTGTGTGTGTGTGTGTGTGTTTTGAGTTTTTATTTAAATTCTAGCTAGTTAACATGTAGTGTAACATTAGTTTCAGGAGTAGAATTTAATGATTCATCATTTACATATAACAGCCAGTGCTCCCCCCCAAAAAAGTGCCCTACTTAATACCCATCACCCATTTAGCCCATCCCCCCCACCCACTTCCCCTTCAGCAACCCTCAGTTTGTTCTCTCTTAAAAAAAAGAGAGAGGGAGGCACACCATAGAAGAGACTCTTAATCACAAGGATCTTTGTAAGTGAAAGAGGGAGGCAGGTGAGTCAGAGTTAGAGGAGGAAATGTAGCAGCAGAAGCAGAAGCTAGAGTGATGGGATTACTGGCTTTCAGGATAGAGGGAGGTCTGGAGCCAAGAAATGTGGGCAGAAGGTGGAAGAGATAAGTAACAGATTTTCTTGTAGAAGCTACAGAATTCAGCCCTGTAGAGACCTTGACTTTTGGCCCATAACACCCTTCAGATCACTGATCTCCAGAATTGTAAGTAATAAATTTGCATTGTTATTAAGTCACTAAATTTGTGGTAATTGGCTATAGCAACAAGACGAATCCAATAAGTACATTCAAATACCAATATTAACATCTTGCTTACAAATTGTCGCAATTCATTTTGAGTTCTTAAGCCTTGGGTTCTGGATGGCTGGAGTAGACATTTGGCCTCCTGGTGAAACTAATACCACTTAATCTCTGCTGTGGTCTCTGAAAATACTGAATATTGGATTTTGCAAACATTGTTTTACCTGAACGTATTATCTTAAGAACTAAGGATTGAATTGTTTCCTAAACTGCACAGATCTTGGGTCACTGCGATGAATATCTAGTATGTTCTTTTAAGGCTTTAGACTCTTTAAAAGTGAGGCTACTGAGGAATTTGCAATTAAATGAATACCACTCCCCCCCCCGACGCCAAAGGAACCATACCTATTCAGTAGGATGGAAAATTCAGGCACAATGCTACTGATAGTCCTAGTTCTAGTCAGGGATCAGGAAACCCCTGGCAGACTCTGAGCTAGATAAGAAATTGTGGACTATTTTGGATTTTATGTAATTTAGGACTTTGGCTATGTGGCTTTTGATACTCCCAAGTTTAAAGCAAATGGTCTTGAACTTCAATTCCTTTGATCTTTGAATTTTAATTTTCAAAGCGATTATTTTTTATTTATGCTTCAGAAACATATAACAGGAAGGGACTTATATTTAAATTTGGTTTATCTCTGTATTAATTGCACATTATTGTTGGAATATATGTTTCATCTTAATTTGGCCTTTTATTTTCAGTATTATGTGAGCCTTTGCTTAAACTGTACGAAAAACAGCTTGAGAGTATACTTACAGAGTTCTGGATAATGCCTGTAATCTACCCTGTGCAGCTGGCTAACTAGGAAAATGTGGGGACTACTGTTGCAAATTGTGCACCATATCAGACAACATGCTCTAGTGGATTTGCATTTCCTTATTTCTAGAGGTCCTCATCCTACATATGATAGTTTCATCATTTCTTTTGTGGTTCAGACAGTGTAGACTAAGTTGACAATCCACAAGGTTGCATATGTTATGATGATACACATTCTCTGAAACAGATATATATATATATATAATTTTTATTTTTTTTATTTTTTATTTAAAAAAAACCTTTTTTTTAACGTTCATTTATTTTTGAGACAGAGAGAGACAGAGCATGAACAGGGGAGGGGCAGAGAGAGAGGGAGACACAGAATCTGAAACAGGCTCCAGGCTCTGAGCTGTCAGCACAGAGCCTGACGCGGGGCTCAAACTCACGGACCGTGAGATCATGACCTGAATCGAAGTCGGATGCTTAACCAACCAAGCCACCCAGGCGCCCCTTAATGTTTATTTTTTTTACTTTGAGAGCAAGAGCACCATTAGGGGAAGAGCAGAGAGAAAGAGAGAGAGTGTGCCCCAAGCAGGGTCCATGCCAATGCCGGGCTCAATCCCATGAACCTGATCATGACCTGATCATGACCTGAGCCAAAATCAAGAGTTGGACATTTAACTAAGTGAGCCACCCAGGTATCCCTTCTTTTTTCTTTTTTAAGTGAATCTTTCATTTCTTTTCTAAAGCTATGTAGGTATCCTACTCTGTACCATATATTCTTATATGTTGGACAGTGGGAAAGGAAAATAGGAAAACTTGGTCTTGGCATGGATTAATTAGAATAGAGTTCTGATCCATGGTAGAATGTGCTAGAAACAAGTTGTGGAGCATCCACCAGAATTCCCAGGAAGATCATTGGGAAACAGACTCCTCAATGACTGCAGAAAACCATCGACTTACTATTGATAGATTGGCAAAAATGACTGGGAATTCTGTGCTGAGCTATTGTTTTTCATTCCTTTTGAGAGAAAGCCCCCTCCATTTTTTTTTTCTTCCCTTTTTTCTCCATGTAGTCTTATGGGGGTACCTCTCCATATCAGGAAATTCTAATTCCACAAAGTAGTCTACAGATAGAAACAACTATTCCCAACCTGGTATCTATTTGTATAAAGGTGATATATCAGCTTCTATTTTTAACTCTTTGTTTTATCTATCAGCTTATTCAGACATGGACAGGGAAGAAGAGTGCCATTTACTGGGCCTACTTCAGAAATTCCAACATGGTTTGTTGCCAAAGACTATAAAGTTAAAATACAAGTAATGTACAGTATTTTAAATTTTTTTTCAACGTTTTTTATTTATTTTTGGGACAGAGAGAGACAGAGCATGAACGGGGGAGGGGCAGAGAGAGAGGGAGACACAGAATCGAAAACAGGCTCCAGGCTCTGAGCCATCAGCCCAGAGCCTGACGCGGGGCTCAAACTCACGGACCGCGAGATCGTGACCTGGCTGAAGTCGGACGCTTAACCGACTGCGCCACCCAGGCGCCCCAATGTACAGTATTTTAACCAGAACATAAAGGGTTATAAAAGTGAGGGAGAGTACCCAGACATGTGGACACACATGTGTGCACGCGCACACACACACACACACACACACACACACACACTCCCATTATGGATGTTAATGAGTTTGTGTGTGCTTTTAATTGAGGTATATTACTCCTTTGAGCTACTAAACTCTAAAAAAATTATATGGTTACTGAAGAAAACGCTAAGGATAGAGCTTGCTCAGGAGTATGATGGCAATCTCATCAGAGGGAACCTATTACAAAGGCCAGAAGCAAGACAGAATAAGTGTAAAGTGCATTAAGGAACAAAAACAAACAAATAAACCAACCCTGGTGGGAAGTCACTGGAAAATGGGCTTACATTTTGAATCAGAGTAATTTCCTGGAAACATCATTCTCCCTGTTTAAGTACCGATGCCATAAGGTTCAGTGACAAAATCTTTAGCAATATAACAGGTTTTCTTACATTGGTTTCTTGATCCATGCTGGCACATTTGCACAATATGATGCCCTAGTGTTAATGGAGAGTGCAGGGGGCAATATCCATGTTAAGTGTTTTGCAGAGGGGAAACAGTCCACCTGTTAATGTAGAAAAGTTTATGCACAAACACTCAAAGTCCTATAGAGGCAGAAACTCATGGAGAAAGTACAGCAGGCAACATGGAGAGTCAGTGTCTAATTTCTGTCTTCTGTGCATCTTTCTCACTGCTATGAATACACAATATTTCTTTTTTTTTTAAATTTTTTTTTTCAACGTTTTTTATTTATTTTTGGGACAGAGAGAGACAGAGCATGAACGGGGGAGGGGCAGAGAGAGAGGGAGACACAGAATCGGAAACAGGCTCCAGGCTCCGAGCCATCAGCCCAGAGCCTGACGCGGGGCTCGAACTCACGGACCGCGAGATCGTGACCTGGCTGAAGTCAGACGCTTAACCGACTGCGCCACCCAGGCGCCCCGAATACACAATATTTCTAAAATTATTCCGATTTGGAGAAAAGTGCGTATGTGCAGGGATGAGTGTGAGGTCAGGTCTATGTCATACTCAATGTAAAAAGAAGATAATATATATATTTTGGGAATTCAGGGTAAGACTGATTTCATTCCCCCAAAGTACAGTACTCTGAAAATTCTCATGGCCCTCCCATGGGATTTGTGTTCTGTATACTTCTCAATTAAAGTCAGGCTTTAATGTTGTATTTTTGATGTAATTTAGCACCACGCTGAAGTGCTATATAGATTCTCAAAATTATGACGCACGTTTAAAGCCTCTGAACATGATCCTATATCTTGCATAATGTAAGCCGAAGGCAACTGAAGCTGCCTTCATAGTATAGTATGTATTATAAAGTATATATAGTATACTAAGGTATACTATAGTACATACTGTAAATACTATATACAATGTATATACTATATTCTACTATGTCTACACTATACTACGTATATACCATACTGTATATATATATATACTATACTATGTAAATACTATACTATACTATACTATGTATACTGTATGTATACTATACTATACTATACTATACTATACTATACTATACTATAGCGGCATAGTTTAACAGTAACAAGAACAGACTTCCTGAGATTAATGCCTGCCTCAGTCACACCCAGCCTATGGTATAGCAGGTAAATTTGTACCTTATTTTCCTTAGTCCAAAAATTGAAATAAAAGTAGTTGTTCTTATCTCATAGGGTGACTATGAGGATGATGGGGTTTAATATTTACAGTCACTCTTTGTCACAAATGAGTGATTTACATGTGTGTTGAATTGATTTTAAAAATTAATGCTCTAGGGGCGCCTGGGTGGCGCAGTCGGTTAAGCGTCCGACTTCAGCCAGGTCACGATCTCACGGTCCGTGAGTTCGAGCCCCGCGTCAGGCTCTGGGCTGATGGCTCGGAGCCTGGAGCCTGTTTCCGATTCTGTGTCTCTCTCTCTCTCTGCCCCTCCCCCGTTCATGCTCTGTCTCTCTCTGTCCCAAAAATAAAAATAAAAAACGTTGAAAAAAAAATTAAAAAAAAAAAATAATGCTCTACAAAGAGTCCCATGCCACCTTATGGGAATTTCTGTGATCTGAAAACCTGGTTTAGTCCTCTCATATGTATCATCGTAATTTATATTTCTCCTTTCATAAAACTTTTTAATCTAGTAAATTTTTGTGTGTCATTCACTTCTAAATAGGGTATCAGCTCCAAGATAACAGAGGCATTATTTGTTACTTGTTGATTACTTAATGGCTAACCCATGCATGACACAGGTAAATGATAAAAAATTGCTAAGATTATGCCTGATAT
The DNA here is from genome assembly GCF_028018385.1 of Neofelis nebulosa. Taxonomy (NCBI): domain Eukaryota; kingdom Metazoa; phylum Chordata; class Mammalia; order Carnivora; family Felidae; genus Neofelis; species Neofelis nebulosa. The sequence continues at coordinate 206,105,643 of NC_080782.1, read as the reverse complement.
ACACAAGTGATTGGAACAATACGCAGTAGGCACTCATTTTTTTGTTGAATTGAATAATTTCTACCCTAAATGACTCAGGCAAAAGATCAGAAACCTATTAAAGCTTTCATGTGGATCACACGATGTGTTAATTGTAGTCATGAATGTAATGGAACCAATGCATAACATTGCAAGAAAACAGCTTGAGAGTATACATATAACCTGGGTTCTGGACAATTCTTCTTCCTTTCCTGCACAACAACAAAACTTCTAAAGGATACTAACAAATTTTTCAATTGGAACACCCAACATAAGAGAAGGGTCCTGATGGATTTGCAGGGTCATGGCAATTCAGTATTTCTAGAGGCCCCACTCTTTAGATTAAGATTACATTTTTTGGTGTGATTTTTGGACACTGTAGACAAATAGTCTACATACTTATATGCGTTTTTATGTCAGAATACATTTCTAAAAAGTTACAGTTTATTTTTACATAAACATACAGTAAACTATATTATTTTTAGTGTATAGTTCTATGAATTTAAGACACAAATATAGTCATGTAACTACCATGATCATCAGTATGAGGGAATATTCCATCACCCAAAATACTCTCTCATGCTGTCCACTTGTAGTCACATCTCCTCTTACAACCCCTGACACCACTGATATGTTACTATACTTTTGTCTTTTTTGTTATTACACACAAATGGAATCATAGAAAAGTAACTGAGTCTACCATCCATACAAGTTGTTACCAAAGTCAGTAATTCACTCTTTTTACTGGTGAGGTTTGCTTTGAAGAGATTTTTCACTGTTTATTTATTCTTCCACTGAAGATGATTTAGGTTGTTTCCAGTGTTGAGTCGTTATGAACAAATAATTGTAGAGTATCTTTTAGGTACCACGTATTCTTCTAGTGGAAGGGATACAGTGACAAGGGCAGAAGAGTTCCAATACCCATTATTCTTCAAGTCTATTGAGAAGTTAATTATTTTAATTTTTTTTCCGAAAATCATAAAGTCACATGTGTGGCTTAAAGTGTTTTCTAGATGCCTAAGATTTATTCCACTATATTTCAAAGAAGATAGCCAAAAGTTGAATTAAGACCAGTGAACCATTCACTGTTTCTTAATCTGCATTATGGTTACATGCTACTAAAACATACAACAGAGTTTCTGTTTAGAGTTATGTATAAAAGGGTACCTGGGTGACTCAGTTAAGCATGCAACACTTGATTTTGGCTCAGGTCATGATCTCACATTTCATGAAATTGAGCCCTGTATCGGGCTTTCCACTGACAGCACAGAGCCTGCTTGGGATTCTCTCTCTCTCTCTCTCTCTCTCTCTCTCTCTCTCTCTCCTCCCTCTCTGCTCCTCCCCTTCACTCTCTCTCTCTGCCTCTCTCTCTCTCTCTCTCTCTCTGTCTCTTTCTCTTTCTCTGTCTCTCTGTCTCTTAAAATAAATATAAAAACTAAGAATTATGTATAGAAATTTTGCTTTGTTTTGTTCCATTTTAAGATTATTGAGCATAATCCATCATAATTTCAGAGGAAGGGCCAGAGAACATGTGTTTTTTTGAAGCCCTCCTAAGTGATTCTGGAGAACATTTTTAGTTAAGATTGACTGCTCTAAATTTTTGAAATAGAAACCAGAAAAACACTGGGCAATATATCACTTCAAAGAAGATGATACAAACTAGTCAATTAGTTTCCATACACCATGTCATCTTAATCTGACTCTTGGTTACTTTTGAAGTACTTCCTTTATATTCTAATATTGAAAATCATACTGTTTTCTAGATGTCATCATTTTCATTACCTACCCCCCAAAAAGTTATTAGTAATTTATATTCTATTTTGAAAGCATATTAAAGTTGATACTGGAAGAGACTGTCCTGTTGAGATACATACAATTATGATTCAGTGTGGATCCCACTGGAATACTGAAGTTAATACACTGAGGCTTTCTGTGGACCCAAAGGGAAGGTTGTGGATCAATGCCAGCTCTCCCCTAATACTTGCTGTCTTACAAGGGCCGAGCCCATTTTCAATATTCAGTCATCTATCCTAGATTTCCTTTCTCCTGTAATTCTGATCCTCATACCAAAGTGACTGAGAAACTAAATTAAGTACATTCGCCCACATCTTTCAGTAGCTTTACCATCAAATGTGTCCTTTCCATCCAATTACTCTCATTTATTTAAATCAAAGTGTACACACATGTCTCCTTTTGCACCTAAAAATCTATCCGGAAAAACTCACCTGTTCTCTTTTTTTGCATGGCCATATGAGTTATGCCATTTAAGTTCAATATGTTTCATAAGAAGTAAGTTACATTTAGACTAACATATCTGATCCTTTGGGTAGAACAACCAGAAAGAGTGAAAGAGGTTACCTGAAGTATTAGAATCAATTCACAAAAGAAATAAGGTACCAAGCATGAATTTTATCATTATTTAAAATACTGCTTCTTCCCCAAATAACAATATATTTTTTTCTCAAGTAGGACTACGGATGAGTGATCGATAGGTATGAAGTTCATAGTTCTAACTTGGACGGTTTCCATTGGGCAACTTTGGTATAAACAAACTGTGGCTGTGTAGAAAACCAAAAACAAAACCTTTGTATTGCTTTTATTGAATAAAACTGCTTCAAGTTCCAAACATATGCTTACTGCTCTGAAAAGGTTACCTCAGCCAGTGGATATAGTATCTTATTTCTTTTCTTCCCTTTTTCACTCTATGGATTTATTAAGAGTATTATCGATGGCTTTCTCAGGATAAGTTCACTTTACAAAATGGCTTAATATTTGTCCCTTTGGTTCATGACTATGAGGCTAAGCAGGGATAGAGATAGACATATTATTCACATATTTTTAAAACCCTGAAATTTGAAGTTTAGGACGAATGAGCTCATATGTTCCCTGGCTTATATAATTCTTTTTTGTGGAATGCTTGATATTCTGCCTGAGAATGGTAAGTTCATAAACGGCCATGCTGTTAGAATGGGAAAATGTCAAGTTTATACTGTCAAGGTTAAGGGAAGTGAATTCCTTTTACTTACTTTAGGTCTTAAGCTTCTTAAACAAGCTTTTAATTTGAGTTTCTTACAAAAGATTATCTGAACTACTGGGAATTCTTTCTAAAAGACTTACTTATGTACTCTATTAGTGAAGAAGAGTTCTGTCATCTTTCTGGCTTATAGTTCAATGAGGCTGTCTTTATGCTGGCTTTGTTTTCATAAGTGCCAAACCAGGTTAAAATAACATTTAAAAGCACATTTGTTAATGACATTCACTATTTCCATTTCCATTTCAATAGTGCTAGACAATTATGACACGATTTAGTTATTTCTTTCAAATATTAACATTTCACAACGCTTGAATGCTTGTCCCATCTAAAGCTTCAAATTTAGTTTAAAAATGTTTGTAATGCAATTGCAGCTAGACGTTTAAAATCCCACTATCATAAACAAAACCATTAGTTCCACTTTAAAATTTTTTTTTTAACGTTTATTTATTTTTGAGACAGAGAGAGACAGAGCATGAACGGGGGAGGGTCAGAGAGAGGGAGACACAGAATCTGAAACAGGCTCCAGGCTCTGAGCCATCAGCACAGAGCCGGACGCGGGGCTGGAACTAACGGACTGCGAGATCATGACCTGAGCCGAAGTCGGCCGCTCAACCTACTGAGCCACCCAGGTGCCCCCCATTAGTTCCACTTTAAATGACAAGAAGAGATGGACTTTAACATGCTCTTTCAAACCATGTCCTTCTAATATAAACAAAAAATTTAAGACAGAGATATGCTACTAAATAAATTTTATATTCTTTTATCAAGGGACTTCTTGTTCTGCTTCTTTCCTCGTAAGTATGGAGGAATCTGCTTCACTGAGACAGGTGGAAAAATCCAGCTTGCCTCTGAGCACTTCTGAATGACAAGAAAGATGGTTTCTCTTTACCATCTCTTGGGCAACCTGGATGTCTAATTAAACAAACCAACCAAACTGGCCTTGGTTAGTTTGATATTTCTATGACATAAGAAAAATAATTTGTTGTCTTCAGCATATTTAAACATATATAACTGCATTTGTCTCCTCTGAACAAAAGAATATAAGGGAGATGTTCTAAAATGTCAGAGTAAATGTTCACAAGGCAGGAGGCTCCAACCTGAGAACAGAATACACCTACCTGGAGTGTGAAAACAGACCAAGCACAGAGCAAAACAGTTACTTAACTGTTGAATCCCATCCCACGTTTGTGACTTTTCTGTTCTAATAAAACAAATAACTACCTTTTTAGTTTTTAAGTTTTTTGGGGAGTGGGGTGAATGGTTACTAAACATGAAGTGAGGGTGTGTTTGGATAGCTTTGACCGCTTTTGCTGCTGAGTGGTAAAGATTAGAATAGCTACTATTTGGGTTTAGAGTTGTATAACTTTAAATTTCATTTATATATTTTGTTCCTAAGTACTGCTCATTCTCTGTATTTAGTATCATTATTTTCTCATACCCCATTTTACAAATAAACAATTCTAAGTGACCTACTTAGGATCACAGGAGCATTAAGTAATAGAGTCAGGGCTTAACATAAGGCATTCTGGCTTTAGACCATGTTCACTTTGTAGGCACTATGTATTTAAGCATCCTTTGGAAGGACTTAGATGTGTACATTAATTAAAATATTAAAGGCCCAATTCAGAGTGCAGTAGTGGGCTTTGAAATCTTGGACTGGGATAATCTCTTATAATGAGGTTGGTATTATGCTTTCTCCTATGAAATGCTTTTGATTGTATTTATAATGTATCTTAGAGAAAACTAACAATTCCTCGGGTCCTATTTTATTTAATACCAAGTTACAAATGTTGTTTCTAATCACACTTTTCTTAGTTAAGTGTTGAGTGTCTAGTTTGTAGAAAGAAGTTGAATTATCTATAAGAGTTATTTGAAGTTCTTGGAAAATTAAACACTCTGTACTGATTACAAGGTATGGATACACCAGGGCATAGTGATTTCAACCACAAGAGGGAACTTTGAGGCCTAAATCAAGTCTCTGGAGGAACATATTGTAACTTTGGTCCCACTTTATATTGTCATCAGCCTTTCTTTCTTAACCATACCTCCTGTTTTCTAAAAATAGTGCTAGCTCAACAGAGACCCACATTTGGGCATACCACCAACAATAAACTCATTTGAGGGCTTTATGGGCATTTATATATCTTTGGTCTGATAATTTTAATAGCCAGGCATCCATTCTTAGCAGAAGAAAGTAACTATGCAGGGAGAGTCCAGGAATATAAAATATTCCATCTACATAAAATATTCTAGCTAACCATTATGGCAGGAATATAAAACTTTCCGGCCTACTTTATGAAAATGAAATTAGAGTGCTCTGTGTACCCTCAATGAAATAAGAAATGCTGATTTGTGATGTTCTCAAAGTTAGAGGAATTCCTTTCTCTAGCTGATTCCCTTGTAAGAAAGAATAATTGGTGTATTCCGAATTAAGGCTTTTCTTTGAAGTGAGTTTCTATGGATCCCAGCCAAATATATCAGCATATTTAGGAAATCAGGCTGCAGAAACCTCTCTCAGAGTATCTCAAATGTGTCTTGGGGGTAGGTCTAAGATAAAACTCTCAAGACTTCAGAAATTCCCCATTTTTTACCCAGAAACGAAGCATCATGTCACATACACCATAGACATCTTAGACCACTTAAGATTAGAATAAAGGACTGCTACAGATGTCTGTATCCCAGTCTCTAAAAGCAATCTTGCTTCCAAAGCCTGTTCTCTAAAAGTGATATGGTAATTGAAAGTAAACCTTGGCAGAATATGATATATCCCTGTCCCTCTGAGTGTTCATCTATAGCTCTTTCTATAGGGTCTCAAAGTACATTCTGTGTCAGTGCTAGTGAAATAGAATCAATATTGAAATTCGAGACTTTGGAAATTAACCATTCCAGGACATAGGAAAAACCACTGCATGATTGGTTGCTAGATTAAATTTATTAATTAAGAGTGTTCAATAAAATTCAATATGTTTTAACTTATTCATAGGAAAAGTAAATGTCTACATGTTGAGAATATCTATTTATTCCTACTCCTTTTCCCCACATTTTTTATTCACACCCTTAACACCTACAATACAATCCATTCCTAAATATGAGAAATAACCAAGTACTTCCATTTGGTCCTCCATGTATTTTTATTGCTTCTATTTCTATATCTATAAACATATGTGTGGACAGGTGTGTTTATAATTATATTCTGCATGTTTCCTGTTTCTTTAAACCCACTCAAAATATTCACCATATTTTTACAACAAAACCTACATAATTTTCTTAAATCTTTGAGTTAACGAAAGTTTGTAAACGAACCTCCTACCTTTCCACACACTATTTGGCATTTTCATTTTCTATCTCACCTAAATCCCTGTTAAAATCTTTAATTTTTTCTTTTCCTGAGTATACAGACAGTTATCATGCCTATTCAGCTTATATCTTTGTTGTTTTCAAATCTTTGCTCAAATGCTTGACATGGATTCTTTCAACACATATTACTCCCAATAAAAATAAACGTATAATAAATACGTGTGTCTTGAGATTTGTGTTCCCTGCCATCCCACTGGAAAACCAGAATTTAGGCTGCCTAAACCAGCCTAAATGAGCACAAATTAGGTCATAGATATAATTACTAAAATATCCAAAATGAAAGAGGAAATAAGTGAAAGGAATTGCTACTTTAAGTAAAAACATTAATCAGCTGTAGGAAAAAAAAATTCTAATTAAGAAACTAACAGTAGTTGAGATCCAGAACTCAGGAAAGAAAACCACTATACTAAAATAATAACTTCAAAGCATTCTATTTACCATCTATCATCTTAATTGTTTTCTTACTAAGATATTTTATTGCTGATTATTCTAGATGATTTTCAGTATGAGCATATGGTCCATGTCATAATTAAAGTCAAGAAACATTAAGATCTGTTAAAAATAATTATATGCCAGCTAACTTACATGGCATTTGCTTTTTTGTTAAATACAGGATTCTCATTGGAATTTACTTAAATGTATTTGTGTAAAAAAAGAATATATTTTGTTTCTGCTATGTTTCTTTCAGTTCTTACGGTATTTGAAGATTTCCCTTCTTTTCTTAAGTCCTAATAAAATAGTTTCAATGGAAAAATTCATTTTTCTCTCTGTCTCTATATATGAGGTGTACTCATACATAAACTTACTATATATACACAAAGCGCACACACATATGCATATATATATACACATACATATGCATATATATATGTATGTGTATATATATATATATGCATCTGAAAAAATAAGTTTTAATATTACTACTTTAGGAAATGTCTATATTTTTACTTGATTTTTTTAAATTTTATTTTTTTAAATTTACATCCAAGTTAGTTAGCATAGAGTGCAACAATGATTCTAGGAATGGATTCCTTAATGCCCCTTACCCGTTTAGCCTATCTCCCCTCCCACAACCCCTCCGGTAACCCTCTGTTTGTTCTCCATATTTAAGAGTCTCTTATGTTTTGTCCCCCTCCCTGTTTTTATATTATTTTTGGTTCCCTTCCCTTGTGTTCATCTGTTCTGTGTCTTAAAGTCCTCATATGAGTGAAGTCATATGATATTTGTCTTTCTCTAACTGACTAATTTCACTTAGCATAATACCCTCTAGTACCATCCATGTACTTGCAAATGGCAAGATTTCATTCTTTTTGATTGCCAAGTAATACTCCATTGTGTGTGTGTGTGTGTGTGTGTATCTCCCACATCTTCTTTATCCATTCATCCATCGATGGGCATTTGGGCTCTTTCTATACTTTGGCTATTGTTAATAGTGCTGCTAGAAATACTGGGGTGCTTTGAAATAGCATACCCTTCGAAACAGCATACCCGTATCCCTTGGATAAATACCTAGTAGTATAATTGCTAGGTTGTAAGGTAGTTCTATTTTTAATTTTTTAAGGAAACTCCATACTGTTTTCCAGAGTGGCTGCACCAGTTTGCATTCTCACCAGCAGTGCAAAAGAGATCCCCTTTCTCTGCATCCTCGCTAACATCTGTTTTTGCTTGAGTTGTTAATGTTAGCCATTCTGACAGGTGTAAGGTGGCATCTCATTGTGGTTTTGATTTGTATTTCCCTGATGGTGAGTGATGTGGAGCAGTTTTTCATGTGTCAGTTGGGCATCTGGATGTCTTCTTTGGAGAAGTGTCTATTTACATCTTTTTCCCATGTCTTCACTGGATTATTTGTTTTTTGGGTGTTGAGTTTGATAAGTTCTTTACAGACTTTGAATACCAACCCTTTATCTGGTATGCTGTTTACAAAGATCTTCCATTCGATCGGTTGCCTTTTAGTTTTGCTGATTGTTTCCTTCACTGTGCAGAAGCTTTTTATTTTGATGAGGTCCCAATAAGTCATTTTTGCTTTTGTTTCCCTTGCCTCTGGAGACGTGTTGAGTAAGAAGTTGCTGCGGGCAAGATCAAAGAGGTTTTTGCCTGCTTTCTCCTCAAGGATTTTGATGGCTTCCTGTTTTACATTTAGGTCTTTCATCCATTTTGAGTTTATTTTTGTGTATGATGTGAAAAGTGGTCCAGGTTCATTTTTCTGTAGGTTGCTGCCCATTTTTCCCAGCACCATTTGCTGAAGAGACTGTCTCTATTCCATTGGATTTTCTTTCCTGCTTTGTCAAAGATTAGTTAGCCATACATTTGTGGGTCCATTTCTGGGTTCTCTATTCTGTTCCATTGATCTGAGTGTCTGTTTTTGTGTCAGTACCATACTGTCTTGATGATTACAGCTTTGTGATACAGCTTGAAGTCTGTACTTGATTTTTTTTAATCCTATAAGAAAAGCACCTTCTAGGGGATATCATTATATATGCTTTATATTTATTGAGGTTGATTTTTCTATTATCTGGAATAGCAATAATAAAGAAGCAGGGCATTGAAAAGGAGAAACCTATAAGCAAAATTGATATTTTAAACTCTTTTTTGTGTATCTAAATTACCTATGCAGTCTTTACTTTTTTTTTTAAATGTTCATTTACTTTAGAGAAAGAGAAAGAGAGTGAGTGGGGGAGGGGAAAGAGAGAGGGAGACACAGAATATGAAGCAGGCTCCAGGCTCTGGAAGCTGTCAGCACAGAGCCTGACTCTTTAGAACCATGAGATCATGACCTAAGCTGAACTCAGATGCTTAACCTGATGAACCACCCAGGTATCCCTACAGTCTTTACGATTGGGATATTTCTGTTGTGCTTAAGTAGAGAGTTATTTCTTGAGTCATTTACTGTATTATATTAAATAAACATTAATTAAAAAATCTAGTAGGTTTACAATATACTAGATTAAACTTGAATATAGTTATTATATTCAATATAAACTTGAATATAGTTTTTCTCAGCCTAAACCCATAACTGCTGCTTTATCCATTTCTAGTTACTCTCTTTTGGTTATTTGTAAATTTGTGCCATGTTATTAGCCTTCTAGAATGCTAATAATTTTACTGTTAAAATGAGTGATTCTGACAACTTAAACTTTGAGTTTTCCATAAATTAAAGTATGTAAAGAGAATAGAAACAAGTGATCACGTTGTGTCTTAAACTGTAGATGAATTTGACAACAATCTTTCAGTTGTGAGCATTCAGAAACCTAGTAAAAAATGCCATCAATTTTGATGCAAATTATTCTCAGCCATCTTGGTGATGTGGTAAGTATAGAGCAGATGATTAATCATGCTAAATAAAAGGATATGTTTTGATGTTAAAAAATAATTTTTAATTTTTACTTTTGTGAACTTTTAAGTTTACATTTTTATGTAGCTCCAGATCTTGAGGATGATGAATGGCAGGTTAAGGCATTTAGCACTTTTCGGTGTTACATGTTAATTACCAAAATAGTATAAACACCTAAACCTGGATAGACAATTCAAGATCTCTCTATCACATTATCTAGTGATCTTAGACTCTAAGTTCTCTCAGACTCATGAATTAAGGTAGAGGTCAAATTTAATTTTGTAAATTTCTTTGTCTACAATTTTATGATGGTGATAAATATGTCTCTAAAATATTGGGATATGGTAATTTTCTGAATTACAATAAGAAGGGTACTCTGTTGCAGATGCCTGAGAATTGTATCAAGGCACGTAGCCAAAATGTCTTTCTGTGTACTTGAGATTTCTTTACATCCTATTACTTAAGTTGAAAAATACATGTCAATACCATATTCTATTAATAGTGCATCCTTGTTTTATGTTAATATAAAATAATTTTTACAGTTAAAAGAACCTAAAATCAAAATATTGCACAGAAATCTTGGATTATAATTTATGATCCAAGATGATTTGCAAGAAATATTCTGTCATTTTATTTGTTTTTAAGTTTTATTTATTTATTTTGAAGAGACAGAGACTGCATGAGTGGGGGAGGGACAGAGAGAGAAGGAGAGAGAGAGAGAAGCCCAGGCAGGCTCCACGCTATCAGCACAGGGTACAACACAGGGCTCATACTTATGAAACCATGAGATCATAACTTGAGCCGAAACTAAGAGTCAGACACTTAACTAACTGGGCCACCCAGGCACCCCTGGAGACATTCTGTCATTTTAAATATCACCTGGCTCATCATCAGTTATCAAATTAAGTAGTAAGACTCTAGTATCAATTAATAGCCATCTAAATGGCTAGTTTTCCTCAAACACTTTTTATAAGATTTTTAAAAACACAGTGTCTAATTGATCCCCAACTAAATCTTTTTATTCTTTCTGACATTGTAAACTATTTCTGACATCTTGCCAACAACTGGGTGGGTCACTGTTGTGTTACATGTTACTAGAGACAATAGTTAAGACACAATTTTGGAACTTTTAAGAATTTAAAGAGGAGAGATGATCCCTTCTCTTATGTGATGTATAAACAATAACAAAAGAAAACAAAAATAGTAAATGATTAAAGAACAATGAAGATAAAATACGAGACAATGGAATGCATATCAGTTCTTACCAATTATGTATCATCTACAGATTTTTGTGTTAATGAAAGTTTGCATTTATCTGGGATAAATAATTGTTAGCAGGATTGCTGGGCATAATGAAATTACAGGCATGCCTTTTTTATGGGCCTCGCTTTACTGTGCTTTGCAGATACTGCATTTTTTAAAAATTGAAGGTTTGTGGCAACCCTGCATCGAGCAAGCCTATCAGCGCCATTTTTCCAACTGCATTAGCTCCCTTCATGTCTTTCTGTTATACTTTGGTAATTCTCACAATATTTCAAAGTCTTTCATTACTGTTATATCTGTGATGGTGATCTCTGATCAGTGATCCTTGATGTTACTATTGCACTTGTTTTGGGACTCCATGAGTCCCTGTATGAGACAGCAGACTTAATCAAATATCGTGTGTGTTCTGTCTGTTCCACCAACTAGCCATTCCCCCATCTTTTTCTTTCTCCTCAAGCCTCCCTATTCCCTGAGACACAGCGATATTGAAATTATGCCAGTTAATACCCTTACAATGGCCTTGAAATCCTCAAGTGAGAGTCACACGTCTCTCACTATAAACCAAAAGCTAGAAGTGATTAAATTTAATAAAGAGGCATCCCAAAATCTGAGAAAGGCCAACAGCTAGGCTTTTTGCAACAGTTAGCCAAAGTTGTAAATGCAAATAAGCAGCTCTTAAAGGAAATTAAAAGTGCTACTTCACGGAACACACAAATGATGAGTGTGACACAGCCTTATTGCTGATATGGACCAAGTTTTAGTGATCTGGATGGAAGGTCAAAGCAGCCACAGCATTTTCTAAAGTCAAGCCTAATCCAGAGTATGTCTCTTTAATTCTGTGAAGCTGAGAGAGGTGAGGCAGCTGCAGAAGAGTTTGACGATTTGAAAGTTCGTGAGATTTACAGAAAGAAGATGTCTGTCTCCATAACATAAAAATGCAAGGTGAACCAGCAAGTGCTGATGTACAAACTGCAGGAAGTGATCCAGAACATCTAATTAAGATCATCAATGAAGGTGGCTACACTAAACAACATGTTCAGTGTAAATAAAATGGCCTTTTACTGGAAGAAGATGCCATCTAGTGATTTCATAGCTAGAGAGGAGAAGTCAATGCCTGTCTTCAAAGCTTCAAAGGACAGCACCTAATGTAGCTGGTAACTTTAAGTTGAAGCCAGTGCTCATCCACCATTCCAGAATTCCTAGTGTCCTCAAGATATATGCTAAATCTACTATGCTTGTCCTCTGTAAATTGAACAACAAAGTACATCTGTTACAACATGGCTTACTGAATATTGTAACCCCACAGTTGAGAACTACTCAGGGAAAAAAAATTTTCTTTCAAAATATTACTGTTCTGGGGCGCCTGGGTGGCTCAGTTGGTTGAGTGTCCGACTTTGGCTCAGGTCATGATCTCACGGTTTGTGGGTTCAAGCCCCGCGTCGGGCTCTGTGCTCTCAGTTCAGAGCCTGGAGCCTGCTTCGGATTCTGTGTCTCCCTCTCTCTCTGCCCCTCCCCTGATCACACTCTCTCTCTCAAAATAAATAAAGATTAAAAAAATTAAAAAATTATTACTGCTCGTTGATAATGCACCTCATCACCCAAGAGCTCTGAGGAAGATGTACGATGAGACAAATATTTCCCTGGTTGCTAACAAAACATCCATTCTGTAGCCCATGTGTAGCCCAAGGACTAATTTTGACTTTGATTTTTATTATTTAAGAAATACATTTTGTAAGATTGTAGAGAGTGTCTGGGAAGTGATTCCTGTAATAGATTTGATCTGGGCGTAGTAAATGGAAAACCTTCTAGGAAGTGTTCACCATTCTAGATGTCTTTGAGAACATTCACTATTCCTGAAAAGAGATCAAAATATCAATGTGAACAGTTTGGAAGAAATTCCAGCTCTCGTGGATGACTTTAAGGGCTTCAAAACTTCAATGGAGGAAGTAATGCAGATATGGTGGAAAGAGCAAGAGAACTAGAATTAGAGGTAGAACCTGAAGATGAATTGCTACAATTTCATGATAAAACTTGAATGGATGGGGAGTTGCTTCTAATGGATGAGCTAAGAAAGTGATTTCTTGAGATGGAATCTACTCTTGGTAAAGATGCTGTGAAGATCATTGAAATAATAACAAAGGATTTAGGATATTATATAAATTTAGTTAATAGAGCTGTAGTAGGGTTTGAGAGGATTGTCTCGAATTTTGAAGGTTCTCCTGTGAGTAAAATGCTACTAAACAGCATCACATGCTACAGAGACATTGTTTGTGAAAGGAAGATTCAATCAATGTGCAAACTTTTATATTATTTTAACAAATTCCCACAGCCATCCCTGCTTTTATCAACCACGACCCCGATCCGTTGCCAGTTATCAACAACAAGGCAAGACCCTCTATCAGCCAAAAGATTGTAACTCGCTGAGAGCTAAGATGATGGTTAGCATTTTTTACCAGTAAAGTATTCTTTAATTAAGGTATATGCATTGCTTTTGAGACATAATACTCTTGCACACTTAATAGAATGAAGTATAAACATAACTTTTTTTTATGCTCTGGGGAGCCGAAAGAATTTATTTGACTCCCTCATTGCAATATTCGCTTTATTGCAGTGTCTGGAACAAAATTCCTGATGTCTCTGAGGTATGCCTGCATATATTTGACTTTATTTGAAATTATAAATGTTTTCTATAGTGCCATTTTCAATTCCCCACCTTCCTCCAAAAATTATAGCAGTTAGAAATGCATTTACTGTGTATCCATGTCAGAACTTGATATTTTCAGTTTTGTTTTTTAGTGTTTTTTTCATTTAATTCATATATGGTGGTTTTAATTTGCATTTACCTAATGGTTAGTAATATTGAGCATCTCTTGATGTGTTTATTTGCCATCTCTTCACACCCCTTTGGTAAAATATCTGCTCAGAGTATCTGTACATTCAATTTTTATTTGTATATTCATCCTGTATCCTGAAATATTATTAAACTTACCTCTTAGTGCTAGAAGCATTTCATTTCTTCTTTTTCTTTTACTACACCAGCAAGGACGTCAAGTATGATGTTCAACAGTAGTGGTAGGTATTACAGGACTTCCTTGCCTTGTTTCTGATCTTAAGGGGAAAAATTTTAAATTGTTATGTAAAATATTAGCTGTGGGGTTTCTTTTTGTGTGTGGATACCCTTTATCACGTGGAGGCAGTTCCCTTGTATAACTAGTTTGCTGAAAGTTTTTACCAGGAGTAAATGATAAATTTTACCAAATGCAGAGATGAGCTGCTGTTTCCCAAAGTAAGTATCGAGTCTCTGAGTCACTCTTGCCACCCATGTGCTATCTCGGGACGAATCACTCTGTGAGGGGTAATTTCTCGTATCCAACTAATGAGGTCCATCTCACAGTATTTAGCGCTGCATGCATTGACTGGAGAGGGTGATTCTAGAAGGGATGCAAAGCAATACTTGAATGCATATGTATCTTCAGCTTAGATACCTTTTCTGGGTTTGAGAATCATATTTTCGAGAGGTTAAAAGCTATTTTTGGAGTATTTAAAAGATAAATTTTAAAGCTAAATCAGTAACAATGTATTATTTCACCCTTACCGAACTCCTTTGTTTGTATTCAACATCTCAGTCAAGGTCATCCCAGTCTACTCAGCCTTATGGGTTTAGAAACCGTGCCATCAGCCTTATCCCCTAGTATAATTTGTAACCAGGTTTTATCTGTCTCCTATTCAAGAACCATTAAACAGCGTACCATGAGTTTTATATCTAGATCCAACTTTGTCTCTTTGTTTTTCAACTTGCTATAATCTTTTTTTACATATATATACTTTATTTATTTATTTTGAGAGAGACCGAGAGAGTGCAAGTAGGGAAGATGCAGAGAGAGGGGGAGAGAGAGAATCCTAAGCAGGCTCTGCACTGTCAGCACAGCGACCAACACAGGGTTCAAAACCACGAAACTGTGAGATCATGACGTGAGCAGAAATCAAGAGTCGGACACTCAACCAACTGAGCCACCCAGGCATGCTGTCTACTTCATATAATCTTTACCAAAGCACCTCTCCTCCAAATTTCTTAACTTTACAATCCACCAAGTATTTCTCTCTAAGAACTGTTGGAATTCTATTATAGTATTTAAAATGATTAATCATTCCTCCTTGACTAACATGCAGTGTCCAAGTTCTTCCATATTATGCTACTTTTGTTAAAATATTTCTTCAGTTACCCTTTTGAGCCTCCGCTCATCACGACTCTGGCTACCTTCCAGTTAAAAAGAACCCTTGCCTGTTTTTAGATGTGCTGCATGCTCTGTTGTCTCAGTGCTTTTGAAAAATTGTTTCCTCCTTTTCTGATTCCTATATTCCTACTCAGTTTTCAAGATCTAGCCT
Organism: Neofelis nebulosa; assembly: GCF_028018385.1. Classification (NCBI taxonomy): domain Eukaryota; kingdom Metazoa; phylum Chordata; class Mammalia; order Carnivora; family Felidae; genus Neofelis; species Neofelis nebulosa. The sequence continues at coordinate 206,090,254 of NC_080782.1, read as the reverse complement.
GAATGCCCTCTTCTCAGCTAGGAGTGTAATGACTTTCTCAGAGAAAATCTATTCATCTTCTATTGTGTGAGGAGGGTTTTTTTTACCCATATTTACTGAAGTATTTCACGTGTTATGTTATATATATATATATATATATATATATATATATATACACACATATATATGTATATATATAACATATATATGTATATATGTATACACAGTATATATATAACATGTTGTTATGTGTTATGTTATATATATATGTATATATGTGTTATATACATATATATATTGTTGTTATGTGTTATGTTATATATATATATGTATATATATATATGCCATATATATACATCATATATATGTATATACATATATTATGAAAGGAGACCTGAATTTTGTTATATATATACACATATATGACATTTGTGTTCTTGGCTCCTAGAAACTGCTCTGTACATGGCAATTTATTAGTTACCTAAACCTATTAATACTGGTATGATATATCAAATACAACTTGGTTCCATTACCTTATCTTATATAGGGCTTAAGCCTTGTTATATATGTTACTATTTCCTTCCTCTGATAACGTCATCTCATTCTATCTAATGCATAGTCGTTTTATTTTTCATTAGAGCCCTGAACTCTATAATTACAACTTAATAAAAGGGAATAATAGGCATTTACTAATGATTTTCCTTAAAATAATTCCATTATCTCATAACTGTGACATGTAAGTTATATTAGTCTTTTCTTTTATTAACACTGACATGGAAAGAGCACATCTTTAGAGCATTATTTACGATTGGTTACGAATAAATCAGCTGTTTTTTCCATTTTTTCCATTATTACATGCCCCTTCCAACATAGCATAGATGGAACTACGTAATTTTTAACATATATGATATTCACAACAAATCAGGAAAGAATATTTTACATCAAAGGTTATAGCTTTCCCACAAAGCTAAATTAAATAGCATTTACTCCTAAATAGTATTTACTCCTAAACATTTACTAAATGTCATGAACTATGATAGACATGGATGCTTGTCTTCATAACAATAGGGAAGATGTACAATAAAGAAATAATTATGATAAGGAGAGATAATGATAATTACAACCTTGAATAATGTTTATTTTATTTCAGGCGCTATTAACTTATTTAACACAATAACCTGTGAATGATCTGTTTTGAGCTAGAGTAGGAATTCATTATTAAAGGAACATGACAGAAACAATATTTTATTTATCCTTTTATTCTCAGTGCCTGGAAAAAGTTCTTGACTAACAGCTAGGCCTCAATAAATAAATATTTTTGAAGTTTAAATTGAATTGTACTATATAAACAGTTTACTCAGGCTTTTGTATTGATAACTAAATGACTTGTTTCCTATTAGAAATAAGTATGAATCATGGATAAAATAATGAAAATCAGTATAATGGACTTTTATGATTAATTGCTAACATAAATGTTTTTTCAACATATTTTTAAACTACAAATATAGACTTGAGAAAAAAATTCTATGACATTTTATATACCAAGAAGAGATCTGTAGCTTTTAAAGTCATTATCTAAAGTTATGTAACTGTAAGTTTAGTTAACATATAGTTAAGTGGCAAACATAAAGATTTTAAGCGTAAATATCTGTCTTTAAGATTGCTCTAATTTGGCCTATATCTGTGAGTGCTCTGTGAATGAATGTTTAGGTATTAAAGTGTTAAGCTCCTCTGCTTTAAATTTGGAGACTACTTTCTGGATTCAATTATGAGTTTAGATAATTGTGTTTAGATGCTTTAACACCTAATTGATTATCTTACATTTGTTTGATCATGGTTGAAATGTAATTTTAATGCTTGGTTGCTGATTCTTTTTTGGAATGTATTAAATGGATTTGCTGCTTAGGAGTGAATTACTTTTTTACACAGGTTGTCAGGAATCTTCCAAGTAGGGAAGCACATGTTTTGATTATTATTATTATTATTATTATTTTAACAAGAGGGAAGACAGAATATAGAAACCCAGGAGGTAATTAGAAAGCAAGACTTACACTGAATTTAGAACATGAACCCTTATTGACTCTTGTAATTTTTGCAAAGATATTTTGGCTACTGCAACAATACAACTAATACTTGAATTTCTTTTACAGCATGAAGTTTTCTTAGTAAGATAAGTTTGTCTACAACTTTATCTTGCCAAATTGTTTCCAAAGCATGCATTTGGTGTCGATGACAATGTGAACGGGCTGTGAGAGGCAGTCCTTGAAAAATTTTGGTTGAACAAAATCAAATGGTGTTTTCGATGTATTATTAGTCTAGCTCCCTTAGTATAAATATTGCCTTGAAAAAGGAATTAAAAGATACAGGACTTCTCAGACTCTCTTTTTGAAGATGATCTTGAGAACATGTTTTGAGAAACAGTAAGCTAATTAATTCTATTCGGGAGTATATTTGGGGACAGAAAGTCATAATACCCATATTTACAGCAGCTTCACTAAGCATTACTTTCAAAGGGACATTTGAAATTCACTTGAAATAAAATGTTTGTTCTCCAGTAAAGTCTCAGCTTCTTTTCCATTTTGTTTTGTTCTACTTCCTCCAGCCACTGCTCTGACGGTAGTTATACAACATGTGTGCTCTGCTTCACCAATAATGTGAATTTTCTTTCTATAATTTAGTTGATTTTTCCTTTCCTTAACTTCCATGTAGGATAAAGGAAAGGGTTTTTGGTTTGGCTCTTAGCTTACTTAAGTTTTGAGTGAAGAAAATAATAATTAGAATAAAAACAATGATTTAAATGACAGAATGTATCTTCCTCAGGCAAAAATATGAGTAGGTGTCAGGGCCAGCCTTTGTGATGTTAGTGGTGTTGGGTAATCCTTCTTATTCCTCCTTCCTTCTTATTCTTTGTCTGTGAATGATCTTGAATCATGGTCCCTGATGGGTGCTTTTAGGATCACATCCATTATTTCAACCACATGAAGGAAGATAGCAGAGAAGGAAAAGGATAGACATTACACAGAATCTTCTACTTACATCTGAGTAATAAATCCCTTTGGCTACAGAGTCTTATATAGTGAAATAGAGGCTTGGAAGTGTGTATTCTTGGTGACCAGGTACCCAGTGAAAATCCAAATGTATCATATTCTTTTCCTTTCTTTTCTTTTCTTCTTTCTTTTCTTTCTTTCTTTCTTTCTTTCTTTCTTTCTTTCTTTCTTTCTTTCTTTCTTTCTTTCTTTCTTTCGTGAGAGGGAGAGAATGTGAGCGAGGGAGAGAGAGGGAGAGGGAGAGAGAAAGAATCTTAAGCAGACTCCATGCTCAACATTTCAACATGGAGCCTGACTTGAGCCAAAATCAAGTCAGAGGCTTAACCAACTGAGCCACCCAGGCTTCCCCCAATTTGTCATATTTTTAATATCTAGTGAGAAAACTATTATTAAGTATGTGGTTATACCAAAACGGGAAAAAGAAAATGCTGAAATTCTATCTGAAGAGAAGCCAATTCATAAGAATCGCTCCACTTGTGAAAGTCAGCAATAATGTCTGCATTCCCATGTTAATGGGTCGGTTCAGTTTTTATCTGTCTTACTTGGCATCTGTCTCTCAGTTTCCTTTCCTTTCTTTTTATTCCTCCACAACCTCTTAATTTGGGAATATTTCAGGGTTTAGGGTGTACTCCTTGGACCTCTTCTCTTTTACTTACATTCAGTTCCTTAGTGATTTCTTCTGCTCTCATGCCTGTAAATATCACCAATATACAAAAGAAATTAAAAAAAAAAATCTCTCCCCTGATCTCCTGAGTCACATATTGAACTGTTTACTCTACATCCACATTTGAAGGTCTGATAGATAGCTCTACCTTCACATGCCTGTAACTGAACTCCCAACACTGCCCCTTGCCAAATTGATTCATCTAATATTTTTCCATGTCAGTTAATGACAACTCTGTTCTTACATTGTACAGGAAAAAATATTGGCGCACTCTTCAACTAATCTCTTTATCTCTTGCTACATGTCCAGTCTGTCACTAACTATTATTGGATCTGCCTTAAAATACATACAGAATTGGAGTGCCTGGGTGGCTCAGTTGGATAAGCATCTGACTTCAGCTCAGGTCATGATCTTGCGGTTTGTGAGTTCGAGCCCCACATCAGGCTCTGTGCTAACAGCTCGGAGCCTGGAGCCTGCTTCGGATTCTGTGTCTCCTCCTCCCCCTGCCCCTCCCATCCTCATGCTCTGTCTCTCTGTCTCTCAATAATAAATAAACATTAAAAATTTTTTTAAGTATGTACTGACTCTAACCCCTTCTTATCACCACCCCTACAGCCCTTTCAGGTCAATATTATGTCTTCTCTGCATGGTAGCAATGACTTTTTCCATCATCTCCTCCTTCCACACTCATCCCCATATGTTATATTCAACACAGTAGCCAGAGTGATACTGAGGAAATGTAAGCCAGATCAAGTTACTTCTTCACTATAAATTCTGCAGTGGCTCCCCATTTCATTCAGAATAAAAGTGCAAAGTCCTTACAGTGGCCTACAAGGCTTTCCTATCCTTGTCATTAATTCTCCCATCCTCTCTTTTACCCCCTCTATCCTAACTGCCTTAGCACCTCTAGCCAGAGAGATTTTGCACTGCCTGGTTCTTCGGCCTAAATGCTCATCATCCAGATTTCCACACCTCTGTTTATCTCCTCCAAATGTCATGTTCTCAATTAGGCTTACTCTTACCACTCCGTTAAAATAGCAAAATTGCCACATTTCTCTCACTCTGCCTTATTCTATTGTACTTAAAAAAATGTACCCCATTTTCATGTTCTTAACAGACTAATTTACTTCTTTTAATTATTCTCTATTCTTTCATTATTGTTTATTGTCTTCTCCAATAAAATGCAAACCCTGTAAAGACAGGAGGTTTGTTTGGTACATGCATATTTACTTAATACTTAAATGACTACGCAAAGAATAGAACCTAAGTGGGTTCAGGTGAAGTACTCCAAATAATAATCTGTAAATAGATGTTTAAGGAATTTCAGTGAAAATCAGATTCAAATCTTGGTGATTTGAGGAGCAAATCACAGATTCAGGCCCGTTAAATTTTTTTAAGTTATAAAAATAAACTCAAATGAATTGTATTTTCTCACCTAAATCTTAGAATGTTAACATAATAATGATGGCCAGTGTGGAGGTAAGAAATGGAGACTAAAAAGTGAAAATTCTTCAAATGTGTCTTGCTTTCTTCCGGGAGGGACAATGAGCTGATCCATTGGTGAATATGTATGTGCTCAACAAGTTAATATAGTCTACCAAAATTGCCCTTGATATCATGCAGCAAAATTTTCATTCCCTGATCCTATTTTTACAAGACAGTGTTGTCATGACAAGTTTACTTTCGTCACAGATTTAAATAAAGAGATTGTCAAAAACACTCCACTTGGCAATTATGATTTCAATTTCCAATTCTTAAAAGGTCTTTCTTAAATTGTATTTTTTTTTCAGGTGACCTAGATCTTTTCATTACCTCTGAAGATGCTGAGAATTTGAGCCACAAGACTGGCAAAGCTAGTGCACAGGTCTAAGGTAAGGACCAAAGATGTGCCTGGCCACATAAGGGCTTATACCTGTACGTCAAGACTATGGGTAATGTGATAGTATGAATGACTTCAATGCAGGAGGGTAGCCATGATCGTATTTTCCATTTTGAAAGATATCTACCATTGCCGTGTGGAAAATAGGCAATGGGGTAAGAACAGTGGAGGGAGACAGTTGACAAGATCATTACATTAGCCTAAGAAAGAAAGGTATGAATGTGGGCCTGAATTACGGTTGAGGCATTGGTGATGGAGACATGTAGATGATGTAAATAAAAATGTAGGTGAGAGGATTGACACAACTTAAGGAAAACTGTATAATGCAACAGAGTCAGATATCCTGCCTTTTCCTTTTTCTAAATTCCATCTTCTTGGGCAAATTAATTATGCAAGAAGCTTTAGTGTCTTCACAATAATAATGGTAATTACCTCATAGCGTTGTTGCGATAATGAAATGAGATTGTGAATATAAAACTATTAACACAATGCCTGACACATAGAACTCAATAAGTAATTAATATCATTACTATTTATTGCTGGTATTAACATTACTTAATGATTATATACGTAGTGTGAAAATTAGGGAGGGATCCCAATGACTCTTAAGATTATAAAGTGAACGAAACCGAATGGGTGGCAAAAACTGAAGGAGATGCGGGTTTAGAAGGCTGAGTTGAAATCTAAGATACGAAGTTTCAGTTGAAAACTCCCATTTCTTTCTGAAAATACATTTTCATAGTGCACTATGTGAGAGAGTTTCTGTGGTGACCTTTCAGAGCTGCTTAACAGAACCTTTCTACTAGTTAGCAACCAGTTACCTCTGTGGCTCCCCTTTAGTTTTCTCATCCTGATAGATCTCTCACTCTCTTGATTCTGAGACTAGTGCGATGACTAGTAAGATGACTGTAAACAGAAAATAATTGTTGCTTTGGAAAAACTTGGAAGCTTTGGCTAAATATGATTTTAATTTCTTTTTTTTTTTTTTTAATTTTTTTTTCAACGTTTTTTATTTATTTTTGGGACAGAGAGAGACAGAGCATGAACGGGGGAGGGGCAGAGAGAGAGGGAGACACAGAATCGGAAACAGGCTCCAGGCTCCGAGCCATCAGCCCAGAGCCCGACGCGGGGCTCGAACTCACGGACCGCGAGATCGTGACCTGGCTGAAGTCGGACGCTTAACCGACTACGCCACCCAGGCGCCCCTAAATATGATTTTAATTTCTATTGTGATTACAAATTCTTCACCTTACATTAAAATAACAAATACTTGAAACCAAAAAAAAAAAAAAAGACCAGGTTCTTTTCTCCTTTGTATACCAGACTATACAATCCTATACTGTAATCCTGGGTGACTGTGCGGTTCAGTAGGTTAAAGGGTCCAGCTCTTGATTTCAGCTTAAGTAAAGATCTCCTGGTTGATGAGATGGAACACCCTGTGGGGCTCTGCACGGTCAGCGCATGGAGCCTGCTTGGGATTTTCTCCCTCCCTCTCTTTCTGCTCCTCCCTCATTTATGCTCTCTCTCTCAAAAAACAAATAAACATTAAAAAAAAAAAAGCCAATCCTATCTAATCCTCCTCCCTTCACCTGGGGAGGCAGGTATGATATGGAGGGGACTGATTTCTCCTCCAGTCTCTCTCTTTGAATTCTGCGCGGGGGCAGCACTCGCACCAGTTTTCTCTGGTTGAGTCCAAGTTGGAAGGGGGGCCCAAAATCAAGAAAGCTTCCGGTTACAAATCAAGCCCTGGACATTTTAGGCCGAGTGTTATAGAAGTTACTGCTTAGCCTACTAGATTGTTACAAGGAAATCAATCGGGCTTCCTGCAAGTCTGACTTACAGCAGGCTGGCTTCCTGCGCTGGTTATTTTAGATAACGGGCTTGGTCCCGGGGCCAGTTTGCTGCAGTTGTGAGTCAGAATTCTATTTTTATAGATGTTTTGGCCAATGCCTGTTTGTATATTCAGTCTCTCAGCATGTTCACGACCCGAGATAACATCAAGTATTTACTATGCATTTATGTCTTCACAAAATCTGTATAAATTTTATACTCTTCTCATCTACATGTTATTGGTGAGATGCCTGAATTTTGGCAGTTCAGATATTTGTCTTTGGTCATGTAGTTAAGAAGCGGTAATGCTCAGATTAAAATTTAGGAATATACGACTCAGGAACTTTAAGAATTTTTTACTCAAAAATTATATACTGCCTAACAGGAAATGGATTTTGCATACATTTTAAGGCTTGATAGGAGAAATTCTCACAAAAATTATGTAATAGGGGAAAATAATTTTTGTGCGGGGAAAATAAAGGGCTAAGAATCATTAATGGAAAACTCAAACTAAAATGATACTTATGTAAATAGCTTATGCATACACAGCTGTGTATATACATTTACATAGAGAACATGAGAGACATGAGAGCAAATCAGTTTTCATGTACAAAATAGAAGCTCAAAATTAAGTTTATAAAATTTTTTTTTCAACGTTTTTTATTTATTTTTGGGACAGAGAGAGACAGAGCATGAACGGGGGAGGGGCAGAGAGAGAGGGAGACACAGAATCGGAAACAGGCTCCAGGCTCCGAGCCATCAGCCCAGAGCCTGACGCGGGATTCGAACTCACGGACCGCGAGATCGTGACCTGGCTGAAGTCGGACGCTTAACCGACTGCGCCACCCAGGCGCCCCCTCAAAATTAAGTTTAAAGAAGCCTGGTGTTTATTATAATCCTTCGGTGTAATTTTAAACAAACAAAAAATCTTGATTATCACATTCAAAAAATGTAAGAAACTTTGGTCTTCTGCGTATTAACTCCACTCTCTTTGCATAATATTTTAACATAAAATCTTTCTGCGAGGACTATATATCTCAGTCACACTGTCATAAATATTCATGATGACCACATTCCACTTACTGGTTTCATGTAAACAAATCTTATTTAACCTTTCAGCAAGCCAGCTTTCATGCAGGAGTTAAGTACCCACAAGACCAAGCATATTAATAACGAGCTAGGTCAGAAACCAACCAAACTGGGGCATATAATGTCATGTAAGTAAAGCTGAAAACTCAAAGATAAATCATCCATTTTAAAAAACTGAGTGCAAGTTAAGTCCTGAATAAAATAATAGATTATTTTTGTTTTTATTTTCCCACAAAATTAATTTTCACCATTTAAAAAGAGTAGGCTTTCAGCAAATTAATGTACAATTGAGCTAATCAATGATCTTATATTTGCATACAATATATACTTTTAAAACCACCAATTAAATTGAAAAGACCATTAGAAAATCTGTGTATATCCCTTAGCTTTACAAAACAGGAAAAAAAGGCATTGGGATATCTCCACAAACACACAGCTACTCAAAGGTCAGAGTTAGGGCCACAGATCTCTTAACTTCCAGTTCTGTTATTTGGCTTTCCTATCACACTGTCATTACCCTACCATAAATGCTTCCATCCTTTGTCCAGATCATATTTATAGATTCCAATATAATTTTAAGAGGTGTTGTCCAGTGGAGCATAGAACATGATTTATTCATGGCCATGACAGGGCAATTCCTCCATAATCACTTGTATTCAATGGCCCTGGAAATTAATAGAGTCAATATTATTTGTGGACAATCTACTATAGAAAACCTTGTGAATTATATTAATGGCTTTAGTATAACAATAAACATCTTTATGTCTCTCAATAATTAGCATTTGGGAGGACCAAACACTGCTCAGATCCAGATGGGAAAAATCAATATTAGTTTACATATGTTTACTGTGCTTGTAAATAGTGTTATGGATGGCAGGCATCAGCAAGTCAGGATAATTAACGAATGCTTTATTCACACTCTCCTTAAAATCCAAGTGTGATACCACTAACCACTTACTATTTTTATATGTTTTTGCAACTTACTATTTTCTCTTCTTTTTGCATCACTTTGTATTATTTAGAGATAATACGCTGTGCAACTAAAGCAATGAGAAAACTGATGGGTGAAGACCTTACCCAAATATCTGTTTTCCCTATCATTAAAGATAGTGCAATCTGCTCGGGTTAATATGTGAACCAGTTACCTTTATAAAATAAATGTCTCTAACATAAATATGATTGTACCACAGAAGTGTATTTGGCAATAATTTCTTTATAAATCATTTTGAAGGATTATAAATATGTTGCTGTTATAAATACTTTTAAAGTATGTCTTGATGTAAAGAACCATACTGAAAATATCTTAAAATTATTCATATGTTTCTATATTAATGAATATTAATAATCATAAAAGTGGGGAGAGCCACCTTGAGGTAATTAAAACCTCAAGTAAGTACTTAAATGCATATATATAACACGGCTTATATGTAATCACTTCAGTTTAACAATGTAAAATGGATTATGTGTATTATATATATAATTGTATATTATTTATCATTTATATTTATGTTGCATTTTATATTATTTTATATATATTTAAGACATTACTTAGTTGAAAACATCACATTTTATATACTTTTCTATTTTATATATCATATATATTTATATATAATATATATGTATATATTTCCCATATTCAATATTTAGAAATGTTCTAAAATATTTCTGAGTCTATTTTCATATTCTCATATGTGATTTTTTTTTTTTTTTTGCAAAGAGAACAATTGTTTTCAGAGAAAACCACCCAATCTGAAGTACACTGAGACTATTCAAATGGCTACCTTTGGTGAAAGAAAAAAAATGTACTGTAGAATAAGCCTAGAGAATTGCATAGTCAAAATTCAAATAGACCTATGTTCCCTATTAGGAATCAATCCGCTTAGAATGATAGTTACTTAACCTTATAAAAACTAGTCACCAATTGGTGATGCCACAATTCTTTTTGTCCATTTACTTTTAGATATTGCATATTTTCAACTCTAATTCATATACTTCAAACTCAACATTAGATTTCAGGCATATACATATTTAATTTGTCCCCTCATGATGTTATTGCCACATTCGAAAACTGAATAATTTCCCCACTGCATTATTAGCCATTTCACTCCTGTTTTCAAGGTGTTTGTATGGATGCATATATTCTGTTTAATTCAATTACATTTCTTTCATAAATACCAGCTTCTACTCCATTAACCGTGTCCCCAAATTAGGCAATGACATGTCCTCACAGCATGACTTGTCCAATACAATCTAGTCAAACTTTTCCTTATACCATTTTATGTGTTCTTATTCAATCTACTTACCCTACCTAAAATGTCTTCCTGGTTTGCTTTCTTCATCCGTAACATGTTTGATGCATTATTTCTATGGCCTGTTGCCAATATCTTCCCCCCGTTTTCACCATGCTGTGATTGCTCCCTTGATTTTTATCCTCTTAGAGAACAGAGGGTCCGCAATGTAATGTGTTTGTTTTTGGTCTCTAAATATACCTACAATGAAATTATAACCCTTGAAGTGAGGCATTAACTAATTCATTCTCTTTTTTTCTTGCCTTTACCCACCCTCTTTTTCTGTCTCTCCATTTTTTTCCTCTGTTTTTGAACAAACTGCATATATTACTCAGTCCTCAGGAACTGGACCTAAAGAATGTATGTCTTATTCGGGGCGCCTGGGTGGCTCAGTCGGTTAAGCGTCCGACTTTGGCTCAGGTCATGATCTCGCGGTTTGTGAGTTCCAGCCCTGCTTCGGAACTGACAGCTGACAGCTTAGAGCCTGGAACCTGCTTTGAATTCTGTGTCTCCCTCTCTCTCTGCCCCTCCCCTGCTCATGCTCTGTCTCTCTCTGTCTCAAAAATAAATAAAACATTAAAAAAATTTTTTAATGTAAAATACTGATCCTTAAAAAAAAAAAAGAATGTATGTCTTATTCAAACATTTAAATAATTTAAACACTTAGTCAATCTAACAAAAATATTAATGGTTTTCTTTCTGCTTCATTCTTCCAGTTTGTAGTTGATCTCACTTTCAGGAATGAGGAAATTTGAAGAGTTTGTTTCTGTGTTGATTAATGTACTTGTATATTAGTATATAATCTTAATGGCTAAGTTGTGCACGAATGTGGTATTTTATTACGATTTTAGAGATAAAGCAGAAATTTTTCAACATAGAAAGTGGCTCTGTGAAGTATTAATATGAAACACAAGAAATAAATTGAAAAGGAGGAAAATAGTGCTAAGAAGAAATGAAGACATAATCTTATGTCACATCTGGCAATAATTACTGGCTATGATGATAGGATGGAGAAAAAGGAGAAAGGTTTGAATATCAATGGGCACTCCTTCACTTCCAGTTAATAACACAGTTAATTTGATAAATATATAGATAGCATAGGTTGTTATTTTCCCTACCGCATCATCCCAATTCAAGCAATATATTACCTTAATATGCTTTCTATATTCTAAAAATCAGTCTTGTTTTTCTACAAGTTCTTTTGAGTTTAAACTTACATCACTATAAATGCAAGGCCTAGGATAAAACACGGAATTATAATAAATTTTAAGTAGTGTGGCATAGGAGAATAATCACCTCACATTTTCTACTTATTACTCATTCATTTCCAAAATATTATTGTAAAGATATTAAAGACCAACATACTTATAGGTCACTGAACAATTACCCATTTGAATTCACTCGGTAAGGCAGTATTATATGTATGCATTTGAGGAAATGGAATTTTGCAAAATTATTATCTAAAAAGTAGCTAGGGGTGCCTGGGTGGCTCAGTCAGTTCAGGTTAAACCTTGGACTCTTGGTTTTAGCTCAGGTCATGATCTCATAGTTCATGGGTTAGAGCTCCGTGTTGGGCTCTGTGCTTTGAGCCTGCTTGGGATTCTGTTGCTCCCTCTTTCTGCCCCTCCCCTCCCCCTTCTCTCTCTCTTTCTTTCTCTCTCTCAAAATAAATAAATAGCATCTAAAAATAAACAATCTGTATTATAAATTATTATGATTAATTCATATTGCTATGAATTACAATGTTGAAAGACCCACACTGGTAACTAAATTTAGAGATTGGTTATTTTTTGTTTACTTTATTATAAAAAAAATCACTAATTAGTATAAACATTAAAACCAATGATTAACTTTTCATTGTTGGAGATAATAAAGGTAAGAATAGTGACATCAATTGGTAACAGAGATATAATATGCCCCCAATTCTTGTACCTGGCTGTCAAATATATATTTAAAAAGAGGAAAATTAATTAAATTTTCTTTCTGTCCTTCATTTATTTTTTTAATAAAATTTTGTTTTGTAAGTTTATTTATTTATTTTGAGAGAGAGTGTGAGCAGGGGAGGGGCAGAGAGATAGGGAGAGAGAGAATCTCAAGCAGGTTCCATGTTATTAGAGAAGAGCCCGATGCGGGGCTTGAACTCACCAACCGTGAGATCATGACCTGAGCCCAAACCAAGAGTCTGACAGTTAACCAACTGAGCCACCAGGCACCCCTCTATCCTTTATTTCTTACCTGAGAGATGATGTGTATTACTTGGCTTGTTAAGAGTCTTTCATAAGCTGCTGCCAGGGTGATGTTTAACCATGCTACACTTGGAAATATAATTCCCAAGATCCTAGGCAACAGAAAAAATCAATACACAGCTGGTCCTTTAGTCAAGAAGTTACTCTCTGCCAAAAGGAGCGAAATAAAACACTTTTGTCACTCTAATAGGAAAAGATGAGACACCTAGTTCTGATGAAGATGGAAATATATTCATGTAAAACTTTCTAAAATATCTGCTAATCCCCTTTATAATGGAAATACATAAAGATTACTTTTTGATTTCCAGGAAGTTGGCTAGAATTTGCCACTGTTTAGGGCCCTGCCACCTTACCTGTTGAATTGTCTTTTGTGGTACCCTAGAGAGATAACTATAACCTTGACTTCTGCAGACAGAATAGTCAGTGATTTTTGCATATTTACTCTTAATGAAATATTAAGATTTGAATGTATTGATTAGGCAATCAAGACATAATTAATTTTGAAAAATGAAAAGTATACTTATTCGGTATCAGAAAATATTAAGTAGACAAAGGTACAAATGAGTTTTCCAAGTCTGATGCCTCTGTTAACTACATGCGTAATTGGGAACTTAGCGTTTGCCTTTTGTATTTTAAAACTTCGTTCATATTTAATTCTAACCTTGAGAGCATATAATAATTATTTGCAGAAGGATGTTGCCTTTAAATTAGTAATTCATTAAGACTCAAATTCTTAAAGTATAGAGTAATCTAATATTTGAAGAAAGAACCCGTTATGAGAAATACAGAAGCTCTACTGTTAACTTTCCAGAAGAGATCAGGGATAAGTGTGTTTTTCTGAACAAGCTATAGTGTAATACTTTCAACAATATTTACTATAGGCTTTCACAGATTTTTTTTTAATATCTAGATATTGATCACTGGTTATTTGGTTATTGGGTTAAAGGTCTGTGAGTGCTCTCTCCATAGGCAGTGGCCTAATCCAAACAGAAAATTGTGGAGCATATTGTGATAATTTTCTCCTTGCTTTTCTTTATTCAAAAACAAAATACTGAAATGCATATTCACATGGCACATTCTGTTTTTTGGTTTTGTTTTTTCAGTATTTTTCATTAATTTATTATTATATTCTCAGAACTTATATGAAAGCTTGGAATACAGTCAACAATAAATAGTGGCTGAATTAATGGTGATCGAACTCTGACAATTTAGAAAGATAGATTTAAAGCCTGATTCGTTAAGTATAATCCTAACATATTGATTTATGGAGTATATATTTTAGTCATTACTGTAAAAAAAATTTCTTCGCTTTTCCTAAGCAAGGATGAAGCAAGTAGCAATAGAAATTCACTTCATAACTAATACTATTGGTTTAAAATATTGATGATTAGTTTTGCGGGGTTTTAAACAAAAAGAATTTATTTTAAAAAAATGGGTTTTCTTTGAGTAAAAAACAGTGAGAAACATTAGTAAGGAATGATAACAACGTGGACCCAAAAGGCATAAAATCTAGGGTTAAGTGAAAGTTTTGATCATTACTAAGAGTATTTTCTAGCATGAGAGGTAAGCGTTTGTTCATTCACCATCTTATAAATGTCTAATAACATTGATAAGAAAGTCATTTCGTTTTTTTTTCTAGGAAGCATCATTCTATAAGAATCATGTTTCTTTCAAGATTTCATTTCTAAACATTTAAACTTCAAACAATTCTAATAGCATTAGGGAGTCTGTCTAGCTTATTTAAAGATGAAAACATATTTTGAGGGGAGCTGTACATCTCTAATTGATATTTCTTTTTAAGAAAGATAGCCATTGTAAATATTTCTCAGAAAGATAATCATGGAAAATTAAATTAATTAGAATGATTACTTTGAATTTTATGTCTTCATTATCTTTTATGATTTCATCAGTTAAGTGAAAATAATGGTCTTATTATTTCTAAGATGAAATCTATGAATTGGTTTTAAATGATTCAAATAAACCTCAATATTTGTCTGCATGGCACCTAGCAATGCATTTTCCTTTTAACTCTAGTCTAACTGGAAAATTAAATATACATAAAATTACCTTTATGTATATTTTTCAAAAGGAAACTCAAAGGTTTTTTTTTTTTTTAATTTTTAAATATGTATATATTTTGAGAAACAGAGACAGCATGAGTGGGGGAAGGGCAGAGAGAGAAGAGACAGAATCCCAAGCAGATTCTGTGCTGTCAGCATGAAGCACTGGGGCTCAAACTCACAAACTGTGAAATCACGACCTGAGCCGAAACAGAGTCAGATGCTTAACTGACTGAGCCACCCAAGCACTCAGGAGATTGAAAGTTTTAATAAAAGCATTCCATAGGTTTAAGTAAACTATTTATCAGTGCTAATAATTTTTCTTTCTAAAACTAAAAATGGAAGATACAGTAGCTAAGAGGTAAAAACATCTATAATTTAATGATTTAAGTCAAGATGGAGAGAATGAATGTGAACAACTTTGGATGTTTCCATCTTTCTGCCTCCCTGTTTATATTGCAGATTTTAAATTACAGGGTAGAAATCAAAGTTAGATGAAAATTTGACTTTTTTCCCCTTTCACATAGATCTTTATTTTTCTAGAAGGACTATAAACTAGTGTTCTAAATAGCAATTAATTACTCCATTCTGTTCCCTTAAACTACCCCCCCCCACCTTCTACCACCAACACACACACACAATAATGAAAAGAGTAGATTAAACTCTGTATCTGTCAGGTTCTCATGTATTGAATTTTATATATTTCATTTTACTGTCTCCAGTTGATCAGCACAATAGGAAGAGGTTTTTGGCCATGGCTTATACTTTGGAATTAGTTTACATTCTAGATACTAAAGGGGATCCTGCAAACTGTTCTTTGAATTATAACCTATGTTGTTCTCAAGTATGCAATATCAAGAATTTCAGAGATGAAAGTCTAATAGTAGAAATTAATTTGACCCATATGTAATTTATTAGATGTAAAGAAAAATAATTTTGTAATACTTTCAAACATAATGAAAAGCTCAAGAAACAAAATTAAATCCATAGCTTTAAGGAGGAAAATGTAAACAAATGCTATAAGACAATGGCTTCTGAACAATACTTTAAAAAAATAGGTGACTTACTGAATATGGAAATCCCTATCTGACCCCATCCCCAAGCAAATATGTCTACTGAGCAGTAACAAAGAATACTACATGTGTGAGTACCAGCTTACAAACAAAATTCAACTCTTGGTCAAAAATGATTATTACAAAAATGTGATTTTAGGGCAGTGTGTTCACAGTTTGGGAGCAATGTATTGTACCAATTTTAAACCAAACATAAATGAGTTTTGTAATTTTGGGGCAAATGCTGTTGCATATCTAGTTTCTCCAAATACCACATCTGCCATAATAATTTTGTTTTAACAAAAGAAGTAAAACAAAATTCCTGCTACTCAAATATTCTGTACTGATTTTCCTTCTCCAGACAATGCGCTTCTCATTATGTACAAGTTCTTTATAAAGTATTCTCACTATAAAGGATTCCAACATTCTTTTTAACCAAACATAAGATAATAAAAGATAAGTATCTCATTCTATTTAAGGGATCATTTGCCATTGAATGCTCCTAAGTAGTGAGAGTGCTTTATGTTGGCCAAGGTAGAGCTTAGGTGTATTTAAACCTTGATGTCAGAGACATTATGATTTGCTTTTGAGTAATGGGTAAAGAAAAGAATCAGAAAACTTTGTAGGAATATAAACATTCTATCCTATTGGGTTAAAAAAACTTAATAATTTCATTTTTTTAATATTTTATTCATCTGTTTCATCATATTTTAATTTATTTTAATCACATTTAATGTTGAAATGCTTTCATTATCCAGAGGCCTACCGCTCATAGAAGAAGTAATATGTGTGAACTTCTGTGAAAAATAAACTTACTAATTAGTCTCCTCTATTTAGATTTAGGACTGGAGGCACAAGCTGATTACCCTAACATATTTTTAATGAAACATGTTTGCTAAGGAGTTTAGTAAATTGCTTATTTATTAAGTAAATAAAATATCTAAGTTACTTAAAAATTATCATTATTAATTAGAAACATCCAATTGCCTTGCAATTTTAATTGTGATTAGTAACCACTTATGTTATTAAAGACATGGATCTAAAAATCTTTACTATGCAATGGTTTATGTCTTTTCCTCCGTAAAATATTAAATTATAAAGTGCTTCCTTTTCAAGGTCCAAATTCAGTTCTGATTGGTGTTCCATGATAAAACTTCTCATATCATTTTGAGTTACATAATTTTTACTTTATAGTAATATGTATATATATTTATTCTGAGAGAGAGAGAGAGAGCGAGCATGTGTGTGCAAGAAGGGGGAAGGGCGAAGAGAGAGGGAGAGAAGGAATCCCAAGCAGACTCTGCACTGTCAGCCCAGAGCCAGACTGGGAGTTCAAATCCACGTACTGTGAGATCATGACCTGAGCTGAAATCAAGAGTCAGAAGCTCGACCAGCTGAGCCACCCAGGGGCCCCGTAATACATATATTTAAATATCTTATAGACTCATCCCTCAAGAATAAATGATACATATTTTCTCTGTGAAATGATAGAAGACACTAAAAACTGAGCTACATATTACTTCTTATTTTAAAAGCTCTTTTTGCTATTAAGCCACAGTATATAAATAAAGCCCAAACTTGGAAAGCACATCACTCTAATACTCTCATTTTACCAATATTTTAAATCCAGTGTTTTATTTCTCAACTGTTTTTTTTTCTTGAATTCCCAAAAAAGATACATTCCTAGTTTTATTTCTCTCTTTAGTGCCCTGCTTCTTGAAAGACTAGTATCCAAATGCTGTCTCAGTGTTACCTTAAATTTACTTCCAACCCTCTGTTATTCTGGCTTCTTATTTTATTGTCATTGGTAATGAAATTTCCAGCTACTAATTAACTAAGCAACCACCAACCATAATTTCCAATAAAGAATCTTAAGGCTTAGCTAAAATGTTCTTCCACATTTAACACTCCATCATACATCCTTTCAAATTTATTCCTTATTTATTTTTATTTCATTCAATATCATTCGAATCACACATTATATGGTATATAGTAAAATCACAATAAATAATCTTAAAGTTTATTTGTTGGTACTGAAATTTTTGGACAAGTTACACATGTAGCTCATTAATAGCAATGGCTTAACGGGATTGCCAACCTCTTGTTTCCTGGTGTATTGAAAATTGAGCGTGGAACAATTAAGCAGCTAAAAATAGGGCTAAACTGACCTTTGTATGGTCAAAACAATCCTATAAATCTAATATAAAAATACGTTATGTTTTTTTTTCAGAAATATATTTTGGTACTTAAATCACATGGTCTTTTACAAAAATTAAGTTCATTCTTTTATGAAAAGTTTTAGGAAATCACTAGTTTTGTTGTTGTTGTTGTTTTGTTTTTTTAAATCTGACTCATCAGTTTTGAAAGGGTATTCAAAAACCATTTCCAATAATGGGTATAATAAATAAACAGGCAGAATTCGTCTTAGAGGTATTATTATTAGTGCTGCCAATAAAACTTTATCTGCAGTTTGCCCAAGATATTTAACGAAGAATAAACTTATCCAATATGAATATGTACTTCTTCTATCATTTAATGTGAACTAATAAATGCATTTAATATCTGTGATTAAAATGCATGAGTTCCCTCATGATTAAATCATTCTTGGTAATAGCTAGGTTCAAATTTTAATTATTTTAACTACTTGCTTAAAACACAGAGTTTCTATTTTATGCTCTGATTCTACTCCAGATTTCATCCAGGGGGGGAGAAAATTCAAGCCGTGAAATGGTCAGGAGGGGCTTTGGCGCCATCTTGCGGTTAATTAAATTATGGTCCTGGTTTGTTTTTTTTCCCAATTGATCACTATGCCCCACAATGAAAGCAACAATATATATCTTGAATTCTTAACTTCCATGGCAACCTAGCACATTAGTAAATATCTTTCAATTAGTATGCAAGCTATGCATCTTCTGTATAATCATCGCACGTTCATTCTTGTTTTTATGCATTTACTAAAGCAGTTCCTATCTCCTGAAAGGCTGTACCCTTTAATTCCCTCATCCTACGAATCCGACTCTTACCTACTCACCAAGACCAAAGTGAAAATAACACCACCTTTACGAAGCCTTCATGAATTCTTCTGTGTCTCAGTGGTTCATTTCTTGGAATAGTTATTGTACCTAAAGTCAGTGAGAAAAACACAACTTAGGACCCCGTTATTCCAGTGGCAATAAGATAATATCTGTTTAGTTAAATTAGAAATATTATTTTAAACAGTTTCAACTGTATTATGAAAAATGTTAAAATATATAAATGTAGGGAGAGTGGTTCTATGAAGCCTCCTATATCCACTACTCAGGTGTACAGTTACTAATTCACGCCCCACATTCCATCTGTAACCTTGTTGCTCAAAGTGTGTGGGGGCTGGTTGCATTGCCATTATCTAGCAGCTTGTTAGACATGTGGACTCTCACTGCACCACTACAAAAGGACTGGATCCAAATCTACCTTTTAACAAGATTCCCAAATGATTTTTAAGCTTTACAGCTTGAGAAGCATTGGTGTTTCGTACAACCCACTTCACGACCAATACCACACTGGATTATTTTGAGAAAATTCCAAAGATACCAGCAAATCCTCGAAAATATTTCAGTATGCATCTCATAAAGATGAGTACTATTTAAACATGTTTTTTATGTTGATTTATTTTTGAGAGAGAGCGAGTGGGGAAGGGACAGAGAGAGAAGGAGACAGAGAAGCCAAAGCAGGTTCCATGCTGTCAGCGCAAAGACCAACGTGGGGCTCAAATCCACAAGCAGTGAGATCATAACCTCAGCTGAAGTCAGACACTCAACTGACTAAGCCACCCAGGTGCCCCAAGATTAGGATTATTTTTTAAAAAAAACATAATCACAATCACATTATTATACCATTAATATACTAAACCATTATCAGTAGTTTTCAGTTTTATTTATTTATTTTTTTTAGTGTTTTTATTTATTTTTGAAGGAGAGAGAGAGACAGAGCATGAGCAGGGGAGGAGCAGAGAGAGAGGGAGACACAGAATTCAAAGCAGGCTCCAGGCTCTGAGCTGTCAGCACAGAGCCCAATGCGGGGCTCGAACTCACGAACTGTGAGATCATGACCTGAGCCGAAGCCGAACACTCAACGGACTGAGCCACCCAGGCGCCCCAGTAGTTTTCAGTTTTAAATCTCCCTACGTACGTCATGAATGCTTTCATTTAATATTTGATTGTTAAAATCAGGATCCAAACACAGTCACATACTGCATTTTGTTGAAATGTGCCTTAGATCTGTAAGGTTGTAGGTTCTACCTCACAATTGTGTTCCTTTTACTTATAACTTATTTGTTGAATAAAGTGATTCATTTTGAAGAGTTTTTCATATTCAGTATCATGCTGATTGTATGTATGTCTAGGGAAAGAATGTATACAATAAGCCTAAAGGCTCCTTAGAGACGGTATAGTTATAGTCAACCTATGATTCTGTTTTAGTTACATAGAGCCACAGCAATATGGTGTAACTACTTGCTCCCAAATTCTTGGGCTCACACAGCTGGACTCAGTGTCATGTCTATGGGCAGTTCTAGAATAGCTAAAATGACTTACAGTTTTAATCTGTTTGGGCTGCTGTAACAAAAATACCATAAACTATATGGTTTATAAGCAACAGAAATTTATTTCTCACTGTTATGGAGGCTGGGAACTCCAAGGTCATGACACTAGGAGATTCCCTGTCTGGTGAAGGCTTGCTTGCAGGTTCACCGTTGGTCATCTTCTCACTATGACCTCATGTGGCAGAAGAGGCAAGGAATCTCTCTATGGTCTCGTTAATAAGGGCACAAATACTATTCATGTGGGCTGAACCCTCTTGATCTAATCATATCCCAAAGTACCCACCTTCCAGTACCATCATATTGGAGGTTAGGATTTCAACATATGGATTTTAGATGCGGCGTAAACATTCATTCTTTAGCACCTACTGATACGGGCTGATTGATCTCTCTCCCATGTTTGAGGTTCAGCTTGGGCAAGTAGGCTGCCTTGGTTTGTTTCTAATGGTCTCTCATCCTTCAGAAAGTTATCTTAAGCTGATTCTCAAAGCACGTGTAGGAGTCACAGAGAACAGAAGCAAGCAAGTTTTCCTTATATCTAGACTCAGTGTGGGAAGATGAATCCACCTCTTGATGTGAAGTGTTGCAAAAACATATCCAAAATATTGTGGAAGAAAGGAAAGTGGAGAGTCAGGTTCATTTTTTTTTTTCAGTAGACCACATTTTTTTTTAAGAATATTTTAATGCACGTGTGAAAAATAATGTCAATACCATGCCATTTCCATGGGCAGTTTCACTTAAATATTACTTATTATTCTCTCCTGCCAATGCTAATAAGATTTTTTTAATTATAGGTAAAATAGTGTCATTTTTTCATATTCTAGATTTTATTCTGAGTACCTTCTTACAATGTTTAACAGGTGTCTTCCTTTTCCAGTGAAGCTCATTATGTTTTTGTTTATTTTCCATAGCATTATTGGTCATTCTCTCATACATTGATCAAAGCTCTGATCCTACAGGAAAAATGGCTATATATAAATACTGTTTGAAAAAGTTAGGTGATACATATATACGTACCCAAGTACATAAATGCGAAGAAGAGTGGAAATTGGATCACCTTCTACCCTGGTGGTTATTGTCCTCACCATTAGTCCTTCTGCTCTTCAGTAAATGTGAATGACAGGATCTTCACCTTCAGGCTTCTCACCGCTGTCTATCAGCTTAGACAAATACATACCTACTGCTTTTATAAGGCATCAGGAAACAGTGTTCAGACTCCACAGGTACCCCAGGCAGCATTCCATTTCGGCCAGTATTTGCAGATGTTAGCCTAATACAGCAGATCTCCATTCCAGAACACCAACATATGCTTGAGATACTAATTAAGGAAAATAATGAACATAGAGTGTTTTTGCAGGATTCATCAGAAAGCCATTAATTAATAACACCCTATATAGAGTAAGAATTCCTAAATACAACCATTATTATTTGAATCATTAATGGTCAAATTATGTTACAGTAAATAATGTGTTTTTAGGTAATTTTCATAATGGGCTAATTAATTTAAATTTACCTAATCCTACTAAATAAAAATGATTTTTTATTGGAAAATGTAAAGTTCCCCCCCCCCCCCTTTGGCTTTCTAAAAGAGATTTTCGTGGTTTTTTGTGTTGTTGTTGTTGTTGTTTTTTGTTTTGGGGGACTTGTTTTTTTGTTTTTACTTTTTAAAAAATTTTTTCATTTGAGTATAGCTGACACATCATGTTAACATTATTTTCAGTTGTGTGACATAGTGATTCAATTTCTTTATTCATTATGTTTTGCTCACAAGTGTAGCTACCCTCTGACACCAGACAACACTATTAAAATATCATTGACATATTCCCAATGCTGGTCTTATTTTTGTGACTTATTGTTAACATAACCGAAGGCCTGTGCCTCCCACCCCCTTTCCCCTATCCCTTTACCCCTCCCGTCTGACAATCATCAGTTCGTTTGCTGTGTTTATAGGTCTGGTTCTGCTCTTTCCTTGTTTGTTTGTTCATTTGCTTTGTTTTTAAGATTCCACATAGGAGTGAAATAATAAGGTACTTGTCTTTCTCAGGTGTGATCTATGAATCTGCTTCATCTCGCTAGATCTTTATTTTCTCATTTGTAAAGTATGGTTCTTGGACCAATAAATTTATTTCACCACTGTCCGAGTCCCAGGTTTGTTTGAGAATTCAAGACACCCTCTTAAAAATGTAAGCATACCATATTACACATAATCTCATGTTGTTTGCAGAAACGCGATAATGCAGACCTAATACTTGTAACTATAATAAATTTATTTTTGGAAATAACTTCTAGATCTTGCATAAGAAATGTCTTATGTTTGCTTGCTATTAATGCATTTGGTGATGGGACACCTGGGTGGCTCAGTCTGTTAAGCGTCTGACTTCGGCTCAGGTCATGATCTCACGGTTCGTGGGTTCAAACCCTGCATCAGGCTCTGTGCTGACAGCTCAGAGCCTGGAGCCTGCTTCTGATTCTGTGTCTCCCTCTCTCTCTGCCCCTCCCCTGCTCATGCTTTGTCTCTCCCCTGCTGTCTCTGTTTCTGAAAAATAAATAAATGTTAAAAAATTTTTTTAAATAAATAAATTTGGTGAGAAGGTATCTTCAAATATTAGTGTATATATTCATGTTTTTATTATTGGATTAAAGAAAGTTTGTAAGAAAAGCAAAATACTGCTGGCTGGCCAACCTTGTGTGACTTTAATAATAACTCATTACAATGACAGTATTAGTTCCTACCTATGTGAGCTACATATTGCTAATTCTGTGCCTTAATTATTTTTCGAAATAGGATAGACAGTGGGAAAAGCTAGATTGATCAGATCTTTAAAAATCTGATAGATTTTGGAGACTGGGAATGTTGCCTTCTTAGAAAAAAAAACTTTTCATTTTTTGAGTTGAATGGGGAACAGAGAAAATATATCTTTACTCTTACTTGCTTTCTCTGAGTTGCTCATATATCACAGACCATAACATGGCATGAGAAAATTGATTCCACTGGGTATAAGTATTAAGGATGAAAACAATTCCATTAATTTTATCCATTACTCTTTTTCTGTCCTAACATTTGGACTAACTGGACAATGTCAGCTATTTTTGTGGTGATAAATAACAGGGCTATTATAGAACTAAGGTGTTTTTGGATCATTCACACTTGAATTACAGGATGAAAAATGTAAGTTGAACTTAAAGGCTTTTAAAATATCAGTTTTCACCAAAATTTATGGTTAACCCATAATTTCTACTTGAATTTATGCCAATTTCATGAAAATTCTCCATTTTCTTAATTGGCAACACGATGTTTATATAACTTCATACTACATAATATCTACGTGTTAGTATGCACAGAGTTTCTGATTCTTCATCTTCCTGCTCACTGGGGCTGACTATTTTTGTGAGTTATGAAAAAGTGAGACCTTAATGGATGTAATGAGTTGCCATAGAAATGTAACTAGGCAGAAATTCTGCCCCTCACCCCCAATTTATTGTTTCTCAGAAAAAATTATTTCCTTGTAATTCTAGAACACATCTTTTGTGTTAAGAAATCAAATAAAATACAGAGTACACACATAATTAAAAAAAATACTTTGGAAGCTAACGGTATAGACAAGAGCTTTGAAGGATACATCTTTTTGAGTTATAAGTGCAATCCAACATCCTGATCCAAATAATTTATTGATATATGTGATCAGTTAGAATAAGTTTTCCAACTTGTCCAGAATATATGAAGATCACACAGCTGATGGATTTTGAAAAAGATGAAATGGATGAGGGGGCACAGATTGTATGTGGGAATAATTTTAGAGGTGAGTCTTTAGCAGTGGTAGTTCCAAAGTTGGAGAGCAATAGAATATCCCACAAAGCTTGGAGGCCTGAAGAAACAGTATGGACAAATACTGATCAACATGAACAGATCCATAATGTATGAGGACCTTCGCTTGTTTCTATGAGATGGGAACATTCTAAAGTGACTTGTTTCAGTAGTGAAACTGACTAAATATATCATGAGTTTACGAACATTGTGTCTTTCTTCCTCAGATGGAATGGGCTCTGAGTAAAGATTAATTTAGATTTGGAAAAATAGCAGAACCTTTTTTTTTTTTTTTTTTACACATAATGCATGGCTTAAAAATGTATTCAGTTGACTTGTTTTGCACCATATACTTCTAAAATCAGTTACACTTTCTGTCTCAGTATTCCTCATTCAACAGGTAGATTATATCCATAATAAATAAAAGGAAACTGAAGTTTTGAGGCTATGGGAGTAGTATATCATAGCCAGTAAGTGGAAGGGAGGGAAGTCAATTTCAGGTCTCCTGACAAACTCTCTGGATTCCACAAACATTTGCTGGGGCTCCATGCCCTTACTGGTACAAGTTGAGGTGAATAAAATCAGACCACCTTTTCTATGCAGAAAACACATTAATGTACACTATGTAGTTTTGAAAGTACTGCTCTGGATAGTTCTCTGCTAGTCATCTTAGACCAGGAGGTAATAGTGATGACAGAAACCATTACCAAAGATGACAAAACAGGAATAGATTGTTTCCTTATGCCCCCAAAGAACCTGGGCCTGCCTTGGACTACTGTAATTTCCATGGACTATCTCCAGAAATGATATGATGTTTATATCTCTGTTATTTTGAGTTTTCCCATTCGCTTATGTAAAACTGAAACTAGTCCTACTTTATGCACCCTGTAAAAGTTAAACTGTGCAATGGATAACAATGAACATAAGTAATAATTAATAGAAAATGAACCTAAGTAATAATTAATAGATAATAATAAATTATGAAAAATAAGATCATACCCTACAACCTAGCAATATCCAAGGGATACAGGTGTGATGTTTCAAAGGGACATATGCACCCCCATGTTTATAGCAGCACTATCAACAATAGCCAAACTATGGAAAGAGCCCAAATGTACATGGATGGATGAATGGATAAAGAAGATGTGGTGTGTGTGTGTGTGTGTATATATATATATATATATATATATATATATATATATATATATATACACAATGGAGTATTACTCGGCAATCAAAAAGAATGAAATCTTGCCATTTGCAACTACATGAATGGAACTGGAGGGTATTATGCGAAGTGAAATTAGTCAGAGAAAGACGAATATCATATGACTTCACTCATATGAGGACTTTTAAGATACAAAACAGATGAATGAACATAAGGGAAGGGAGCAAAAATAATATAAAAAACAGGGAGGGAGACAAAACATACAAGACTTAAATATGGAGAATAAACAGTGTTATTGGAGGGATTGGGGGAGGGGGGATGGGCTAAATGGGTAAGGGGCATTAAGGAATCTACTCCTGAAATCATTGTTGCACTATATGCTAACTAATTTGGATGTAAATAAAAAAAAAAATTAATAAAGAGTAAAAAAAAAGATTATAGGTAAGATTTCTCTATGAATAACAGAAATAGAGACTGGTCCCCAGGGCAGCAGGAGACTTCACAACAATTAGATAAATTTACCATACCTAAAAAAATAAAAGAATAGATCAAATAGAAGGAAGAGGTCAGTTAAAAAGGAGAAAGAGGAAGAAAAGGAGTCAGAAATGGAGCAAGAAAATTGAGTAATGGGGGAGAAAGTTTGTCAGTTTGTCTTCTGCACTGTGCAGGGAAAATAAAGTTGTTTATTTTTATTTTATTTTATTTTATTTTATTTTATTTTATTTTATTTATTTATTTTTTTGAGAGAGGCAGAGTGTGAGTGGGGGAGGGGCAGAGAGAGAGGGAGACGCAGAATCTGAAGCAAGTTCCAGGCTCTGAGCTGACAGGACAGAGCCCAACATGGGGCTCAAACTCACGAACATGAGATCATGACCTGAGCCGAAGTTGGATGCTTAACCGACTGAGCCACCCAGGCGCCCCTGGAAGACATCTTTCAATGGAAATCTGTAAATAAAGTAATCAGAGCCTGATACTGTCCAATTTTTGAATAATGCAAAATCACTTTCTTTATTGTGATTTGCATGCTTACAACAAAAACTTCTGTGATTTGGTTTGCCAAATTGGCATTTTGGCCACACAAGCAGTATCGGTTTGCGTGGAAGGTATATTGCTCACTGAATTCGTAAGTATATTAATTTATCTGACGGCATATATTTTCATTTCTTGTGAGTTTAGTTAGTGTGAGTCAGCCTGATTCAATACAGTGAACTCTGGAACGCAGATTAAGTATGTTTTTTTCTGACCTGTTTCTACATTTTTCAAATTTCTCACAGGACAGGAAAAGTTACAAGGGGTAAAAGAACCAGACACAAGAACTGGCCTGTAAAAGGCACCCCCAAATGTTCTCCCAACTTCTTCCACCGCTCAATACCTGAGAGATCGTATTTCCTCATAAGTATCAAAGAAATTATCATAACACTATTCAGTCTTGTGAAGAGGAAACCTGCGTGATGGTTGTATATTGTAAAATGTCTCACAGGTCTTAACTTGTTCCCACATGAATATATAGTGTGTTCATTTCATCCACTTTACTTTTCTATAACAGCAACAAAAAGCAATGCAGTGGGAGAATTCCTGAACTGAATGTTTATCAAGTTGTTTCATCTATTCCAATATCAGGGAGAGTTTCAAAACCATATTGTACATATTCTCTGATAGTACCAAATATTATATTGTGTGTCAGGATATAACAAGGCCAGCTATAAAAAGTGAACCCCAAATCAGTTTGGTCAAAATTAGACCATTTTCTATGGAACCATCAGTAAGGACAAATTCTAGTTACAATCACCTTGCTTATATGTTTGAGGACAGTTTTAGATTTTTGGCTTCCTTTTGTCTAGTTTTCATGCTCTGCACTTAGGCAGTTCAATTTTAATATAACTGCCCTCCTTAAATATCACTCTGTTCTTTCATAGGCTTTGATGAGCATCACTATTCTTAGAATCTTAAGTTCCTCTATCGTGTGAGTCTTGATAAAGCATGTGTATTTTCACCACTTTGGGCTTGATATCTACAATGCACATAATCAGGAAGAATGCTGTTCTCATAATTATCACTTCTAGCCTCTGATTCAGTGAGCCGACATAATCATCTTCATTGGAGATGACCTACACGCACACCAGGAATGTACTATAATTTGCTTCGTCCTTACGTAGAAAGGCACATCTCAGGAGTAAAATTAAGAAGGTCTGTCAATACATTGTAGCCACCGTGTAAGCCACACTGTATGTATTTCCACTTATATATTTATGGATAGCATGTCAAATGTCACTGGGTGTGACATTTGGATAGTACATAGGTACTCTTTTATTTCCAAAGCCAATTTACAATTATCCAATGTTCGGTATTTCAGGGTAGACTTCACTTCTGTTTCTGTTATAATCTGTTTAAAAATCCAGATATATTATCTAGTCTCAATTGTTTCAGAGTCGTTGCATCAGTCCTTGACCCAGTACATTTTTAAAAAATATTTTTTTTCTAATGTCTCTGCAATGTCAGTATGATTGTAAAAGATCCTTCTCATCTCTGAAAAAGTCTATTTTCTAAACTATTTTGAGTATTATAGACATTTCATAAATAATTTAAATATATTTCTGCTTTTTAGGGGAAAAACCCTCTTTTTATAATAAGCAACATACAATAAGAAAAAAAAAAACTTTAACTGATTTGCAGTAGAGATACACTCAGGTATAAACTCCACGAGAGCATGGAGTGTGTGAATCTCATTCACGGATCAGTGAATGAGAGGGTGATTGGATGGATACATGGGTCACCACAAAGCTCTGTTTAGTCCAATCAGAGGAGTTTTGGAAAAAAGGAATGAGAAAATTTCATTTTATATTTTCTCAACTCTTCATAAAACACATTATCTATGTTTGTTTTTCAAATGATTGATTTACAGTGACAGTCATAAAACCTGTTGCTTTTAGAGCAATTATTGTAAGCCCGTCATTCTTTGAGGACTCTCATATATGAGTTCATTTTGTATCCACACTATCAATATCTCAATTTTTCAATTGAGGAGAATCAGGTGTAGGAAGGTAAATTATTGTACCTAAGTTCAAAGAAGTGACTGATTATTAAACCATTAGATGGAATTCATGATCTTAACCCTAATACTATGCTGCCTGTCAGAAATCAAGTGGGGGAGTAGTTATAAATCCAATTCCTGGACACCAATCTAAGACACATGATGCATATTTTATACCTTTTCTTATTATCTGAGAATTTTGGTAAACACTGACTTAGAATGACTCTTTAGTATAAGGAAACTATAATGCCTTTTCCCATGTATTATGAGGCATATTTAAAAGATTATTTCTTTAATGCTATAGATCCTTTCACGTGTGCCTTAGCAAACCAGCAAGCCTTCTAGATATTTGGATTTGAATCTATACTGTAGTATCACTTTGACAATAAGTGAGACTAAAATGTATATGGTCAGAGGGTCTATATTTCATTATTTTATAAAAATTACTGTTTTTGTTTAATATTAAATGCAAATACACGAAATATAAAAGTATAGTTTTACACGTATATTTTATATTTAAGTCCTCCAGAAAAGTATATAAAATACATAGCACACCCACACTTCACCGTACTACAATTATTACCATTTCATGTTTACTCTTTCAGGTCAAGGCAATGTTTTGAAAAATGTGATCCTGAAGACACCATCAATTAGTCTGCAGGTCATCTGTTGGTCCCAGAGAAAGAAGGAATGAAACAATTATTCTCACGTACATTTCACAAATTTGAAATATAAGATTAAGGTAATTGCTAAGAAGCTTCTAAGCCTCCTACAAAGTTACTAACACATAATATATTCAGGGGAAAAATGAGGTTCTGGAAAATAGCCTTACCAATTTACTGCTTTACTATTCAAAGCAGTGACATATAATGTACAAGAGAACTTACTATCAAGAGTTTGGGCTATCTGGTATTTTAGCTTCCAATGGGACAAACACAAAAGTATGGAGAGAATACGCCATCTTTTGCAAATGTGTTTTAACACAGGAAGGAAAAGTACGGAATGACTTTTTGTCCAGTTCATCAATGAGGATGTATGCTACAGGGACAGGGATGTTTTCTTTAATTCCTAATAATTCTTGGTCAGTGTTGACACCTACCACTATGTGTGGTGAATCTTAATCTAAATGTAAAAGATTTTGCATCTGAATATCAACCCCCAAACTGCACTTTTCAAAAAAATAATTGTCAGTCAAAAATATTCCTTTGATTTCATAGTCAGTGTTAAAGAGAATAGTGAAAATCACTAGTTAAAATATCATGACCACTTATACCTTCTTTGATATCTGTTTGAAGAAATAGATGCATCACAATTTTTTTTTCAAATTTGGAATGCTCTCATGGTTAATGGAACATGTGTTTTCAAGAATGTCTAAATTAGGGGATAAAACTACATACATTTTCTCATGATATAAAAAAAAATAACAATACATTAGTATTATTCTAGCTTCTTCCAGCCAGTGTTTACCCCTAAATGTTCTTTTTTTTTTTTTTACATTTACTCATTTTTGAGAGACAGAGCACAAGCGGGGGAGAGGCAGAGAGAGAGGGAGACAGAATCTGAGGCAGGCTCCAGGCTCTGAGCTGTCAGCACAGAGCCCGATGTGGGGCCCGCACCTACGAAAGGTGAGATCATGACCTGAGCCAAAGTTGGAGGCTTAACTGACTGAGCCACCCAGGCGCCCCACCCCTACATGTTCTGTAGCTTGAGTAGGGTAGGAATCACAGCCAAATGTAATGATTAGGATTTTTTAATACGACCAAAAGGCCAATGTGTCAGTCTCTGAATTTAACTTCTCCCCAGCAACTGATGATTTTCTTCACGTATCTGTGAAGGAAATGACGATGAGGGCATATTGAAAGTGTACATCCAAACATTGAATTAAAACATAGGAAAAACTTTCAAAGTGTGAAGCTAATGAAAATACACACTTTAAACAAGTTTCTAGTATCTCTAGCTATCTCCTTACAGCTAATGGGCATGCTATTTAAATTAGTATATGAAATTAGAGCTGAAAGTAGTTTTTAGTGCGAATTCTCTCCATAACTCCTGGATGCAAACTGACCCCCAAAAGTAAGGATGCCTTGCAGAACCACAAGTGACATGCTGTTTACCATGCTTGGCAACATATAATTTTGAGGTAAGATTTCTAATATGGTAACATATGAATAAAGATGTGATTATGGATCCTATGCTTTAAGCAGTCTCTTACTGAATGTATATATCTTGAAAAATAACCTGACACAGTATCATTTTTTTGTATTGCTCAAAGACATTGTTAATACTTTTAACATATAGTCTTTTATATTGTTAATATTGCAAATGACTTAAAAATACCTCAAATCCATTCTCTGAATGCACACTAACTTTTGACTATTATTGAAATGTTAAAATTGTAAGAAATAGTGGGGGTATCTAATCAAGAAAATTATTTCAAATGAAAATATTATAGGGTACTTTAGTAACTCACTGAGAAATTAAGGTGCTTTACAATACATAAGATTGATATTTTTTCTTTATTTAAATGTAAATTATTTTACATATTTTTTCTCTGATTCAGCTTTAAAACATGCATCCTCTTATCCTGAAGACATATGGGCTATACACTTGATCTTAGCCAAAAGGCTGAGAAGCGATTAGACATATGGGCTGTAAAGGTAAGTCCGTGTGCTGGCATAGAGACTATAAATAGGGCATATTAAAAATGTGGTAAGTGTCACTTACCACATTTAGATCTAGGATTAAGGGCGCCTGGGTGGCTCAGTCGGTTGGGTGTCTGACTTCAGCTCAGGTCATGATCTCACAGTCCGTGAGTTCGAGCCCCACATCAGGCCCTGTGCTGACAGCTCAGAGCCTGGAGCCTGCTTCAGATTCTGTGTCTCCCTCTCTCTCTGCCCCTCCCCTGCTCATGCTCTGTCTCTCTCTCTCTCAAAAATAAATACAAACATTAAAAAAAAATTTAAAAAAAATAGATCTAGGATTAGTCTTATATTCTGTTATACAGAAGAAATTTCATTCATAATCACTAAAATAATAGTTTCTATTATGGTATGATATGAGGCACAATTCATAAGGTTTGAAAGCAGTACTCAGTACTAACTGTAGACCCAGTATGAGAATCTTGCTGTGTGGCCTACAGTTTATGAAGTCATGCTCTTGTCTTCTTCCAGTCTTACACTACCCCATATGATGAGGCACTTCTGGCCAAAGCAAACCTCAGTTCAGATCCTGCCCCTCTTCCTGCAGCCCCAAGCAAGCAGAGCTAACTGGAGCATTGAATTTCCCAGTTAAATCATCCTGAGCCTAATTCAAGGCCTGCATAGGACTTACCCTTGCTTCTGCCCTCCTGAAGGCCTGCTATGTTGAGAGTCATTGGCTCAAAGGCAGCTCTTGTAGGGATAGGGCTGGGCTGTGGATATATGTGTAAGGCCCTTTGTAGTGCAGAACAGACTGGAAAAGAAGACAAGAGATGACCAAGTGCATGGGGCCAGAGGAATAGGGGACCAGCAGGCTAGGCCTTACTGTCCCCAATCATTCCATCCCAGCACAGAAACCCAAGGATTCTGAGCATTTGAATATTCAAAACTGGCCTACCAAGTCATGAATAAGTTGTATGTCTACATGAGGAAGGGCAGACATTTTTTTAATGATTTTTTTAGCTTGATTAATAATTTTTAAATGCTTAGTAGCATGGAGTGTGAGCCTTCATTTAAACTTCTTGCCCATAAAATGAAGACTTCAGAGTATTCAGACTTCATACCTGGTAGCTGATTTCCCTCAGAGTGCAAAATTGGAAGATGTCAAACCTTCCTAAATCTTAACCTGGGAACTAACAGGGCATGACTTCTGCCATAACCTGTTGATTCAAGCAGGTCACAGGCCAACACTAATTAGAAGAGATTACACTAATCCACGAGTCATAGGTCATTGGACATCACTAAAACCTCTCAGAATATACTTAGAAAGATTAAGTGGTATATTAAGTAGTAGAACAGAAATTAATATAGTCAAAACTTAAGACAAAACGATAGTGAGAAGCCTGTTACAACTTTTTATTTGTATAGTAAAAAATATGAATGAGGAGGGAGATTTCCCTGCCCTTCAGTTAGAGACCATCAGGTACCTGAACAAAGTTAGGTTTATTGACTTTCTTGCAGCAGGGGGAATGCATTTAGTCAGTGTGGAGTCATGCAGCATTTCACTAAGAGAATATTAAGAAAGGCTATAGGATTTGGCCTTATGTAATGTGATTGGGGGAAGTGTTCAAGTATGGATTCAGTGTTGTTAGGGGCCAGGGTAATTCTAGGATCTCTCTCTGTATTAGTTTCCTAGAGCTACTGGAACAAAGTAAAACAAACTGGGGGCTTCAAAACAACGTAAGTATATTCTTTCCTGGTTCTGGAGGCCAGAAGTTGAAAACCAAGCTGTCAACAAGGCCTTTAGCTTCTGGTGGTGACTTTCAATCCTTGGCACTCCCTGTCACTCCAGTCTCCGCTTCTGCCACCACGTAGTCCTAACACAGCACTTCTCTCTTTCAACAAAGATATCAGTCATGTTGGATTAAGAGCCCAGCCTTTTCCAGGGTGACTTCATCTTTTATGAACTAATTATGCCTGTGATGACACTATTTGCAGCTAAAATCACTTTCTAAGCAACCAGAGGAGAGGACTTCAACCTATCTTTTGGGCCATAATTCAACCTATAACAGTATTCTAATAATTCCTATCTAGAAGGTGGAGGAACGAAGCAATTAGGAAAGAAGAAGTCTCTCCTATGAGCTAGGAAATGGGGGGAGAGGGAATGAGAGTGCGTAGTCATTTTTGTGGTTTGCACAATGTTTATGTTTTTGTTTCTCAGAGTATAGACATGATGATGGAGTGGACTCGTTTCTGTTTTGTTCCGTGACAGTCACAATTACTCCTGCTCTATAAAATTACTAGGCTCAGCAGGAGCAAACCATGGCCTATCTGGGAGGGCGGGGCTGGCTCCTAGCAACACAAAGACCAGTTGACAGTGCTGGGTCAGCTCCCAGCTGGTGGGGACCACTTCACTCTTTCTTGCCCTTATGTGACTAAAAAAGAAATTAGTAGATTAGAGAATCATCAACACTTCTAAGCTGATTGAAAATAAAATGTAAGAGAAAAGGAAAACAAATGACTACTCATATACCAAAAAGAAATTTAAAGGGTTAGGATTAGAATTTGAGGTGAAGAGGGTTAATGATGAGTTCTGTTTTTCACTCTTATGAGTTGGTGGGCTGGTGGAATATTCATATGGGAATGTGATTAAGAAGTTAGCAATGTGATATGAAGCTCTGGAGAAATATCAGACTATCTTAAGAATGGGTGGGTGGATTCACTACAGGAGATTATATGGGAAGACAAGAAATAGAAACACAGAACTTTATCTGTCGTTAGGTTTTAGAAGAAAGAATGTGAGGCAACTCAGAACACAGTTGAGTTATTCCCTACTGCTATAGCACTTCAACAAATGGGAATATATCATAAGATAATGTATGTAAATCCTTATAGTAAAAGGAGAACAGTCCTTAGGGATATACTGAAAGAAACCCGGTGCTTTATTAGAAAGTCCGTTCTCTAGCAGAAATTTTTAAAAAACACCAAACTTGTTGCCTTTTGGTAAAGTTTCCAGACTGGACTTTAGGAAGCCTGGCCATTTCTGATCCTGGGTCCGTGATTCTATCAGAGGTGGTAAAATCCGGGGGTGAGGTAGAAGAGGTCAAATGGCCACTGACAGAGAGGTGGTTTACTGAAGCAAAACACTGAATCTTTGAATAGATGTTCTCAGTTACTACATGCAAGAACATTTTCTCAGGGGCACCTCGTTGGCTCATTTGGAAGAGCATGCAACTCTTGACCTTGGGGTCATGAGTTTGAACACCACAGTGGGAATAGAGATGCCTTAAAAATAAATATGCTTAAAAAAGAATGTTTTTTAAAGCAAAGAAGGGCAATTAATAAAGCAATAATGCAAGAAATGAGGAAGATCATTGAACCACATCTCTGGGTCAGGGTAAAAGAATCAAAATTGCAGTTATACACGTTATATTTGGCACACCAAACAGCATCCCTTTAAGAAAAGGGTTTAGGAACAGAATACAGAACTTTTTCTTTTCATAGATTTCTGTTTTGTTCATAACAAAGTCAAAGTGAGGAGGAATGTTGTAAGTTCATTTGTTTTCACATGGTAGGCAAATTGTCCTCGGAATAGCATTAGATGAAGACCTCTGTTGACAGTAAAGGATCTGGAAGCATTGAGGTGTTTGAGGCTTGGGGAAGAAAATCAAAGAAACACTGAACATACGGTGGGATGACAAGGAACACCAAAATGATATCAGTTTCTGACTTTCTTTAAGTTTTAATGTACAGAAGCTGACAGGGTGAATTTCAAAGTGAGATAGAGTTTTAACTGGCATGGATAAAGTACAAAAGTCAGTAGCATGAGGAGAAAATTACTGGAAAGTGTGGCCCCTATGATCCTCACAAAGGAGGAGCCAAGTGGGCACATTAAA
Organism: Neofelis nebulosa; assembly: GCF_028018385.1. Lineage (NCBI taxonomy): Eukaryota > Metazoa > Chordata > Mammalia > Carnivora > Felidae > Neofelis > Neofelis nebulosa. The sequence goes on along the minus strand of NC_080782.1, from coordinate 206,055,008 downwards.
CGCACTGTGAAGGTAGTGGTTCAGTAGTATGAGGTTATGGCAATATTTCAGGAAATTTTAATCTCCTTGGTAGCAGTAGTCCACTGAAAATAACCATTTAATTTTTAATTAAGAGGGCTACGTTAAATTTATTGAAAATAGTGTTTATATTGAATAACATACTGAAAAACCTCAGTAATTAATGGCTTTACATAGAAAAGAATAATTTACACTTGAGACAATACTTCAAGTGCTTAGTATAACTTATTAAAATGGTTTTAATCAGGAATAATGCCAATTGAATTAGAAGAATAAAATAGCCTTTGTTGTAACAAGCCAAAACTGAAGTTTAATAATGATTAGAGAATACCAGCAACAATGCCTCTATTTGCTAAAACGAAACAGAACCAAACCATTAATCTTCATTTTTATTCTAGTTTAACAAAATGGCAGCTGTTTACATGGTAAATAATTGAATAAAATAATTTATAATAAAATGTTTGGTTTTATTCTCTGGAGGATTATGCATGGAAGTGGAACAAACACGTAGAGATTGTGCAAAATCCCAAAGCATATGTCAGAAGAAAATTACCTAATTTTTTTGGAAGAAGATCCATGGTCATGGTCAGGGTCAATTAAATTTACAGAAATGTATTGGTCAGCTTCATTTGGTAGGAACCATAGGGTGTTTGGGATTAATCATATAAAGATTTTGTTTCTTTTACTAACTAGCTGTGCTACCTTGGGTATTACTTAGCCTTTCTGAGATTCAGTGCCTCATTCTCTTTGTAGAATGATAACAGTATTTATCTCTTAAAGCTGTTGAAAAGATTAAACTGTTTCATGCAATCAATATGTGAACATTTCAAGTATGTTATCTTATCATTTATATTGTGGATGATAAAGAATGCTATCCAATTCCTTCCTTTCTCCCATTTTTCCATTGTATTTAATTTCGCCCTTTCCAAAGAGCACATATTAAATAAGAGACCAAGCCTGTGGAGCTCCATAGCTGTGTAGTGGCATGATTCACATTGCTTTCTTTGTAAATACAACTCCTTGGGGACAGTGCAATGAGAATTTTGTCACATTAAGTCAAGAAGGAAGAAGAGAAGATAAATGAGATTAAAATGAATCGTTGCAGGTGATATTCATGTACAAAAATTATTTTTTTTAAATTTTGTTAATGTTTGTTTTAAATTTAATTTTGAAAGAGAGAGAGAGAGAGAGAGAGAGAGAGAGAGAGAGAGAGAGAGAGAGAGAATAAGTGGGGGAAGAGCAGAGAGAGAGAGGGAGACACAGGATCCAAAGAAGGCTTCAGGCTCTGAGCTGTCAGCAAAGAGTGCATCACGGAGCTCGGGCTCAAACTCATGAACTGCGAGATCATGACCTGAGCCAAAGTCGGATGCTAAACCGACTGAGCCACCCAGGTGCCCCCCAAATATTATTTTTAAATGGAAACTAATGAAATTCATTGTAATGTTAAATAATCCTTTGGGGTTTTTTGTCTTTTGGGTTTTTGTTTGTTTTTGGTTGACCTACAAAGAACACTCAACATATGTCAAAGTCAGCACCAGATGTATTTACATGATGGCTCTAATGTCAAAGCTACTGTCAGAAGAAAATTGGCTGGTTCTGGTTCTGTGTTTTTAGATCTATGGTCTCTTTTGGGGGTGCTTTACAACTGTGAGATGACTTCCTGAGTGAGTTTATTCTAAAGCCAGCATTCTTAACTCCTGTTGAAGGTGACTAATTATCAAACTCTTCAAAACTTGGAGGCTCACAGATGCAGGCTACACTCACTCATGTCAGAAAACCTCTAAACTAGTTCTTATGTGTGTTTTAGGGATACGATCATTTGATGATCCTGATAGCAGACTGGGGAAAGTACAAGGGCAAGGGAAACACTCTGTTAGCACAGACATTCCTCTCATTTCTCAGTCCGTAATGCGGTACACTTCCGGAATCAGGATATCGGGAACTGAAGAATAGGTTTAACATATGTTAAAAAAAAATGAAATGTTATTAATGCAATTGAGGTCTCCACTGATATTCACTTAGGTGTTGTATAACAAAATGTAACATAGTTTCTTAGAATGCTGATATTTATCTTATACAAATGTACTTTCAAAATGCAAAGGCTTTCCATGTTTTTTAATTAGCTAATGTTACGATTAATATATATTAATTTTTGAATAATTTTGATTAACTAGGAAAAGTTTTCTCTAGCTGTCTAGTTAACCGCTGAAAAACTAAAATGAACAGAGATATTGTTTGATTTCAAGTAGTTGTAACTATTCCTATGTTTGAAAGTATCAGCTTGAAATTATTTCATAAATACTTTTTGGTTGAGAATGTGTGAAGAGGTAAGGTCTTACACAACTTTCCATAACAAAAATTGTAGGCATTGTCCATAATACTTGCTTATCTTATTAAACTTTACTCTTCTGAATTTTCTTAAACTGTCAATTTCCCTTGATAAGTTCAAATGTCCAGGGGGTACTTTCCCAGGCCTTATTACTATTGGCTCATCTGTTTCTGTGAACTGGGAACAATGAGCTGATCTCTGGAGTGGCCTTGACCCCATCCCACATTCCTGTTCCTTATCACCATTTTCCTCATGACCAAACTAAGTGCCTATTTCATACAAAACTTCTAATTACCAAAAAAAGAGAGGGTGGTATCTCACACTTACCCTCCTGCAAGTGGATGGAGCTTTCTATTTTTCCCTCTATTTTCCGCAGCTCTTATTCTGGAACCCTCAACAAAATAAGAAAGTAAAGCCCCATGGGAATTTGTGAAGTTTGGAAGAATCTGACAGATGAGAAAACCTTAGGGTTTTTTTTTTTTTTTTTTTTTTTTTTTTTATAGCAATGAGATGTTACAAGAGTAGCCTGCATCTAATCTCAGCCGTGCAAATTGAGAATTGTGGAATTTGTTCAATAAGTACAAATGGTGTGATTGGAATATTGCGTAAGTTTAAAGGCTTTTTAATCATGAATGTTATATCGATTAAGCTTTTTTGCATATTGTATCAAAACCAGGTATTTAGTATAGAGCTAAATTATAGTTTTGTTCTCACATATTGTAATATCTTAATAGTATCACTACTATTATTTATGAAGTAAGGGTAATATTGGTGTTGTAAAGTTAGAAAACTTTACTATAAATTCAGTTATCTCTATCTGAGATCCACTTTCTTCCTTCTCCCAAATGTCAGATTAAAGAGTAATTAAATGTTCACTTCTGTAGTTACACTAGTCCTGTTTTACTTTGTTGGTCGTCCCCACTTGGTGGTAAGATTCTTTTCTCTTTTTTTAAGTTTACTCATTTATTTCTGAGAGATAGACAGAGAGAGAGAGAGAGAGAAGGGAGGGGTAGAGAGAGCTGGAAGGAGAGAATGCCAAGCAGGCTCCATGCTGTCACTGTGGAGTCCATTGTGGGGCTGTCCTGCAAACTGTGAGATCATGACCTGAGCCAAAGTCAAGAGTCTGATGCTCAACCAACTAGCCACCCAGATGTCCTAGATGTAAGATACTTAAGTAAGGGCGATGTCCTTTTTTATCTTTATATCTGTGGTATCTAGAACAGTCACACAGTTTTGACTGGTATGTAATTTTGATTATTGTGTTTACTGAGTAGATAAGTTAGTGAGAGGATGGAATTATTCAGGAAGCTTTTCTATTAAATCAAATTAAAAAAAATAAACTCTTCCAGTCATTTAGTTAATATTTTAAGGCAACCAAAACACCTTATTTTTTGAGTGCTCTTGATCTGAAAATATTCTGCTAGTAAAGATACCTTATTTTTCATTATATTCAGATTTTATATTTACCTTTTACCAGTTTTTGTAGTTCAAACTACTTGGTATTAAGAAAAAAAGTTAGCCATCTGCTGTTCAAGCTCATTTACCATTGCAAAGTGTAAGAATTCAGAGATCTGCAATTTAAGCAATGGTAACCAATTACTTGAATTAAGTGACAATGCATCATTGACTCTGAGACCTCCATTAGGTCTTGGCCTTCTGTTTCTAATAGAGTGGGAAGGTTGTATAAAAATGCTGAAGATGGAGGGGGAAGAGTCAAATACTGCAATCATTCATAGGAACAGCTTACTACTTGAGAATAAAAAACACTGACCCTCTGTCTCTGTCTCTTTCTGTCTGTGCATCTCTCTCTCATCTCTCTCTCTCTCTCTTCCCAACTCTACACTGCCTTTCACATTTCTCCAGAAGAAGATTTTAAGCTCCTGGTGGATACGGTAGTAATCTCTGTAGTTGCAGGGGTAAGAAAATTAGCATCAAGAAAAGTTCAGTCATCTTCAATTCATAATGCACATCACTGCATTTCACCATTTATTCTGTATACATTTGGTCTATAAATAGTATTAATCCTATGCATCACCCAAGATTTTGGCACAGGAAGTTGTCTCCCACCTGGACTTGTACATTAGGTTACTGTTGTTGATGTAAAAACTTACCATGAATTTAGTGGCATGAAGGACACAAACGTTTTGTCTTATAGTTCTGGAGGTCAGAAGTCTGAAACCAATGAGACAACAGAGCTGCATGCCTTCTGGAGGCCTCAGGGGATAAGCTGTTTCCTTCCCCTTTGGAGCATTTGTATAGACTGTCTGAATTGGCCTGCGGCCCTTCCTTCCTATTATGCAAAACTTCTGCCTCTGATACTCCTGTTTCTCTTTTGTAGGGAAGTTTGTAATTATGTTGCATTTACCCAGACAATCCAGGATAATCTCTCCATCTCAAGATCCTTAACTTGATCTCACATGCAATGTATCACCATTAAAGTAACATATTCACAGGTTCTGGGGTTTGGGATGGGGATATCTTTAGGAGGCCATTATTCAGTCTACATTATGGTCTTTAAATTACATGAAAGACATAGTAGAAAATGAACTCTGATTCTGTTATGATATGCATACATATGTTCATATCATAGGATTGCTCAGGAATAGAAGCAACCATATATTATGTGGTTAAATGGAACACTTGATAATATGTTCTCCACTTTAATACCCCTGACAACTGGTTGCACATCTTATGCTTGAATAATTCCACTAATAATTTTATGATGAGCTAAAACATTCTGCTTGGAGGTTATGTCCATCATAAGACAGAGTGGTTGAGAATACATGCTTTACTATAGAAATACTTAGAATTTAATCCTAATTTACTAAATCTATGGTGTTTTATAAACTTTTCTAAGCCCCCTAACATTGCTCTCTCACTTTAAATGGAGATAATTATACATAACTTGTAATTTAAAAGAAGAAAATTGTAAAAATTTTAAAAGTTAAGTTCTGCTTTTATACTAACAAATTTCCCCTGAATGGAATTTAGGGATCATTTGTTACTGATAATAATATTAAAGTAATTCTCATGCTCAACTTTATTTCCATTTCCTTTTTAAGAGCAAGATATTCCCTTCACCCTGCAACAGGCATTAGCAAGAAAAGTTGTCCATTCTAGGGACAACTTTTATTCCTTCAGTTTCACCAAAAACGTTATATTAATTTTTGCAGATAAGTTAAGAATTTCCTAAGGAAATATTAATATTTGAAAGAATTAAAATTGATGTGGGAAGTTAATGTTCTAATAAACAAATATTTTACCTAAAGGGACAATAGAAATACAATAAAGATAAACCTAAAGCTGGTAGAAGGGAGGAACTAATAAAAATTAAGGAAAAAGCAATGATATTGAAAATTAAAAAAAAGAAAAAAAGAAACAAAAACCAACATATGATTCTTTGAAATGATTAATAAATTTAATAAGCTTCCAGCCAAGCTAACCAAGAAAACACGGGAAAAGGAACAAATTACCACTATCATAAATGAAATAGAGGATCACCAATGTTGTAACAGAACATTAAAAGGATAATAAAGGAGTATTACAAACAATATTATGCCCACAAATTTGATAATTTAGATGAAATGGACCAATTATTGAAGGAGACAAACTAGCAATACTCCTAGAAGAAGAAATAGATACTATTAATGTACCTATATCTATTAAAAATTAAATCAATAATTAATAACCATGTGAAGCAGAACTTCTAGGGACCACCGTGGTTTTACTCTTGAAATCTGCCAAGTATTTAAGGAAGAAATGATACCAAATTCTAACAATCACTTCCAGAAAATAGAAACAGAGGAAAACTTCGTAAGTCTTTCAAAGAGGGCAGGATTATCCTGATACCAAAATTAGATAAACATATTACAAGAAAGGAAAATAACACATCAGTATCTTTCATGAACAAGCTATAAAATCCTCAACTAAGTATTAGTAAATAAAATCCACCAATATATATCAATCGTATACACCATGACCAGTGGGATTTATTCTAGGTATATAAAGATGGTTCAATACTTGAGAATCAGTGTAATCTGCCATATCAACAAACTAAAGGAAAGTCAAGTGATAACATCAATAGATGAAAAAAATTATTTCATAATATTCAACAACAATCCAAGGTAAAAACTCTCAGCAAGCTAAGAATAGAGCGAAATATTCTGACTTTGATTTTAAAAAAGATAAAATACACAGCTAACATATTTAATTGTGAAACTGGATGGCTTACTAAGAGGGGGAAAATGGCAAGGATTTCCTCTCTTACCACTGCTATTCAACATCATACTATATTTGCAATAGTGCAATAAGAAAAAAAAGGAAATAAAAGGTATTCAGATTAGGAAGGAAGAAATAAAATTCTTCATGCAGAAACCCCCCAAAAACCAACAAAAAATTCCTCAAACTAAAAAGTTACTACAATAAGATTATAAACTGCAAAACAAGATAGACAAGTCCATTGCTGTCATGTACAGTAGCAATGAAGAATTAGAATTTGAAATTAAACATTATTTACAGTTGCTCTCAAAAAAATTAAATACTTAGCTATTAGATCTAACAAAATATTTATGTAATTTTTATCCAGAAAATTATAAAAAATAGGGGTTTTCTTCATATGACACTGATGAAAAAAATCAAAGCAGATCCGAATTAATGGAAAGCTATTCCATCCTAATGGATTGGAAGGATCAAGATTGTTAAAATGTCAGTTCTTCCCAACTTAATCCCAACCTGAAAGTCAGACCTTTTCACAAGAGTCTTTCACATTGGTAACATCAAAGAAGTCTTTACTTCCCTCAGATTAATAATTTTCTTGCCTAAATCAGCTTTTGTTTCCTTGTGTAAACTTCCACTTATTCATCAAGATTTACCATTTCTAAATTCCACATATAAGTGAAATCATGTACTTTTTGTCTATCTCTGTCTGCTTTATTTCACTTCGCGTAACACCCTTTAGGTCTATTCATGTTGTCACAAATGGTAAGATTTCTTTCTTTTGTTGTATAATGTATAGAATTGTTGAATCACTGTGTCGTACAATTGAAAGCAATGTAACATTGTATATCAACCGCACTTCCATTTAAAAAGAAAACAAAAGGAGGGGCACCTGGGTGGCTCAGTCAGTTAAGCATCCAACGTCAGCTCAGGTCATGATCTCGGGGTTTGAGTCTGAGCCCCTGCATTGGGCTCTGTGCTAACAGCTGAAAGCCTGGAGTCTGCTTCAGGTTCTCTGTCTCCCTCTCTCTCTGTCCCTCCCCCACTCATGCTCCCTCTGTCTCTCTCTCTTTGTCTCTCAAAAATAAATAAATGTTTAAAAAAATTAAAAAAGAAAAGAAAACAAAAGGAATTACCATTTTTACATACAATTCTTGAGCCCTCATCTGACCTTCTATTCTCAAACATGCACAAAATTCTGAGTAATTACAGCTGATTAGAAATCCTTCAGAACAGTGGGTGATGGTGGTAGGGAAGGGAAGCAGCAAATTCTCTACAGCCCAAGATGGACATAGAGGCTGTCAGTCAATTGTCTGGTGAGGTTACTTCACTAGCATATACTGTCAGCCTTTTCATTAGCTATTTCATTTCTTGGATTGAAAACAAATACAAAAACAAAACAAAAACAAATAAGCCCACGTCACAAAGAAAATTATTCTTGGGGTGGTTAAGACTTAATCTTTAAGATACAAATAATGCTTCAACAGTCTTATAATTAGCAATTTGAATTTCTTCCTTACTCTGGAATCAATAGGAACCATTACCGTGCACGTTACTGTTTGGATCTCATCCTGATCATCTTCAGAGCTGACATGAATAAAATTAAGGTCACCTTATTGCCCAGTAACTGCTTCATGATTAACAAGAAAGTCTCTGAAACTTCTATTTTGATAAGAAAATTAATTTTTCTGAGTCTTCCTTCTTCTCCATTGTCTTCTGCCGTAAAACAAAAATGATAGTGTGTACTACTAGCTTTATTATTATTGTTACTATTATCATTATTATTATTATCAGGGAAAGTTTAATCAATTATTTATAGCAAAATGCCATAGTAATGCTTAAAAACAGCTACAATGACCTCTGAGTTTGAATGTTTTGAAGGTTTTATTGTTGCATTTTGTTTAGACTTCTTTTTTAACACCCAGATAAATTATGGCAACATTCAAAGCAGAATGAAAAATTCCATATTTCCTTTTTAGATGCAATATTTCTACTAATAAAGTATTTCTTGCATTAGATTTACCGGAAGCATATTGCATTATTCATTTGTATTGACTGATTGTGAACTACCACTTGTAAATTATCTTCATATGTGCACTTGTTTAGATAAGTTCCTCTCAGTTTAAAATTAATAGTTAATATTTTGCACCAAAGTGCAAGGACAGATATTTACTCACATTATATTTATTTAGATGTGATTTTTTTCTTTATTTTTTTCATGTTTATTTATTTTGAGACAGAAAGAGAGAGCACAAGCAGGGGAGGGACAGAGAGAGAGGGAGATAGAGATTCCCAAGCATTGATTCAGTGCACAGAGCCTAACTTGGGGCTTGACCCACAAACCATGAGATCATGACCTAAGCCAAAATCAAGAGTCAGATGCTTAACTGACTGAGCCACCCAGGCACCCCCACATTACATTTATTTAAAATCAACTCATCATTCTAGCTTTTAGTCTTTTGGTTTTGATCATGTAGGGTGATCGGTATTCTTTTCTGTGTTTAACATTCCAATGATGCAAATGTCTTCATGTCTTAGGTTAAAATATTAAGCAAAACAAGATTGAAAACAAGATACTGTCCTATATTTTCAAAATTTTTCTAAGTTGACCAGTTACATATGTACCTACTTACATTATATTGTTAGGTTCAGCACCTTAGTATCCACAAATATTATCATAAACTTTCTGACAAAATTTTGCTGAAATCTGGATACTTTATCAAATTTCTATCAACTAGTATTTAGAAATAAAATATGTCAATAGCAGATTTTAAATATTGTTTAAATTGTTTAAAATTTTAAAAAAATACTTTATTTTGTTCAAATCAATTTAAAAATTTTCCAATGCAAATATCACAAATTGTAATTAATAATTGTAATATGAATGTTGAAAAATTTTACTCAAATATATATGTATATATGTATATATATACCCATATACACATAATGTATATATGTATATGTTCATATATAATGTGTATACATATATTTATGTATGTGTATATGGGTATATACACACACACACACACACATATACACACACACACACACACACACACACACATATTCTGAATAATCCTTATATTATTTAACTCTAAAGGATCTTACCTATAGCCAGCAAAATTTTGCCTGCATGGTCTTCAATACCTGGTATCATGTCTATAAATATGTTACGTAATACACAAAAGGAACTCTGCAGATACAGTTAAGTTCACTGATCACTTGACTTTAAGATAAGAACACTATTAAGGTGCCTAGGTAGCTCAGTCGGTTAAACATCTGACTCTTGGTTTCAGCTTGGGTCGTGATTTCATGGTTCATGGGTTCAAGCCCTGAGCCAACTCTGCACTGACAATGTGGAGCCTGCTTGAGATTCTCTTTCTCTCTCTGTTTCTCTCTCTGTCTCTTCCCTCTCTTCTATCTCTCTCTCAAAAAAAAAAAAATTAAAAAAAAGATAAAGGTATTATTTTGGATTATATAAAGGTAGGCCTAATATAATTGTGTATGCTCTTAAAGTGTAGAACTTGCTCAGGATGGATACAGGAAAATTTGTTAGAACGGGAAGTCAGACATTGAAAGCATGAAGATTTGATACACTTTTGCTGGTTTAAAGATGGAGGGGCCTAGGAGCCTCAGTCCCACAACCACAAGGAACTGAATCCTGCCAACCTTCTTCTTTGAGCCTCTAGATAAGAGTCCTGCAGGGCCACTACCTTTCTTTCAGTTTTGTGAAAACCATTCTGTGTTGGGATTCTGACTTACAGGAACTGAGATAATGCATCTGATAATTTAATCATTATGTGATTTTGCTAATTTATTTCAGCAGTAGAAAATTAATGCATCTTCTAACTGATTATTAGATGTTGTGTTTCTGAATTATATACTTTATTTTACAACTTTCTAAATCTTCCAAAATGACAAATGAATCTATAAATATTTCTGAAAGTAGAATGTTTCACCATAAAATAGTTGAAGAAAAAAATTTAAATATATATTTTTTAATATTAGCCAGAGAACTCTATTTTGACATTGTTTTAATATTATTTTTTATTTTTCCAAATAACCAATTTTAAACCTTTGATCTGATATATCAGCCTCCTCTCTAATTTTGGACACTTTTTGGTACTTGAGTTTACTGTGATATTCGAATTATACATTTACTTAACTAAATATATAGCCCATTTATTTTTAGAAGCATTAAAATTGGTGGAAGAAGTAGGAAATAGGTAGGCCAATAAAAAGGTTATTTGTTAGTCATAATAAGCAATCCTTAGTTGTATTGTATACTCTGTTCCTTTTATTATTTATGTCATTTTGAAAATCATCTCCAATTTTAAAAGAAGACTGTGACATGTTAAATTTTTATAAAGTAAGACAGATTTACCTATATCTTTTCTTGAACATTACTTGAGGACTTGATGCTAGTTTTTAAAAATGTTCTCACCTATTATGAAAAGCAAAGTTAATAATTGCTAAATATTGATAGACAAGTATTAGTAATTTATTCATATAATCAAACAATGATTTTTATCATTTTTAAATGTGAGGTTTGTCAGTTATTTTACAAGTCTAATAAACCTATGTCTTATTATTTAGAAATAAACCTCTGATTTAATATATTACATAATAGAGTATTGATTCATTTAACTGGTAATGAATTTGTAAATAATTTCAATTACAAAGGAATTCTTTATAAGTAAAACTATATACATCAAATTCTTTGTGTTATAGAAAATATTTATCTTAAATCCACATCAATGTGATTTTTAAATATTTTTTCCCTACTATTCATACACTATTTAGAACAGAATAGACATCTGGAGAGTCTGGCTGGTTTGGTTAGTTAAGCATCGAATCTTAACATCAGCTCAGGCTGTGATCTCAAAGTTGTGGGATTAAGTCCTGCATTGGGCTCCGTGTTGACAGCATGGAGCCTGCTTGGGATCCTCTCTCTCCCTCTCTCTCTGTGCCTCCCCCTCTTTCTCTAAATAAATGAATGAATTAATTAATTAATAAGAAAATAAATTAAAATATTTTATTTTTCAATAATCTGTACACTCAATGTGGGGCTAAAACCTAACAACCCTGAGATCAAGAGTTGTGCTCTATCTACTGACTGAGGCAGCCAGGCACCCCAGGGAACAAACATATTTTTTAGTTACATAAATTCTCTCATTTAACCTAAAGGTAATCCTCTCCAATGTGTGTCATTCATTATTCTCACTTAAAAAAATCAGGAGCGCCAGGGTGGCTCAGTCAGTTAAGCATCCAGCTTAGGCTCAGGTCGAGATCTTGCAGGTCGTGAGTTCGAGCCCCGAGTTGGGTTCTGTGCTGACAGCTCAGAGCCTGGAGCCTGCTTCAGATTCTGTGTCTCCCTCTCTCTCTGCCACTCCTCCACTCTCTCTCTCTCTCTCTCTCTAAAAAATAAACATTAAAAAAATTATTAAATGAATACTCTGAAGTTCAGAAGATTTAGTCAGTGCATTTGCATCAATGTCATTGGGAGGATTGGGAGCAGGCCAGTCTTTATAAACTATAGTGTGTCTGATTTCAAAGTTTGTGTTATTTGTACCACGGCAAAATGCCACCAAATTTTCTAATTTGTTTCTTTCCAGACCAACATCTGTGTATCATTATTGGATGTAGAATTTTACGGTTGTAGAGCATAAATTCTTACTTAGTTTTCAAGCCTTTGCATAATAGTTATGATATAATCAGGGATAAATGACTGTTTAAGACATTTAAGTATGTGTATAGAATAAGATTTCTTCTCTTTTCTCAAACCCTGTAATTTGAGGGTAGACGGAAATTTCAGCATTGGGGATCATACATATCTGGGAACTGTCAAAGATCTTTCCACTCTGGAACAATCTATGTACTTTCTGTCTTGGAGTTGGTAAGAGAAAATGACTCCCCACCCACTGCCATTACTTAAGAAGACATCAACAGGTAGGAGAGCTGATTTGTATCAGACAGTAAAGAGGAAAAGTATCCTTGAGATGAGAGCAATAATCTCATATAGATCCTAGGGACAACACATTTGCGTTTATTCTAGAAATGGAAGAAGGGTAAATATTAGAAAAATCTTTAAATGGTATTTACTTCATTAATCAATTAAAGAAGAAAAGCTAGAAGATAGACTCAGTCAGTGAGAAATTATTTCATAAAATTAAGCAACAATTCAAGGTTAAAAAAATACTGCTATCGAGAGTAGACTATAACAGTTCAGTGGCAGGCAAACATCCCACTAATAGACTAAAAATAGTAAATCAATAAATTTTAAATAAGTAAAATTTAAATAAGTAAATAAGAAATAGATTAAATAAATAAAATAATAAGTACTAAAAAGTGAGATTAAATAAATAAAATAATAAGTAATAAAAAGTAAACCAGTATCCTTACAGCTGTGGAAGCAACCAGGACCATCGCGTATACGATTCTGGAAAAAGAGAAACCTTCATCGGTGATCTGAGAATTTGAGGCCCTCATTGCTGATGTCTACCAGCCCTTGTTCAGGTTGGAGTCTGAGAATTTAGTCCAGGCACAGGCTAAGTAAGGGCTCTGTCTAGGGGATGGAGAATTCTTGTCTACAACATGGAGTGGAATGACAAAACTGAATCATCAGAGGGGTCTCCATCTGGCTGGCTGTTCTCTCAATACAGATGATAAATTTCATAGCTATGGTGGACAAGGGGGCTTTGAGAACTAAAACAAAATCCTCAGCAAATCAGAATTTTTCTCTTGTGCTTAGAAAGCAAGTGTCTATTCAAGAGAAGGTCTCAGATTACATGTGAAGAAAAACAAGAACAAAAAAACCTTTGAGAGAAGAACACTGAAAATCCTTATTTTTCTCTCTTTTGAGGACTTTGTCTATTTTGGCAGATTTGGAGCCTGGCTGGGAACTAGTCCTGGAGGGGAGAAGACCAGGTAAGGCTTTAGGTACTGTAGAGGTTTGAAATATCAAGCTGGAGACTTGAAGATTCTTAAAAGCACATATTGAAAACATGTGTTATATTTTAAACATGTTTAAACACAGCCAAAACCTCTAAAAAGCAATTAAATTTTTTTTTGCTCTATGCTGAGACATGCTAGAGTCACCATGAGAAAAAAAAAATAGAGGATTATATGTTACATACAAAGACAAAGTAAAGACGTAGACTTGTTACAAACTGCAATCCAGGTTGACCTCAACTTTGTAATTGTCTCTATCTGCTTAGCAAAGAGTGAAACTTCCCTGGTGGAAGATATTATCTGGAGTCTCTAGATTTTTGTGAATGCAAAGGAAGTCATTTAGTCAAAAACTACTTGTTATAAAAATAGACATGGCCATTTGCAACTATATGGATGGAACTAGAGGGTATTATGTTAAGCGAAATTACTCAGAGAAAGACAAATATCATATGACTTCACTCATATGAGGACTTTAAGATACAAAATAGATGAACATAAGGGAAGGGAAGCAAAAATAATATAAAAATAGGGAGGGGGACAAAACATAAGAGACTCTTAAATATGGAGAACAGAGGGTTACTGGAGGGGTTGTGGGAAGGGGGATGGGCTAAATGGGTAAGGGGCACTAAGGAATCTACTCCTGGAATCATTGTTGCACTCTATACTAACTGACTTGTATGTAAATTTAAAAAAAACATATAAACATTTAAAAAAAGTACAAATTAAAAAAAAATTAATCCTCCCCCCCCAAATAGACATGTTTATGTAAGAGAAAGAATACCCAATAATGGCAATAAATATGTTGTTTAAAAGCAGATTGAACACATGGGGTACCTGGCTGGCTCAGTCGGTTAAGTGTCCTACTTCACCTCAGGTCATGACCTCCCAGTTCATGGGTTAGAGCCCCACACATCAGGTTCTGTGCTGACGCTTGGAGCCTGGAACCTGCTTCACATTCTGTGTGTGTGTGTGTTTGTGTGTGTGTGTGTGTGTGTGTGTGTGTGTGTGTCTGCCCCTCACCTGCTCATGCGCTCTCTCTCTGTCTCAAAAATAAATAAACAGTTTAAAAAAATTAAAAAGCAGATTGAACACAGACATTAGCATTTAGTGAAATGGATGCTGGGTCATTAGAAACATCTAAGCTGAATCACAGATTCCCTTAAATGAGGGGAAGACAAGAAGTATGATGATCAGGTCTTTATCTCTCTTACAATCAGAAGAATGAAACAAGAAAAATAAAAACCTAAAATTTCTAAAAAAGGAAATAAAACTACTATTTTAGGTCATTGGTAGTAGAAAACAGCAAAGAATCCACAAAGAATTTAATAGGAAAGTTTTAAAAGTCACCATAATAATAACGTACTATTTACCAATGAAAATCTAAAAACATGCTTTAAAACTTTCCCTACTTATTTGAGCAATACTATTAGGAATAAATCTTACAAAAAATGTAAAGTCTAATTATTAGGAGTTTATACATTTTTTTTTGTAAGGAGGTTAAAGAAGACAGAAATCATCAAAAGATACTGTACATTCATGAACTGGAAGAGTTAAGTTTGTAAGAATATTAGTTTTCCACAATTATTCTATTGATATAATCCAATTCCAATCAGATTGTCGAAAGAATTTTTATGGACCCTTGATTAGAAACATTTTTAACGATAAGCAGTGTGTGAAAAGAAGCAGTACTTTCTGTATGCTAGGTTTTATCACATTGGATGCACACAAAGTTAGATTTTTTTTATTGTAAATAAAGTAGCATTTGAAACATTAGTATTCTTGGAGCTCCTGGGTGGCTCAGTTGGTTAAGCCTCTGACTTCAGCTCAGGTCATAGTCTCACAGTCCGTGGGTTCGACATAGGGCTCTCTGCTATCGGTGCAGAGCCTGCTTTGGATCCTCTGTCCCCTCTCTGTCTCTCTCTGCCCCTCCCCAGCTCACACTCTCTCTCTTTCTCTCAAAAGAAAGAAAGAAAGAAAGAAAGAAAGAAAGAAAGAAAGAAAGAAAGAAAGAAAGAAAGAAAGAAAGAAAGAAAGAAAGAAAGAAAGAAAGAAAAAAGAAAAGAAAAAATATTACTATTCTTTATTTCCAATTAAGTTTGGGGGAAAATAGTATATTGGTAACAAGTATGAGGTTTTGAAGCTTTAGAGTATATGTTTGAAATCAAAGTTTAACCTTGTTTTGAAGAAAACATCTTTTAAATCTGATTTTATCCATAATGGAGGATCAAAATTTTGGGAAAGTATTCATTTTTGTGGTGGTATTTTGATTAAATTCCACAAAATCACTGATTTCGTGTTTCTATGTAGTTTAATTTTTTTTTCTGTGTACTTTTAGAGCCACTTCATGAATTCAGTTGAGATTTTTCTTTTCCAATAACAGTATGTTACTTTTAACACCACAGTTTTAACTTGATAAGATAACACAGGGCATCTAGATTCCAAGTGTCTTAGCATTTCATGTTTTGGTTGCTTATATTTAAAGGCAGATCACTTTAATTGTTAACCAATTACAATTCATCTCTCAAATATTGTCTGCAGTCAGTAGTAAAGACAAAAAATAAATGAGGTCAAACTGAAAAACTTGGGAAATCTAATTGAGATCTTTTCCTTGAGCCAGTACCAAATTAATGTTCTTTCAACCTTTCATAATTAAAGTGTAATATTGTGTGGAGCAGTGCAATCAAACAGCAAAGCAGATGGTGGCAGAGGGGATAAAAATTGATCCTTAGCCACTTGTTAAGTCGTTGGCTGTAGCTTCAATTTTAAAGAAGCATTATTGTAAAGTACCTAATTCACTAATGAAAATTCTCCAAGTTCCCAAAGTCAATCAAGAATTGAAAGTCTATGTTATCTTCCCCATAAAATTTAATGCAATCTATCACGATGAGCCCTGAGTAATGTGTAGAATTGTTTAATCATTATATTGTACACCTGAAATTAATATAACACTGTATGTTTATTATACTTGAATTAAAAAATAAATTTAAAAATTTAGTGCAGTCTAGGAAATACCATACTTGAACGTTCACAAATTATATCTCATGTAGCCATATAGCTACTATCGTAGGCTATCCAAAGAACACAACTGATTAGTTCACTCCAGTTTTTAGATCTCTTAAGTGACTGCCCACTCAGTTATAGCAGGGTTTCTCTACGTTGGCACTTTTATATCACATTACAATATTACATTGTTGTGAGGACTGCTCTGCATTGTAAAAGCTGCTTAGGGACATCCCTGGTTTCTATCCACTAGGTGCTATTAGCCACCCCAACTCAAAATGCAACGATCAAAAATGTCTCCATATGGTGCCAAATGTCCCCTGAAGGGCAAACTTACCTCCCGTAGGGAACCACTCACCACTACTATAAAGCTGAAGGTTTTTAGCATGATGTCAATGCCCATGGTAACTTTATCTCTTTTATTTTCATTCCTTTCTTAGCTTTTTGCTTCATAAACACTAATCCTTCTCTGTGTTTCTGTGTTCACCCTGTGATTTCCAACCTCTGCATGATCACTTCTTTTCTCCCTCTTTCTAATCCTTTGTGACCACTTCATCTAGCAATATGATAAGCATCTTTTAGTACTTGATTCAAAAATAGCCTCTCAAAGAAAGTTTTCCTAAAGCACCAAAGATGGACTAAATGCTTTGTTTTGGGTCGTGTTTACTGCCTGGGTCTGTCTCTGACTTTGCACTTACTGCACTCAAGCAAGTCTGAGCAGAGAGATGTAATCTAAGTCATTTAACCCAAACATCTAGCTCCAGGGACAAATTCTGGATCTTATTCAAAAAAAGAAGTATAGGAGTAAACCAGAAAGATCCCTTCTCAGCAATATTAACTTTAGTGTTAAACTATTGTCTACCCATTTATCTATCATCTGTCTATCATTTGAGCATCTGTCTGTCCATCCATCCATCCATCCATCCATCCATTGACTCACTCATTTACTCTATCTATCTATCTATCTATCTATCTATCTATCTATCTATCATGTATCTATCCATCCATCCATCCATCCATCCATCCATCTATCCACCTATATTTTCCAAATGCAATTGCTGCCAGTCACAGAGGTTGGTGATAATGCATATACTCCTATACCAATGCACTCATGCACACCATGCACATACTCATGCACCCATTCATACCATCCCATGCATCAAGTCATAGGGCAGGGCTCTGGGCTCCTATAAGGGTTTGCACTCACCCACAAGTATCCCCATGGCATAGGGAATGCAATATTAAATAACAAATAAAAACACCATGGCAGGTAAGGAAAGAGACCTCAGAAAAAGGAAAACGATTTTTTCCTGTTTTTTGTTTTTTATAAGAAGGGATTCCACATTTTAATTTTGCACTGAAACCCATAATTATGTAGATGGACCTGCTTCCAGATGTATGAAAGTTTCACTTCTGTTCAATTAAAAAATCAGAACACAACTACCACTTAAGCTGTGACCATTTTAAATTATTTTCTGTGATGCGATTAACATGCTTATTTAAGTGTTTGAACTTTAAACCCAGACTTTGAAGATTATATGTGAACAGATAGGAGCATCATAGTTCATGATCTTTTATGTTCAATATTAAGTTTTCAACTTTAATAGATAGCATCTAAATTGAATGAACTACAGTTTTATGTATCAATGTAAATGTTTCAATGAGAAAACTCCTAGTTTGAGATGTTATCTTTTAGATATTTATAGCTCAGTCTAATTTCTATGGCCCTATAGTGTTCCCTGTTTTACTTGTCAGCATTGCAAAGTTTCAATTTATGAAAATGCTAGTTTTCATTAGCAAGTCACAGAATGTGACGTAAAATTGGGAAATGTAATTTCATAACTGCTGGATAGCTAGTAAGACTACATTAAAAATTAACATCACTATATAAAACAGAAATAAATGAATATCTCAAAAAAGTACTTTTTTCTTAACTTTTTTAATAACATGATTACTTCACATTTTATTAGTTTTCATTAAGAAATTTTCCTTTTTAAAATCTCACATTAGTTTTGTGTTTGGAAAGCCAATTATACAAACAAAATCAGGTGGATGATAGAGACTAAAAACTATTTTCAATCATAATAAAGTTACAGCATGTAGTATTTGTCCTGTGACTTGCTTATTTCACTTAGTGTGGTGTCTTTCAGGTTCGTCCACATTGTCACACCTGGTAGGATTTCCTTCCTTTTAAAGGCTGAATAATATTGCATTGTACATTTTTGCCACCCTTTATTTATCTATCAGTGGACATTTTGGTTGTTTCCTTATTACGTACAGCCAACAATGGGTATGAAGTTTCACTTACACAAGATGAATAAGCTCTAGAGATTTATCATATGACATTGTACCAAGAGTTAACAACAATATATTATGCACTTAAAAATTTAAGAGGGTAGATCTCATATTAAGTGTTTTTATAATAAAAAATCAATAAATAAAAATGAAATAGTTTGAGTATTATTTATTTTTCTCAATAACTCTGCTTATATCTAATAATGTGTTATCTGAAGTCTGCTTTGTTTTACTCTAAGGTCTGACACTCTAATTGCTCCTCCCCCCTGACACCCGCACCTCCTTTGTTAGCCTCCTATGACTTTTTCCATACTTTTAGTTTTGTTTTTTTTTTTTTAATTTTTTTTAACGTTTATTTATTTTTGAGACAGAGAGAGACAGAGCATGAACGGGGGAGGGTCAGAGAGAGGGAGACACAGAATCTGAAACAGGCTCCAGGCTCTGAGCTGTCAGCACAGAGCCCGACGCAGGGCTCGAACTCACGGACCCCGAGATCGTGACCCGAGCTGAGGTCGGCCGTTTAACTGACTGAGCCACCCAGGCGCCCCTCCATACTTTTAGTTTTAATCTAATTGTGTATTAATACCTATGTCTCTTTCTTGTGGGCAGCATAGTTGGCTTGTCTATTATTTTCAACATGAGTATTGTGTACATATTTTAAACATTTCAATTTCTAGAAAGAAATTTGTGTTATTTTTGGGTTTCTGTGCGTTACTTTATTTCTTCTTAGTAAATGTCTTCTTTTCACCATTCTGTTAGTCCTAGCTCAATAGGAGACATTTGTTTGGAATGTTCAATGCAATTTCCTCTCTTTCAAGGCTAACCTTTACATTAGTTGACTTTTTGTTCAGTCATGGATATGAACTTCCTTGGAAAGTCTTGGAATCCTGGGAATCCCTGTCAGTGATAGACCAGCAGTCAGGAAAATCATGAATTTCTTGTTCTTGTTTATAGATGAAAAGATGGACGACACTTACCCATTTGCTGGGATTCCATTTCTTACCAGCATCTTTAAGTGTGAGCTGGAGAAAAGATATACTTTCTGGTCAGTCAAACAGAGCTTTGGGTTTCAAATCCAGGCCCTCTCAAAAGTAGTAGGGACAATCATAGAGCAATCTATCTTTGCATATGAAAGAAAATTTTTGAAGACATTAACAAATTTAACCCAGGACATATTATATATAAACGAATTATAACATGGCAATAAACTTATTCCAAGAATGTGGGAATGTTCAGATTAATTTATCCATCAACACAGCTCATTTATGGTACTAAGTACCAAATGCTTATTATATCCATAGGTGACAAAAACTATTTGTGAGAAATTACATATTTTCTAATTAATTATAATTATATAAAACTCTACATAGGGTAAGACACACTGCCAAATATGTGTTGGATGAACACAGCATGGTAAAGTTAAAAAATATCTGCATATTAAGGTCAAACGTACAGAGATTTTTCTGGGAATGTAACTGGCATCCTGTTGTGAAATAGCCCAGAGACCCTGAGGACAGGACACCATAGATCTCTTGGGAATTTTAATTTAAGACCAGAGAAGGGAAAAGTCCTGATCCCTGGCAGCCTGTTGCTGGGCAACCTGGTCTTACTGGGTCGCTTAGTAACAATCCTGCTGGTTCTTCTCCAAAGGACATTTTAACATTAACTAAATGCATTTAGTCAAAACCTTCTAAAATTATATTTTAGCACCCAAAATAAAAAAAAAGAAATCAAATAGCACTTGTGCTTTTCAAAATCTGATCTAAATAAGGCTCCAGGCAAAATCACAAAAGCCTATATTCATCTGTATTTTTTGTTTTAATTTTCTTGTCTAATATGGCATAAAATTCTTTTTAACATTATAATAATTCCGTGATTTATATTTTGTACTATCCCCTGAGAAGATATCAACTATTTCATCTCTTTTTTAAGGTAAATATTACTCTGCTTCTCTGCATGTTAACAGAGAAAAACAACTCTATGAGGGAAAAAAAAAATCTTAATTCTAAGATAGTTTAAAAGTAAAAAAACATGCAATTACTGATGATGTTTTAAAATATATTTATAATTTTATAGAGAAGGCTTCTATTTTCCTGATAACATTCAAATTTTTATTTTAAAAAATGTCTTACTGAATCTCTTCTTTGGCACATGGCATAATTATAACATCAGTTTCTAGAATCAGACAATATTGGGGGGCGGTGGCAGCGGAAAGCAGCCTATTTCAAATCTGGATAATCTGTGATGGATAGCCCTTAAAGTTAATATTACTCATCTTGCAAATCTTGCAAAAAAGGATGAAATCCCAGGTAAAGAAACAATTTGTATGCTCCAAACTGTATTTATAACATTCAGGTCAAGTATCCTCTATTCCCTATCCATCAAACTACAATGTAGGGAATGCTATTAAAAACATGTATTGCAAAAAGACCCCCAACCCTCTTGGATGCTTTCTTCAACACACTGATTGCTTTTACTTAATTTCTCAAATTAATTGAATTTGGCTAGTAGGTTAATTGTTAGGAAATATATGAGCGTCTTTAGAAAGGAACTTAACATAGTTAGTTACATGTAAACTTTAAAATTGTTTTATCAGCTTTAGATGTCGCTTTTCTAGTGACATCTAGCTCTAGATGTCCATTTCTAGTGACGGAGAAGAACATCCTAGAATTCATATAGCAGAACAGGTAAGGAAAGATCAGTATATAAGAACCCCAACCCACTCACCCTCTCATGTAGGAGCATTTTTTTAAAAAGTGAAAATGAAAATGAAAGGGGTTAATATCTGTGACAGCACAAGTTTAAATGGTCTTTTATATTTTGCATTTATCAAAATGGGGTCATATAATAACTGAATTTTTATGTCTGGCTCCTTTCATTTTACTTAATGTCACCAGGCTTATTTACATTATAGCGTATGTTACTACCTCATTCTTTTTGCATGGCTGAATAATATTCCATTGTATGACTATACTATGTTTTTTTGGTGCAAAACTAACATAATTGTTGGAAATTTTGGCTGTTTCTAGATTTTGAGTATCATGAAAAATGCTGCTCTAAACATTTGCACACAACTTTTGGGTGGATATGTTTGCATTTCTCTTGCATGTATGTGTAATAGTACAATTGCTTCACCATATGGTAACTCCATGCACAACATTTGCGGAATTGTGGTCTTTTTTTTTTTCTCTTTGCCTTGCAGTTTGGGAAGTTTCTATTGACATATCTTCGAGAGCACTGATTCTTTTTTTGGCTGTGTCCAGTCTACTGTTGAGCCCACCAAAGGCATTCTTTATTTCTATTATAGTGTATTTGATTTCTAGCATCTCTTTCTGATTCTTTCTTAGACTTCCTAACTCTCTGCTTACATAACCCATGCTTTTACTTCCAAGCTACTTTTTACATTAGCTCCCTTAGCATATTAGCCATAGTTATTTTAAATCCTCAACTGATAATCTCAAACCCTCTGCCATATCTGACTTTAGTTGCATTGCTTGCCTTGTCTCTTAAAACTGCTTAGCTTTTTTAGTATATCTTTTAGTTTTCTGTTGAAAGCCTGACATGATATACAAGGGAAAAGGAACTGAGGTAAATGGGCCCTTACTGTGAGGTTTTATGTTTTTCTGGTTAGAGTTATGCTGTATGGCTATAGGTGTCAGAGGTGAAAATTCCCATCTGTTTCCTGGGTTTTCTCTCCCTTCTTACCTTTGGGTTCCTCTAGAGATTCCTCCTTAAATATGATCTGAACTTTGCTGCTCTTTTAGCTGCAATAGTTTGTTACCATATAGCAGCCAAATGGAAGTGGTGGTAAGGTGTGAGGTGAGGGGAACAAATAAAGGGGGCACCTGAGTGGCTCAGTCAGTTAAGCATCCAATTCTTGATTTCACTTTATGAGTTCAAGCCCCACATCAGGTTCACTGCTGACAACATGGAGCTTGCTTCAGATCCTCTTTTCCCTCTCTCAGCCCCTCCCCTGCTTGTGCTCTCTCAAAAAAAAAAAAAAAAAAAAAAAAAAAAAAAAAAACATTAAAGAAAAAATAGGTGGGCGGGGGGTGGGCAGAGCATTCCACTTTCCACTGATTAGGTCTCAGTCTTTTCCCAATGCCTGTGGGCTTTGACTTTCACAGAACCCATGCCCCTAGACTGTGACCTTCACAAAATCTTCTTTGTCCCTGCTCTCCCACTGTCCTTAGAGGACGCAGTGGCACAAGCTGAAGCTGGACTTGGGATTACCCTTTTTCCATGTTGGTTTGGCCCCAGGAGAGTGGTTTCCCGTGAGGCCAGCCTAGTTAAAGAGAACAAAATGCTCTGGACATATTTCAAGATGAAAACTTTTCTCCTTCTCTTACCCCTTTTTCTGCCAGGATGGAGGAAATTGTTTTCCTGTTCTTCACTGTGTAAGCCTGGTAGAGTTCCTGGTGGTAAAAATCAAGAAAGTGTGAGGGCCTGAGCCTTCTGTGGAATTTTTATTTTACAAACTTGTCTACACTGAGCCTGCAGCAGTCCATCAGAGTTTAAATCTTCCTACCTTGGTCCTAACTCTAGCAGTTTCTGCTCCTAGGTTATGTTTCAGTAAGCTATGATTTTTGGTATTCAATTGTCTCTTCAATTTTCATTGTGGTGGTTTTTTCTATGACTTTAATTCTTGGATAATATTAAAAGGAGTTGATTTTTAGTGTGTGTATCATTTTGCTTATCGTGAGATGGGTAATGACTTCCACACTGTTTACATTTTGGAACAGAAACTGGAAGCTCATGGCTCATCTTTGAAATTTTTGACAGAGTCCTTTGAAGACTTTTTTTTTTTTCATACTTGGAGTAAATCTCACTTTAGGAGGGTGAAGGATCATTTTTGTATTTTGCTGAATTTGATTTGCAAGTATCTTGTTGACAGTTCTTGCATCCATATTTATTTATATGGGCTATTGATCTGTAAAATTGTTTTCTTGTGATATCTTGTCTGGTTTTAGTATAAGAGCAATATTGGCATTTTGGAATAAATTGGGAACTGTTCTCACCTCTTCAAATTTTGGAGGAACTGTAGAAGGATTCACGTTAATTTGTCTTTAAACATTTGAAGAAATAACCACTGAAGCCATCCGGCCCTGGCCTTTTCTTGATTGGGAGGTTTTTGATTATGTATTCATTATCTTTACCTGTAATCAGTGTATGCATATTTTCTATTTTTCTTGATTCACTTTTTTAGTTTGTGCATTCCTAGGAATTTGGCCATTTCATCTAGGTTATTTAATACATTGTCATAGAATTCTTCATAATATTCCCTTGTAAGACCATTTTTATTTTTCTAAGGTTGATATTAGTGTGTCCTCATTTATCTTGAAACTGATTTTACTCATTTGAGGCTTCTCTCTTATTTATTTTTTGTTATTCTACCTAAAGTTTTTCAAGTTTGTTTATGCAGAGAATCAACTTAAAAAAATTCTTTTGACGTTTATTCATTTTTGAGAGAGAGAGAGACAGAGAGTGAGCAGAGGAGGGGCAGAGAGAGACAGAGACAGCATCTGAAGCAGGCTCCAGGCTCTGAACTGACAGCACAGAGCCTGACACGGGGCTCAAACTCACAAGCTGTGAGATCATGACCTGAACCAGAGTCGGATGCTTAACCGACAGAGGTACCCAGGCGCCTTGAGAATCAACTTTTTAAAAAAAATATTCTTTGTTGTTTTCCTGATTTATCTTTTATTTATTTCTGCTCTAATCTTTATTACCTCCTTTCCTCTGTTTGTTCTGAGTTTAGTTTGATTTCTTTTTATCATTTTTAAGGTGGAAGTTTAGGTTATTTTTCTTCTTTTTTAAGTATAGTGATTTACAACTATTAACTGCAGACAGTACAATAGCTACATCTTGTAAGATTTGATATACTGTTCTTATGTTTTCATTCATTGCAAAATATATTCCAATTTACCTTATGACTTCTATGGTAATTAGGTTTTAGGTTACTTAAGGATGTGTTGTTTAATTTTCACAAATTTTTAAAAATTTCTCAAATTTCCTTCCATTAATAATTTCTTGTTACATGTCATTGCATTCATATAATTTTGTATTATTTATTTCTGTTTCAATGTATTGAGAATTGTTTTATGGCCTAGCATATGGTCTATGCAGTACATGTGAACTTTAAGCAGAATGTGTATTCACATTCAGATCATTTATAGATTTCTCTCGGTTCTAACTAATGTATAGTATTTTTTAGATGTTTTATTTGTTTGTTGATCTTTCTAGTTGTTCTACCTAATATGGTGAATATTTATAGTCTCCAACTATTATTGTTGAATTATTTTTTCTCCCTTTAATTTTGTCATTTTTTATTTTATGTATTTCTGAACTTTGTTGTTAGGTGTTTATAATTGTGATATATTTGTGATGTACAGACCCCTTTGCCATTATAAAGACGTCCTTTTATATTTCATTGTCTTATTGTATATTTTGTCTGATATTAATGGATTCTCTTTCCATTACTCTTTGAATAGTGTATCTTTTTCCATCCTTATATTTTCAACCTTTTGTGTCTTTCAATATAAAGTATGTCTTCTGTAAACACAAAATAGTTGCTTCATGGTTTGTTTTTTTAAGTTTATTTACTTATTTTGAGAGAGAGAGAGAGAGAGCATGCATGTGTGTGAGTAGGGGAGGAGCAGAGAGAGGGAGGGAGAATCTCAAACAAGCCCTGCATTGTCAGCACAGAGCCCAATGTGGGGCTTGAACTCAGGAACCCATGAGATTATGACCTGAGCCGAAATCAAGAGTCGGAAGCTTAATCGACTGAGTTACTCAGATGCCCCAGTTGGTTCATGTTTTTTATCCAGTCTGCCGCTGCTGCCTTTTGACTGAAGTGTTTATATTAATCCATTATATTAATCTAATTACTGATAAAGTAAGATTTTATTTTGTTTTTTCCCCATATCTTTTTGTTTTGCTATTCCTCCATTCCTCTATTATTACCTTCTTTTGTGTTATTTTCAAGTGTACAATTTTATTATTTTGTCATTTCTTTTTTTTTTTTTTTTAATTTTTTTTCAACGTTTTTTATTTATTTTTGGGACAGAGAGAGACAGAGCATGAACGGGGGAGGGGCAGAGAGAGAGGGAGACACAGAATTGGAAACAGCCTCCAGGCTCCGAGCCATCGGCCCAGAGCCTGACGCGGGGCTCGAACTCACGGACCGCGAGATCGTGACCTGGCTGAAGTCGGACGCTTAACCGACTGCGCCACCCAGGCGCCCCTTGTCATTTCTTTTAAAGTAATTTACTATAGAGGGTTCTAGACTATTCTTTTTTTATTTTTATTTTTTTGAGGTGGTTGCTTTTTTTTTTTAA
Organism: Neofelis nebulosa; assembly: GCF_028018385.1. Taxonomy (NCBI): domain Eukaryota; kingdom Metazoa; phylum Chordata; class Mammalia; order Carnivora; family Felidae; genus Neofelis; species Neofelis nebulosa. The sequence goes on along the minus strand of NC_080782.1, from coordinate 206,028,863 downwards.
ATATATGAAATTTATTGTCAAATTGGTTTCCATACAACACCCAGTGCTCATCCCAAAAGGTGCCCTCCTCAGTACCCATCACCCACCCTCCCCTCCCTCCCACCCCCCATCAACCCTCAGTTTGTTCTCAGTTTCCAACAGTCTCTTATGCTTTGGCTCTCTCCCACTCTAACCTCTTTTTTTTTTTTTTTTTTTCCTTCCCCTCCCCCATGGGTTTCTGTTAAGTTTCTCAGGATCCACATAAGAGTGAAACCATATGGTATCTGTCTTTCTCTGTACGGCTTATTTCACTTAGCCTCACACTCTCCAGTTCCATCCATGTTGCTACAAAAGGCCATATTTCATTCTTTCTCATTGCCACGTAGTATTCCATTGTGTATATAAAGAGGTGGTTGCTTTTCAAGACTACTGTGATACTGAGGCAAGGGAGATGGGGATAGGGCAAGTTGAAACACCACAAAGCTCAATGTTCTTACTGAGATTCAGATTTTTTTTTTTTTGAGGAAAACTCAACTCCTGTTCCTGCAAGTCTGATTAATTTCTAGATTTCTGAAAAGTTTTTTTTTTTAATTTTTTTATTAAATTTTTTTTAACATTTATTTTTGAGAGACAGAGAGAAGCAGAGCACAAGCAGGGGAGGAGCAGAGAGAGGGGGAGACAGAATCTGAAGCAGGCTCCAGGCTCTGAGCTGTCAGTACAGAGCCCAACACAGGACTCAAACTCCCAGACTGTGAGATCATGACCTGAGCCAAAGTCGGACACTTATCTGACTGAGCTACCCAGGCGCTCCTGAAAAGTTTATTTTGATGACTTTTTCCAGTGTTCTTTTTGCTGTTATGGAGGAGAGGATGTTCGGAGGTTCTTACACTGACACTTTGCTGATGAATTTCTATTTGCTGATGAATTTCTACCACCAGGTTTTTAATGTAATTTACTTTTTATTGATGTATAGTTCACTTATTATATTAGGTTCAGGTGTACAACATAATGATTCAGTATTTGTATATTTTGTGATATGATCACAGTAAGTTTAGTCGTCATCCATCACCATACATAGTTACAGTTCTTTTTTTATGTTGAGGGCTTTTAAAATTTATTCTCTTAGGAACTTTCAAATATGCAATACAACATTGTTAATTATAGTTATCATACTGTACATTACATCTCCACGACCATTTTATAACTAGAAGTTTGTACTTTTTGACCCCCTTCACCAATTTAACCCACTCCCCAGATCCCTCCTCTTTAGCCACCACCAACCTGTTTTCTGTAACTATGAGCTTGTTATATTTCTTTTATTTTGTTTTATTTGTTTGTTTTTTTTTTTAGATTTCACATTTAAGTAAGATGCCTTCATTTAAAAATTTCTCTATTTGACTTGTTTCACTTAGTATAAACGTCCTCAGTGTTAATCCAAGTTATCGCAAATGGCAAGATTTCATTATTTTTTATGGCTAAAATAGTATTCCATTGGGTGCATATACCACATCTTTATCAGCCCATCCATTAATGGATACTTAGGTTTTTACATATCTTTGCTATTATAAATAATGCTGCGGTGAACATGGAGGTGCATCTATTTTTTTGAATTAGTGTTTTCATTTTCTTTGGATATATACTCAGAAGTAGAATTGCTGGATTATATGGTAGTTCTAGTTTTATATTTTTGAACAAACTCTCTACTGTTTTCCATTGTGGCTATACCAATTTACATTCCCACCAACATTACACAAGAATTTTTTTCTCCACTTGTTATTGTTTATCTTTTTAAAAAATTTATTTATTCCTAAAAGAGAGAGAGCGCATGAGTAGGGGAAAGGGACAGAAGGAGAGGAAGAGAAAGAGAAAAAGAGAAAGAGAAAGAGAAAGAGAGAGAGAGAGACAGAGAGAGAGAGAGAGACAGAGAGAGAGAGAGAGAGAGAGAATCTTAAACAGGGTCCACACTCAGCATGGAGCTTGATGTGGTGCTGGATCCCAGGACCGTGGAATCATGACCTGAGCTGAAATCAAGAGTCAGATGCTCAACTGACTGAGCCAACCAGGTGCCCCTTATCTTTTTAATAATAGCCATTCTATGAGTTGTGAAGTGATATCTCCTTCTGACTGTGGTTTGCATTTCTCTGATGATGACTGATTTTCAGCATCTTTTCATGTGCCTGTTGGCCACCTGTGGCTTCTTTGAAAAATATCTATTCAGATTATTTGCCCACTTTTAATCAGATTATTATTATTATTATTATTATTATTATTGGCTATTGAATTGTGTAAGTTCTTTATATATTTTAGATATTAAACCCTTATCAGATATATGATTTGCAAATATTTTCTCCCATTAGTAGATTGGTTCTTCATTTTACCGATGTTTTCCTTTATTGTGAAGAGGTTTTTAATTTAATGTAGTCCCACTGGTTTATTTTTGCTTCTGTTGCCTTTGCTTGTGGAGTCACTTCCAAAAAATGTATCACCAAGACCAGTGTCAAGGAATTTGCTGCCTAAGTTTTCTTCTAGGAATTTTATGGTTTCAGGTCTTACATTCAAGTATTTAATGCATTTTGAGTGAATTTTTGTGTATTGTATAAGATGTTAGCCCAGTTTCATTCTTTTGCATGTGGCTGTCCACTTTTCCCAGCACCATATATTGAAGAGACTATCATTTCCCCATTGTGTATTCTTGGCTCCTTTGTTGTAAAACAATTGATGATATATGTGTGGGTTGATTTCTGGGCTCTCTATTCGTGTCTGTTTTTATGCCAATACTATACTGTTTTGATCACTGTAGCTTTATAATGTAGTTGGAAATCAAGAAGTGTGATGCCTCCAGCTTTGCTCTTTCTACCCAGTATTGCTTTTCTAGACTGCCAGCTCAGGCCCAATGAGCAGAACTTTCTCTTGACTTAGGAGGCCTCTTCAGTTTTGTTGTTGTTGTTATTTGTTGGTTGGTTTTGTTTTGTTTGAACCTATACTAAGGAACCTCACACCTATCAGCCTGTACCTTTACATAACGATTAATTTAGCCCACTTTCAAGTTAAGTATTTAACTCTTTGATGCTTCTCAGTCTCGTAAATATCCTATCACTTTGCTACTTTCTTCCACAGATGCCTCCCCACCCCACCCACAACCCCACACACTTCCTTCGCATACCGAGAGGTATTTCAAAGTTCTAAAATACATTGCTGTCAGTAAAGTCAAGCAAAAAAAAAAAAAAAATCTTGTGCTTAAATCATTTTTAAAAGCCACTTACTTGCAATTAATTCAAGTTAGCTAGTTTTCAGGGTTTATTTATTGTTTTATTTATGTAAGTAAAATCTACAGGTAGAGGCTATGAAATGTGAGAACTCTTGGTGAACAAATTATACACTTCTCTCACCAATAAACATTCTGTGGCTTGCCATAGACTTTAGAAAAAAAAATGTGATCCCAAAAGACCTTAAAAATAGTGCAATTCTGTACTAGCATCTCTTCAATATTTCTCTTATCTTTGGAGTATTTCATCAGTTTGCATCCTGAGTATAATGTGAAAACTTTTATACTACTTGTGTTCATTATAGGTTTTTGAATGCTTCTGAAATAAATTTATATTTAAAATATTATTGGATCAAAATTATGACAGAGTTACCAGAAACATAAATTAAATTTGATATATTATATGGAGAATTGGCAGAATAAAAAATATTTTGAAGTTTGAAATGAGAATACAAATATTAAAAGACCATAAAATGTCTAAAATATTTAAAATAATATAACAAAATACTGACATTTTGGTTTCTACCAAAACACCACTGGAGAAGAGAGCTTGTATAGCAATTATAACTTGAAAGGATAAATGCATTTGAAGCAGTCTATTAGAAGCCAACATGGTGACTGGGTACCTGGGTGGCTCAGTTGGTTAAGCATAGAACTCCTGATCTCAGTTCAGGTCTTTGTCTCAATGTCCTGAGTTCAAGCCCTTGCTTAAAAAAAAAAAAAAAAAAAAAAAAAAAAAGTGAGTATGGTGGAAAATATTATTATAGTGGAATACAAGATTAGTTTGGAAATTAAGAAATTAACTAGGAAACAACTACACCAAATTATAAAATTTAAATGACGGTTGTTAAAAGTAAAAAATTTTGCTATGATATTTGGTAAATTGGTAAATGAGTAACGATATTGACAAAATAGATGTTGGTATTAAATGAATTGATTATAATTAATTTAGAATAAAATATTAAATCAAAATATAGAAAATAAATTAGTATCTAATTGTACATTTTAAAATCTAAATTTAATAGTGTACTTGATAGTACTAAACTTCTGAATATTTTTAAAACTGTAAAAACTAAGATTCTCTTTCAAAAGTATGAATTTGTGGTCCTCATGGTAACATATATTTTCCCATGTGTCATTAACAGTAACCAATGTTGAACATTATTTACAAAGCATTAAACATTTCTGTTAAATTTTAAAGTTAGTATATGTGCTAAATCAGTTGTATTTGCCATTTGCTGAAATGGTCCTTTGGTGTATTGATTTCTTCTAACAAATTGGTTCCTGGCAAATGGGCTTTTAACATGTTGCTAGATTTGAACAGAAAGGAATGTTGGAGCATCTCCCAGCCAGTTTTTGTGTGGACGCAGGGTGACTATTTCTTCAAAGGATTGGGAGCATTTCCATGCTTGAATGGAACTTAGTTTTCTCTTACCTTCTCTGGATATAAAATCATGAGTTATATTAGCATAGCTATATATACATGTATTGTGCTGTGTTTATTTAAGCAAAAGAAAGATATTTGAAGAAGAAAGTGGAAGGAAAGAGGAAAGATAAGTAGAAAAAGTGAATAACAGTAGATAAAATATGAGTTCTAAATAACAAACAAAATAGGGGCTTTTAATTTTGCTATTTACTCTCCATTTTTGGAGATTTGCTACCTTTCTTTTGATCAACAGACAACCACTCTGGTAGTACTTAGTAAAAGAATAGTGGTATTATTGCAGGACTTTTTACCTCAGTATCTAGGGTTCCTTGTCTAGTGGCTTTGAAGAATTAAGAGGTGGACACATAATGAGCAGCAGCCAAAAGTTTATCAGAGTATAAGATTAGAAATAAGAATAATATGAAAGCTCTCTTTGCAGAGAGGGGGCATTCAAAAGTGAATGCCCACGACAATAGGCAAGGGTCTTTGTTTTATAAGATTCCGGTCAGCCTTCACTTCCCTTCCCCCTTCTCAGGTTCTACTCTTACTGGCTGGATAACTCTACGTTCTGGGTTGTCCATTCCTGATTGGCTCAACTCCATTGTATGAGGGGTGGTCTATGGCCATATCACTCATTCTTTGTGGGTCCTATGTTTAATGGTCTACTACTTTTTTTTTAGTTAGGTCTTTTGTAAAATTTCTGAGGGAAACCTGAGGAGGAGAGGTGGGGCCCATTACATTCTTAAGAGGAACCTTATTCCCAAGGGGGTTTGTTGTGGTCAGACACTCCCAGCATTGTTCCAAAATCTGTTTTTCCCCCACCCAGGGACCTCAGGTCCTAATCTTTCTCTCTCTCCCTACTGAATCCTATCTTTTCTTATCATACCATCATTCTATTAAATTCCCTGTACTGCTCTGAGAAGGATAATTCATTTATAAGATGGTGTCAGAAACCTTAACCATTAATATTTTTATTCTGAAGCTAATGGAAACATATATGCATACATACACACAGATAGAAGAGATAAACATTAAAATGTATCCTATATAAAAATCAGTATCAATAGTTTTAGTAAAAGGAAAAAAGATTAAGAATACAAAACATAAAAAATCAAAGAAGTTAATTGTAAAAACCTTACAATTTTCAATTTGAATGGAACTACTATGAACTTCTAACATATTTTCTGTTAAAATTAGTATTTCCGACTTTGGTCTACAGAAAATTTAGTTACCTGCACAGCTCTTTTAGTTGTCTATTGGTATTTTAAAAAAAATATTAGTGGCTTTAAACAATGAATATGAAATCACTCACAATTCTGAGAATCAGAAATTCTGGAAGCAGAGATGGCTCATCTATATTTTCCATAGTATTGGTTGTACAGGCTGATAGAAGCCAGAGATCACCTTGAATGTCTGGTCTGAATTGGCCAGGCCTCTTTATTTGCATGGCCATTTTATGTCTGGATCCTTGGCTGTTCTTCACCTGGCCTCTGTCACCATGTATAGTCTTATCCTGCACAGCGTTTCTCTTCAGGCAGATAGATAACCCACACTTCTGTAGGTGGTGACTGGCCTCTCAGAAAGCAAACATTGGAAGCTGGAACTTTTTTTCAGGTCTAAGTCTGGACATCACAGAAAAGGGCCTACACAGAAGGAGCTGCAGCCTCCATCTTTGGAAACGACAACAACCAAAAAGCCATGAAAACTTCTAGCATCAAATTTGGGCCCACTAGATACATTCCCCACTGAAAAGTGCAGGATTTTTCAGTTAATGGCCAAACCTAGGTGCAGAAAACGTGTAAAGACAAATTCAGAATATCTTAACACATCAGTAATGAAGGAATAAAGCATATAAAGACAGAAACAGTCATACAGTATATGCCTCTTGATGTGATCCTTTAGAAAGCACATAAACAATGTATAAAATATTCTATAAAAAATAAGTTTGAATCTGTTCAAATCTGTTCAAATCTGTAGTTATAACCATTAAGTCAAGTGAAATTCAAGAGTCAGAGGAACATGTTAAACAAAAACATGTAATAACATGTTTATATCAGACTAATTTATGCTAGAAACCAAGCTTTAACTTTTTTATTAGCTCTAATTTTGAGAAAATTATCATTTGAGAAATTACAAGGAGCTTCAGTCTCTTGTAATAAGATGGAGGTATGAAGAAGATATTTCATGAATATATACTATATGCATATGAAAATATAAATTATATAAAACAGCATAGCATAGCAATGCAGTCCAATAAAAACAAGTTTCAACTTTTCCTCTTCTTCTAATGTATCTGTTACTCCCAGCAGAGAACTTCTGTTGGAGTTGTCTCAGTACAAATCGATCCCTATGATTTCTCCTCATTAATAGCTTTTTAGCAAACAGATACCTCTTAAATATAAATCCCCTTATGATATGAAATGAATGATTTAATAATGATCTCAACAAAATTCAAAGATTTCTCAGAAAACAGAAAAAAAAAAACTGCCACAAGTTTCTACCACCCCATTGAACAACTTACCTACTTTGCTTCTATACTCTGCTTTCTTTCCTGGTACTTTCAATGGTTTTTCATGCACTTTAGCAAAGACCAACATTTCCACTTGTATAGCAGATCCCGTCCCCTCTCACCTACTTAATGATATTGCTCTCTGCTTTCTCCTCTGAATCATTGTGTTTTTCTCTTTTTCTAATAGATTTCTCACCCACCAGTAGACAAATGTGTCAATATTCATTCATTCTTAAAGATAAAGCTCTCTTGACCCTACTTCTTTCCACTTATGTTACCCATTTCACTTTTTCCCCTCGTATCAGAACTCCTCAAGACTTGTTTCTAGTGAATGTGTCCGTCTTTGTCTCCTTTTCTGCTTCATCTTTAGTTTTCCACCTTTTTAATAAATTAAAGCTTCAGAGCATAAACCTCACCATCTTTTCTACATTCACTCCTTTGGTTATCTCAAATAATCTGATAGCTTTAAACACTATCTCCATGAAAACCATTCTAAAGGTATCTCCACAAAGACCCACTTACCAATTAGATATCTAATAAGTATTATCAAAATTATAATGTAAAACCCTGAACTCCTGATTCCTCCTGCCTTCAAATATGCTATTTCTGCAATCTTTTACATTTCAGTAAATGGAAATTCCATTCTTCTAATTGTTCAGATCTATTATTTTTTAATAATTATGGAATACCTTGTCTTGTTCTAACATTTAATCTATCACAAATCCTATTTATCAATCTTCAACATATAATTTAAACTTTCAACCTCTATGTGGTGTTTTGATACCCCTCACAGATTTCCTTTACAGGGTTAGCCCTGACCCCCCAGCTTTTGTGAAATTTGCTCTCATTTGATTAAAGGAAACCATATTACTGAGTAGATTAGATCTTCTCCATTTCCCAAGTGGCCAAATTCAATATTTACAAATGGAGGCATACAACAACTCTAATATGTAGTTTATGCTGCAGGAACTTCCCTTCTATCAGACCAGTGCTAGAGTTTACCAGCTACCATATTTTTGCTTAATTTTTCCTCCCTTCTGTATCCTACTTTACCCCATAACTTACAAGTTTGGGTTTTGCTTGTCTTTTGTTATTTTTTTCTGGAAACAATTGCTTCAGTAGGTTAGGCACTCCAAATCCCTATCTCTTATCTACACTATTGGAATGCCCTTCCTACTTTTGACCTTGCTTCTACTTACCGTTCTAGTCTATTGTCAATACAGTATTCAAAATATTCTTTTAAAACAAAAAGATAATTTACTCCTCTACTCAAAATATTTCAGTGGCTTCCCACATTACTCGTGATAAATGCCTAAGTAAATAACCTGGCCAAAAAGCAGAAGGGTGTAATCTGGATTCCACTTCCCTCTTGTCTCTCTTACTTCAACTCATGTTTTAGTCTCCCTGGCTCACTCCACTGCAGTGACTCTGGTCTCTTACCTTGAAATAGTAATTATACTCTCAAACTCAGAGCCTCTGCACTTGCTGTTACTGCTGTAGGAGGGTACTTCTCCAGTATATTTGCATGGCTTGCTCCAACACTTCATGCTTCCTCCTGATATTTAGTCATGTGTCAATAATCCACTGTAATCTCCCTTTACCACCTTGGTTAAAATTGCAACCCGATGTTACTCCGTGGCATCACATATAGTTTTACCTCAGTTTTTTTCCCCAAAGCTCATAATTTTATATACAGAAATTTAGAAAGTAAAATATAATATTTAAAATATAGTTTAAAGTATATTGAATCAAAAAAATATATATGCATAAATATATATTAAATATATATTAATACATATTTATAGACCAATATTTATACATATATAATGTTAAAATATATTTTTAAATATAATGTTTTTGCAGCCACTGTCCACTCACTAGAATAAAATCTTCATGAAGACTGTAAGTTTGTATGTTTTGTTCATCGGTCTATAATCATTGACTAATATAGTCTCAATAAATATGTGTCAATGAAAGAGGCTAGCTTATAGACCTGAGCATCAAAATCTTATAATTGTGGCTACCACTATTTATGACCCCATGATATGTGGGACATGTTGTGTTTAGCATCCACCTTTCATGTCAAAATTTAGATTATGTATTTAGGGAGAAATATCAAACTGCTTATATTTTTCTCTAATAAAATAGGTGCAAATGTACTCTTTTGCTCCTCACAATTATTGAAGATATAAATGAAAACTAAAGTTTGATAATGTCATCAAAGGGCTATAGCTGACATGAAACCTGCATGTATTATACAACAATAAAGGGAAAAGAAATTAAATATGCCATTTTCAACTTTTATTTTTAATTTCTTCAGCAATACGATATTTATAAACCTCATTTTTTAAAATATAATTATCTAAACTAAGTCAAAGGTATCATTTCATAGCTCTAAAACATATGGGGGATGGTGTTGAAACCTTGAAACATAATTTCATGAAATGCTAATTGATCCCAGAGGTTGATTATTGCTTTAGTATTTCAAGAGCGTTTCATTTAAATTTTCAAAAATTTTTTCTTTCTTTCTTTCTCTATATAGATGGTGTAGATATAGATGATATTGATATAGATATAGATATTGAATCTATAATCATCCGAATACCTTTAAGGTATTTTGGTATATACATAATCACATATAAATATTGTAAAGAGACATTGTAAATTGTTGTTGAATTACTGTTAGACATTTCCTTCAGATATAAATAAGGTGTTTGCTATAATCACAGAGGGGCTGCTATTTACACATAATAATGTGGTTATTTGGTGTTGACTAGTTGTTTCCATGTCAACTGCATTCAATAAAGGGGATTAGTCACCATACGGTTGATAGAGCCATCTGTGTACTCCAAAGACTTGCCTGTTGATGCAAATGGTAACTTGTTTTGTAAAGGTTAAAAGGACAGAAATACATAAATTATATAATGTTTCAAGGGGTTGCACAAAATACATTTTCCTAACTGTTATATTAAATTCTCTTGGTTATTATGGAAAAATGCCATCTCACTCTAGGTAAGAAACATCAAAATATATTAAACAGACATTTTTAAAAAAGAAGGAAACAATAAAACAAATTCGTTTAAGGGTTTAAGCAATTTCATCAGAAATTTTCCTTACCATAAAATTCACTGGACATTTTGAGGTATGCAAACCATTATGTACATTCTAATTCTTCAGGTGACTACATGTAATATTTGGCAAGTTTGAGAATTAAAAAAAAATTTAATGTTTATTTTTGAGTGGGAGAGAGAAAGAGAGAGACAACACGTGTGCGGGGCAGGGGTGGGAGTGCAGTGCGGAGAGAGAGGGAGACACAGAATCCGAAGCAGGCTCCAGACTCCAAAGTTGTCAGCACAGAGCCTGATATGGGGCTCGAACTCACAAACCACGAGATCCTGATGAGATCTGACCATGAGAGCCAAAGTCAGACCCTTAACTGACTGAGCCAACCACGTTCCCCAAGAGAATTTTTAATTTTTAGCAGGAAAGAACCTCAATTTATTTCAGTGGTAAAATTTTAAATCCATCGTAAATCTCTATCCTTTAACCCATTGAGAATTGAGGCCACTTCTGTAAGCATGAATTTTTCTTTGTTCTAGGAAGATAGGTTTTTAAGTAAGTAACCTTTATGATTATTTAGGAAATCCTTTAAATCTAATTTATTGAGTTAAATAAGTTGCTCATCTGGGTAAATTCTTATTTCTTTGAACAATGAATTTCTCACTTGGGCATCAAGCAATTAAAAAATTTTTAAGTTATTTATTTACTTATATTATTTCTGTAGCCAATGTGGGGCTCAAACTCATGACCCTGAAATCAAGAGTCACATGCTCTTCCAACTTAGCCAGCCAGGTGCCTCTCAAACAACTTTTTAACCGCTAATACTTCTTTTAAGATCCTCACTTTTTCTCTGACCACCAGCACTAAGCATATCACAAAAATGTCCTAATCCCAACTAGATATCCATATTAGGAGACCCAGTTTAAATCTTTTGAGTGTAGCTCTTTTCCATGCCTGTGAATATCAACCCATGGCCTCTCTTTCTTAGACACTATTAAATTTCTGTCAAGATAGTGTTCTCTCTGCCTTAAGTAGGCTCCATAAACAGATCTATTTGATCAGTGGATATCATTTGGGGAAGTTTGCTGTCATGAAGCCCAGAGCCTCAAGTATATTCAATTGAAAGTCCCTCTTTGCTGAGGCTCAAAACCTCAGTTTAAAAGCAGCATGTTCCTCTGAGATCTTTTAGCCTTCCTCTTAGGGATCCTTCTATTGAGGAAAAATGAGGACGGCTTTATAATGGTTTGTGCTGTAATTTCTCTTTGCCCTGCTCCCAAATTTTGAGTTTATTTTGATTTCTAAGCATTCAACAAAGAAATCTTTTTAGTGTTTCTTCAAGTAACTGATCTTATTTGGAAACTTATATTCTTTGTTGTTTTTTTTTTTAATTTTTATTTTTTAATTTACATCCAAGTTAGGTAGCATATAGTGCAATGAGTTCAGGAGTAGAATCCAGTGATTCATCCCTTGCAGATAACACCCAGTGCTCATCCCAACAAGTGTCTTCCTTATGCCCCTTACCCATTTAGCCCATCCCCCTACCTACAACCCCTCCAGCAACACTCAGTTTGTTCTCTATATTTAAGAGTCTCATGTTTTGTCCCTCTCCCTGTTTTGTTTTGTTTTTTATTTTTTCCTTGTCTTTCTCTATGTTTATCTCTTTTGTATCTTAAATTCCACATATAATATTTGTATTTCTCTGACAGACTAATTTTACTTAGCATAATACCCTCTAGTTCCATCCACGTAGTTGCAAATGGCAAGATTTCATTCTTTTTATTGCTGAGTAATACTCCATTGTGTGTGTGTGTGTGTGTGTGTGTATGTATATGTATGTGTATATATACATATATATATTGTTTATCTATTCATCTGTCAATGAACATTTAGGCTCTTTCCATACTTTGGCTATTGTCAATAGCGCTGCTATAAACATTGGGGTGCATATGTCCCTTCAAAGCAGCACACCTACCTGCATTCTTTGGATAAATACCTAGTAGTGCAAATGTTGGGTTATAGAGTAATTCTATTTTTAATTTTTTGAGGAACCTCCATACTGTTTTCCAGAGTGGCTGCACCAGTTTGCATTCCCATCAGCACTGCAAACTAGTTCCCTTTCTCTGCATTCTCGACAACATCTGTTGTTGCCTGAATTGTTAATTTTATCTGTTCTGACTGGTGTGAGGTGATATCTCACTGTGGCTTTGATTTGTATTTCCCTGATGATGAGTGATGTTGAGCATTTTTTCATGTGTTTGTTAGCCATCTGGATGTCTTCTTTGGAAAAGTTTCTATTCATGTCTTTGGCCCATTTCTTCACTGGATTATTTGTTTTTTGGGTGTTGAATTTGATAAGTTCTTTATAAATTTTGGATAATAACCCTTTATTGGATATGTCATTTGCAAATATCTTCATCTATTCTGTCAGTGGCCTTTTAGTTTTGCTGATTGTTTCCTTCACTGTACAGAAGTTTTGTTTTGTTTTTTGTTTTTTCTTGATGAGGTCCCAATAGTTAATTTTGGCTTTTGTTTTCCTTGCCTCTGGAGATGGGAGTAAGAAGTTGCTGTAGCCGAGGTCAAAGAGGTTTTGCCTGCTTTCTCCTCGAGGATATTGATGGCTTCCTGACTTACATTGAGGTCTTTCATCCATTTTGAGTTTATTTTTGTATATGGTGTAAGAAAGTGGTCCAGGTTCATTCTTCTGCATGTCGCTGTCCAGTTTTCCCAGCACCACTTGCTGAAGAGACTGTCTTTATTCCATTAATATTCTTTCCTGCTTTGTCAAAGATTAGTTGGCCATACGTTTGTGGGTCCATTTCTGGGTTCTCTATTCTGTTCCATTGATCTGAATGTCTGTTTTTGTGCCAGTACCATACTGTTGTGATGATTACAGCTTTGTAATACATCTTGAAGTCCAGGATTGTGATGCCTCCAGCTTCGGTTTTCTTTTTCAAGATTGTTTTGGCTATTTGGGGTATTTTCTGGTTCCATACAAATTTTCGAATTGTGTGTTCTAGCTCTGTGAAAGAATGCTGGTGTTATTTTGATAGGGATTACATTGGATATGTAGATTGTTTTGGGTAGCATCGACATTTAACAATATTTCTTATTCCAATCCAGGAGCATGGATTATTTTTCCCGTGTGTGTGTGTGTGTATGTGTATGTCCTCTGCAATTTCTTTCGAAAGCTTTTAAGCTTTCTATATTTTTAAGTGTATAGATTTTTCGTCTTTTTGGTTAGGTTTATTCCTAGGTATTTTATGGTTTTTGGTGCAATTGTAAATGAGATCAATTCTTTGATTTCTCTTTCTGTTTCTTCATTATTGGTGTATAGAAATGCAACTGATTTCTGTGCATTGATTTTATATCCTGTGACTTTGCTGAATTCATGGATCAGTTCTAGCAGTTTTTTGGTGGAATCTTTTGGGTTTTCCATATAAAGTATCATGTCATCTGTGAAGAGTTAGAGTTTGACTTCCTCCTTGCCAGTTTGGATGCCTTGTATTCCTTTGTGTTGTCTCATTGCTGAGGTTAGGACTTCCAATACTATGTTGAATGATAGTGATAAGAGAGTGGACATTCCTGTCCTATTCATGACCTTAGAGGGAAGCTCTCAGTTTTCTCCCATTGAAGATGATATTAGTGGTGGGTCTCTCATATATGGCTTTTATGATATTTAAGTATGTTCCTTCTATCCCGACTTTCTCAAGGGTTTTTATCAAGAAAGGATGCTGTATGTTGTCAAATGCTTTCTCTACATCTATTGAGAGTATCATGTGTTTCTTGTCCTTTCTTTTATTAATGTAATGTATCACATTGATTGATTTGCGGATATTGAACCAGACTTGCAACCCAGGTATAAATCCCATTTGATTGTGGGGAACAATTCTTTTAATGTTTATTGGATCTGGTTGGCTGGCATCTTGTTGAGAATTTGAATCCATGTTCATCAGGGAAATTCATCTGTAGTTTTCCTTTTTAGTGAGGTCTTTGTCTGGTTTTGGAATCAAGATAACGCTGGCCTCATAGAATGAGTTTGGAAGTTTTACTTCCATTTCTATTTTTTGGAACAGCTTCAAAAGAATAGCTGTTAACTTTTATTTTTTTTTATGTTTTTTAATGTTTATTTTTTAAAGAGAGAGAGACAGAGACCGAGCATGACCAGGGAAGGGACAGAGAAGGAGGCACAAAATACGAAGCAGGTTCCATGCTCTAAGCTGTCAGCATAGAGCCCGACATGAGGCTCGAACCCACAAGCTTTGAGATTATGACCTGAGCCGATCAGATGATCAACTGACTGAGCCACCCAGGTGCCCCAATAGCTGTTAACTCTTCTTTAAATGTTTGGCTAGAATTCTCCCGGAAAGCCATCCAACCCTGGACACTTGTTTTGGGGATTTTTTTTTGTTTATTACTAATTCCATTTATTTACTGATTATGGGTCTGTTCAAAATTTTCTATTTCTTCCTGTTTGAGTTTTAGTAGTTTATATGTTTCCAGGAATTTGTCCATTTCTTCCAGATTCCCATTTTATTGGCGTATAATTGCTCTTAATATTCTCTTATTATTGTTCGTATTTCTGCTGTGTTGGTTGTAATCTCTCCTTTTTCATTCTTGATTTTATTTATTTGGGTCATTTCCTTTTTTCTTTTTGATCAAACCGGCTAGGGGATTATCAGTTTTGTTAATTCTTTCAAAGAACCAGCTCCTGGTTTCATTGATCTGTTCTACCGTTTTGTTTGGTTTTGTTTTTGTTTTGTTTCAGTATCATTGATTTCTGCTCTAATCTTTATTATTTCCTGTCTTCTGCTGGTTTAGGTTTTATTTGCTGTCCTTTTTCCATCTCTTTAAGGTGTAAGGTTAGGTTGCATATCTGAAACCTTTCTTCCTTCTTTAGGAAGGCGTGGATTGCTATGTACTTTCCTGTTATGACTGTTTTGCTGTGCCCCAGAAGTTTTGGGCTGTGGTATTATCATTTTCATTGAATTCCATATACTTTTTAATTTCCTCTTTAATTTCTTGGTTAGCCCATTCATTCTTTAGTAGGATGTTCTTTAATCTCCAAGTATTCATGGTCTTTCCAAATTTTTTCTCGTGGTTGATTTCTAGTTTCACAGTGTTGGGGTCTAAAAGTATGCACGGTATGTTTTCAACCTTTTTGTACTTGTTGAGGGCTAATTTGTGTCCTAGTATGTGATCTAATCTGGAGAATGTTTCATGTTCACTCTAGAAGAATATGTATTCCACTGCTGTAGGATGAAATGTTCTGAATATATCTGTTAAGTCCATCCGGTCCAGTGTATCATTCAAAGCCATTGTTTCCTTGTTTATTTTCTCCTTAGATTATCTGTTCACTGTTGTATATGGGGTGTTGACATCTCCTACTATTATGGTATTACTATCAATGAGTTTCTTTATGTTTGTGATTAATTGATTTATATATTTGGGTTCTTTCATGATGGGGACATAAATATTTATAATTATTAGATCTTCTTGGTGAATGGACACCTTAATTATGATATAATGCCCTTCTTCACTTCTTGTTACAGAATTTATTTTAAAATCTAGATTGTCTGATATAAGTATTGCTATTCTGGCTTTCTTTTGGTGACCATTAGCCTGATAGATGATTCTCCATCCTCTTACTTTCAATCTGAAGGTGTCTTTAGGTCTAAAATTGGTCTCTTGTAAACAGCATATAGATGGATCTTGTTTTCTTATCCATTCTGTTATCCTATGTCTTTTGATGGGAGCAGTTAGTCCATTGACGTTTAGAGTAAGTCCTGAAAGATATGAACTTATTGCAGTTGTTTTGCCTGTAGAGTTGGAGTTTTGGTAGTGTTCTCTGGTCCTTTCTAGTCTTTGCTGCTTTTGATCTTTTTCATTCTGTTTATCTTTTCTCCTCTTAGAGAGCCCCCCTTAAATTTCTTGCATTGCTAGTTTAGTGGTTAAAATCTCTTCTAGTTTTTGTTTTGTCTGAGAAACTCTTTATTTCTCCTTCTATTTTGAATGACAGCCTTGCTGGATAAGGCATTCTTGGCTGCATACTTTTCCAATTCAGCACATTGAATATATCCTGCCACTCCTTTATGGCCTGCAAAATTTTGGTGGACAGGTCTGATGTGAACCTTATCTGTCTTCCCTTACAGCTTAAGAACCTTTTTGCCCTTACTGCTTTTATAATTATTTCCTTGTCTGTGTATTTTGTGATATTGACTATGATACACCTTGTTGATGGTGGTTTTTGTTGAATCTAATTGCAGTTCTTTGTGCTTCTTGGATTTTGATGTATGTGTATTTCCCCAGGTTAGGAAAGTTTTCTGCTATGATTTGCTCACATAAACTTTCTATGCCTTTTTTTCTCTCTTTGTCTTCTGTGACTCCTATGATTTAGATGTTATTCCTTTTTAATGAGTCACTGAATTCTCTAATTCTTATATCATGTTCTTTTGCCTTAGATTCCCTCTTTTTTTTTTTTTTGCTTCACTATTCTCCATAAGTTTGTCTTCTGTATTCCTGATTCCCTGCTCTGCTTCATCCATCGTTGCAACTGTGGCATCCATTTGAGATTGCATCTCAGTTATTACCTTTTTAATGTTGTCCTGACTGGATTTTACTTCTTTTATCTCTACAGAAAGAAATTCTGTGCTTTTTTCAACCCCAGCTAGTATTCTTACTTACTATTGTGATTTGAAATTATGGTCAGACATCTTGCTTATATCTGTGTTGATTAAGTCCCTGGATGTCATTTCTTCCTCTTCTTTCTTTTGGGGTGAATTCCTTCATTACATCATTTTGGAGGAAGAAAAATAATAGAATAAAAAGTACAAGTAAAAAAAACTTAAAAACAACACAAAAAACCTAATAAAGGAAGCTAGATCCTAGGTGTGTTTTGGAATGGTTGTTGAAAGAAGCTTGATAGAATAGAGATAATAGGAAAATAAAAGAAAAGAAAAAAAAAGGAGCAAAAGTAAGAAAGCAAAAGTAAGAAAATGTTTAAAAATTTTAAAAGATGTATACAAAGAAGTAGAATAAAATGTAATGGAGAAGTAAAATAGACTAAAACATTTACAAAAAAATAACTTAAAAATATAGTGGAAAAAAAAAAATCTTTTTTATAAAAACAGAAAATATTTTTTTTTCTCTTTCTGTATCCAAGAATAAGAAACAAAGCAAGCAAACCAGTGAATAGATGGACCAGTGAGCAGAATGAAATCTGAATGAAATTACATCCAGTTTCCCCTAGAAGTCAAACTAATAGGCACTTTTTAGTCCTTACACTAAGCAGGGGGGAGAGACTTGTAGTAGTCCTCTAGGGCTTGGTTGGCACAGTTTGATGGGGCTTAGTATAATGGCTCCATTCTCCACTAGGTGGAGCTGCTTAGCTTACTGGGGTGGATCAGTGTGAGGCATGTATGTGTGTGCGCACATGTATGGGGAAAGTAAAAATGGTGTCACCCAGCTTCCCAGTCTCTAGTATCAGGACTCTGTGCTCTTGTGGACTGTCAGTCAGGTACCCCTCCTTTTTCTCCAGCTTCCTTCCACTCCCCACTTCTACACTGTCCATGACCAAGCCATCAGCCTGCCAAGTGGCACCTCCCTCCTGGATTTTATCTCAGATGGGGCCATTTTTCCAAACTCATCACTTCTGAGGCCCTGCAGCTTGAACCCACTCTGACCCTCTGGGGGTGGGTCTCGCCAAGCAATGATCGGGTGCCAGGCTGCCCCAGAAAAGTTTCATGTGCTTGTGTAGCAGCAGCAGTTCAGGAACTATGGTGAATCACAACACACATCTGGCACCAGGCTTCACCACACCCTAGCATCCTTGTTCCATACATGAGCAAACATAGCTGTGATCTGGGGTCTGCTGGGACCTTTGCCTGTGGGGAGGTTGCATAGCTTCTACCAGATGTCCTCCCAGCAAGGGAACCGTCTCTCCCCATGTGACCTGAGGACCCCTAGGACCTTGCTGTCTGCTCCTAGGGATTCACTCTTCCCACCAGAGCACTGCTGTGGAGTTTCCAACTCTGTGCTCCCCTGTTTATAGAGTCTTAATGGTATTGAAACCCTGTATGTCCTTCTTTCTCTGTTTCTTGTTCATTTTCTTGCAGGTGTTTCCACTCTTTTTCTTTCTCTCCAGTGGCTTTCAAGGGGAGTGTGCTTTTCCTGTACTCTCCCCCCATCTCCATCCTCTCTCTGCAAACAAAAACAGTTCCCTACCCTCTGCGGCTTCTCTCTTTCCCAGTTCACCTCTCCATACTGCATACCTGCTGAGTTCTGTGGCTCAAGTTATGCAGATTGTTATGTTAGTCCTCAGATCAATTTCCTAGGTGTATTAAATGGATTGGTACTGATGTAGCTGCATTTCAGGGATGATTGAGAATTTCCATGCTGCTCTGCCATCTTGGCCCCTACCCTCTGGAAACTTATGTTCTTAATGTGAATCTGCCTTGTTATTAACAACACTATTCCTTGTCTCTCTCCTTGTCTTCATCCATTTTGTTAGAGTGTCTTTAAGCAATTATTCACAGGGAAGAGAACACACATAGTATGATAAGATCAAAAGTTCTCCAATTTAGACATCTTATAGCATAAATTTTGCCTTGGGTCACCTTATAAAAATCTTGAACCTGTCTTATACTCTTTGTTTAAAGTATGGCGCTAGGAAAATCTCTTCTCTAAAAATGTCCTCTTCTAAGAATAACAAATTTATTGATACTGCCACAGGAAATGATCTATCATTAGTTTGGGTCCCCTAAATCACAAGATGCACAAGTGTTATATGTGACCAGCTGTAGCCAAACTCTCATGCCTTAGAATGACTTTAACTCAGTCTAAGTGTAGTCACTCTTGGATTGATTGATATGATCCTATCTTAACCTGTGCTTCTTCCCATTGTATCTACCCAGTTGCATCCTCTAATGGCCATTTAGGAGTCAGTGCAAATGTATTATAGTTCATGTTAGGTGCTTTTATTTTTCAGAGTAGAGAAATATTGTCAAAGCTTTTTAGTGGTTAAAGAATATATGTAGACATTTAGAGATTATTTAGAGTTGATATATTAAT
Source organism: Neofelis nebulosa (assembly GCF_028018385.1). Classification (NCBI taxonomy): domain Eukaryota; kingdom Metazoa; phylum Chordata; class Mammalia; order Carnivora; family Felidae; genus Neofelis; species Neofelis nebulosa. Next base: position 206,009,558 of record NC_080782.1, on the reverse strand, counting down.
ATATAATCTGAGGCTCTGTAATATTTCCCAATTATGTAATACATAAATTGGATCCTCAGATTAATCAACAACAACAACAAAAACAAAAACAACACCTTGAACAGAAAAGTCAAAATGATGACTGTAGAGTCCATGAATTTTAGATACAAGGTCTTTGGAGACCACCCCTAATTCTTTCCTGTGTAAACACATGGGACTCTAATGCAGTCTTTAAAGTAGTGAAAGGATGAATCCCCTGGGAAGTTCAAGGATAAATTTACTCTTTAATGTATTTACATAGCTTTGAAATAGATCCTTAAGAAAATGTGACCACAACTATCTCTTGACTTTTTAAAAATAGACTGAAGCCAGAAATACAAGATTTAGCTTACAAACAGAAACTAATAAGAAATCAAACAGAAACTAATAAGAAATCATCCTGTTTTCAAGTCTCCAAAATGTTGCTGAATATTTTGAAAGAGCCTTAGAATAAAAGTAGAATAATACCCAGCATAAACTAATGACTCAGGCAACACAATTAAATTCTCCCACTAAAGTTACCAAACATCAGAGGAGGAATCCATTTGATAAAGATACCTGTAGATATCATAAGCAAAGAGTATACTGGAAAAAGAATTGTCTTGTAATAGCTTAGGAATATGAAGAAAAATAATGTAGTAGATAATCAGTGAATGTGCTGTAAGGGAGAATCAAGTACCCAATTATTCCTTTTACTCTTAAACTCAGAAAGAGAAATTTCCTGAAATGTTAAAAGACAACTGTGATAGTTAATTTTATATGTCATTTTGACTGGGCCACAATGTGCCCTGATAGTTGAGGATGTCTGTGAGGGCCTGTAAAGTAGATATACTACTCCAATGGAGGTGGGCCTCATCCAATCCATTCAAGACCTAAATAGAATAAAAGCTGAGCAGGAAAGAATTCTCTCTCTCTGCCTATTTTTGAGATGGGACATCAGTCTTCTCCTGCATTCTCACGCTAAAATTTATACCATTTGCTCTCCCATTTTTCAGGCTTCTGGACTTGAATAGAAGTTCTACCATCAGCTCTCCTGAGTCTCTACTTGCCAACTGCAGATCTTAGGATTTCTAGCCTCCACAAATACATTAGTCATTTCTGTTTCTCTGGAAAACCCCAAGGAATACAGATTTTTGGCAGTGAGATTGGTTCTAGAGAAACAGAAATTTAAGGGTGAGTTTTCTGAATTGCTCCTGAAATTTCTGGAATGAAACTCTCTACTTTGCCTAGATTTAAAGATGCTAATGGCTATTTCCTGTGTTAAAGATATGCAAAATCTCTCCCCATTGGATATTCCTAATCAAGCACTTCTAAGAAGCGAGGAGCTGGGTGATAGTGTATATGATATTTCCAAACATTTTTGAAAAACTAATGAATATTATGAGGTTAGCTGGCTGCTTCTAATGTCTGTCAATAAAGTGGTAAAAGAAAAGGATGAGATCAGGGAATCAAATTCCCAGCTCAATCACCCCAGAAATGGCCTTATATCTTCTCTGTGTGCATTGAAGGAGATTTAATGGCTGTAGCCATAGGCTGAGTTTGCGGAAAAGCACATGCAGAACCTCATCCTGTGATTGGTTAAATTATAGTGCAAGTAGAACTCCCAATCTTGCAGGTGTCTGTTAAAGTGAGGGCACTAATTGGGAAAGAATGAGATATTTCATGTTGGAATGGGGATAACTGGTATGCCTGAGGAAACTGGAAACATTGAACCCATAATTTTCTGACGAATTTTCTTTGCTAGTGGAAGATGCCTCACCAGCCCCAGTGGTAGTATCCTCCCCATCCCAGTCTGCATTGCTTGAAGAAATGGTAATAACTCCCCTGAGACAGTTGCCATTCAAGGCAGTGCTGATTGTCCTCAGACTCACCCCCACCATGCCTTTTTGTTTCTAGATTTATAACTTGACTCAAGTCCCAGCAGACTCCTAAAGGTAAAGTACAAGATGTGACCCACAAGGAAGTGCACTACAGTCCAAAAGAACTTCTTGTGTTTTTAATGTATATAAATAGAAATCCAGGAACTTGTGTAAGAATGGATAATGAGAGGGTGGTATAATGATGGAAGGAACGTAGGAGTTAGATCAGGCTGAATTTTGATATGGGCTCATTAAGCAGAGAGTTTGCATTTAATTTTGCAGCTCAGGAAGTTAGGATGGGCTCTAATAGTTTTTTGGTTGGTTGGCTGAAACATGGACTAAACAGCAGCTCACAGTGAGTAAATGAGAGATGCAGACTTGCTGAGGAAAAGATTGAAAGACTTAAGCAAATTGAAATGTTAGAGTGGATTTGTCCTGTAAGACATATGTGCCCACATTAACACTGGGAGGGTCTAGAAGGCCTATTTTTCATCTCAACTGTGAGAAATAAATTTGGGAGAGGAGTCCCAGAATCCTTGAAGAGCTCTGTCATTGAAATTACCTATAGGCCATACCTAACTGGTGACTGCAGGCAATGACTTGGGAAACCTCAATATGATAGGAGTAATTGGATCCTATTGGGAGGACCAAGTGGCTGCTACTTTGCTGTAGTGACTATAATGGACAAAAGAATCAAAGCAGCAATCAGAATAGTCTAACTGACCAGACTTTATGGTGTTGGCTAGTTAATCATGGTGTTCCTAGAAGTGACATAGATAGAAAGTCTAATAAATTGTTACTTGATGTGTGTAAGCTAAAAAGTTTGAGATAAAAGAGCAAAAATCCATCCTGAATCATAAAAATGGAGAGTCATGACTCCTCAATGAGTTCTTAGACTTGAGACAGGGTAGCGTCCCAGAACATTTCAAATAAAGGGAAGGCTATATCCCTTTAAGGAAGGACCCTCATACACTGTCAGATTGATACTATTCGTCTTTCTTTCACCCAGCTTTCCTCAAAGGGCCCTATAAAATTTTACCAGGATAATTGTGTACTGGAGAAAAGGAAATAATGAGATTTGGGGAGGCCTACTGGACAAAGGTTTTAAATTGACGTTAATTCCAGGAGAACCAAAACACTACTGTGACTTACCAGTCAGAGTAGTGACTTATGGAGGTCAAGTGATCAATAGAATTTTAGGTCAGATCTGTCTCACAGTGTGCAGAGTGGTTCAGAAACCCATCTCATGGCTGTTTCTCCATTGCCAAAACGTATAATTGGAGTAGATATTCTGAGAAGCTGGCAGAATTCCCGCATTAGTTCCCTGCTCTGTGGAATAAGATCTATTGTGGTGGGAAAGGCCAAATGCAATCCACAAGTGGATCTTTTGAAGTGTGTAATTAATCCCAACTTTTACCTTCTAACTGGTAGACAATGTTTGAGCCACATAAAATTTGTGGACAGCTGTACTATTCATTTTTAATATCATGATTTGTTTCTCTCTTTTTTGTCTTTGCCTTTCTCTTTTTTTTCTTTGTCTATCCTTCTTCTTTCCCTCTCTACTTTTATCTTCTGCATTGTCAAGCGATTTTAGTTTATATATCTGTGCTCTATTTAATGCATTTTTTAAATTTTTTTTTTTTTTTCAACGTTTTTTATTTATTTTTGGACAGAGAGAGACAGAGCATGAACGGGGGAGGGGCAGAGAGAGAGGGAGACACAGAATCGGAAACAGGCTCCAGGCTCCGAGCCATCAGCCCAGAGCCTGACGCGGGGCTCGAACTCACGGACCGCGAGATCGTGACCTGGCTGAAGTCGGACGCTTAACCGACTGCGCCACCCAGGCGCCCCTATTTAATGCATTTTTTAAGCCACATTAAATCATTTCTGGAAGATGATTATTTTAACTAAATAAATGAATAAATAAATGACAGTATAAACTTTAATTTACATTTGGATCCACTTGCATTCTTTTTTGCCTATTATAGTAAAAGTTTACTTCAAAATTATGCCATATTGAAAGAAAAATATCAAAAAAGGAAAAATGTTAAAGATATAAATATATTTGGGGACAATAAATAAAATAGAGGTATAGAACTATTGGTAGTTAAAGCCACCAGACATTGAACTGTATGTCTAGACGCAAGTAGAGAACAACAATATATTTTGATTACTATAGAATAAGGAATCCAAAGTAAAGAAGAAGATTACATGCTTGAACACAAGAATGGTGCACATATTTCCCTTATTCCTGATATAAGGCTAAAACACTCTATTGTTCTTTGCCCCTTGGGGATACACTTACATTTTTTTTTAAATTTTTTTTAACGTTTATTTATTTTTGAGACAGAGAGAGACAGAGCATGAACGGGGGAGGGCAGAGAGAGAGGGAGGCACAGAATCGGAAGCAGGCTCCAGGCTCTGAGCCATCAGCCCAGAGCCCGACGCGGGGCTGGAACTCACGGACCGCGAGATCCTGACCTGAGCTGAAGTCGGACACTTAACCGACTGAGCCACCCAGGCGCCCCTACACTTACATTTTAATGAAGATATCGGAGAGAAGATCTGAGTACAGTCCCATATTGTGGGAAATAATTGTCCCTATATGGTTATACTTAAAATCCCCAAATGAAGAATTGGCACATATCCTGCTGCATGGTGACAGAATCTAGAATATTTTCACCATCACTATGGGGCAAGAGATCTGAAGTCATCATATAAGGTTTGATTCTGGACTGAAGACCTCAGAGAACTGAGTGGAGACAACGATAAAACCAAAGTCAAATCCCCTTCCACTGAAAGATCTGCAAACCCAAATTCTAAATTAGATATGTAAGAAAAAACATCTAATGCTAGAAAGGCAGCCATAAAAATAAACTACACAATTAGTTGATGCTTTTAAGAATTAATGTCATAAAATAATTAAAATACTTTAAGAAATTTTTGTAATTATCTTCAAAAGAAAATGATGAGGTGATATCCATAAGTAACAAGAAATAAAGGACAAAATCATACAGAAATGAAAGAAAACTGGAGACTATAAAAATAGATATCTTATGAAGAGCATAGTCATTAAATTAATAATACAGTTAATCAAGGATGCTGACCATTAGATCAATCTTTAATAAAAATAATTCTTATCTACATCAGAAATAGCCAATCTAGATATTAAATACAAAGCAAAAATTCTGTCTTCCATAATGACAGAAATTGTAAGCTACATTGAAATAAACTATACAAATATTGTATGAACCTCTTAGGAATAAAATGATAAATCATATTAAAATAGATAAAAGGGCATTAATAAACTGAGACATAAAAACACAATGAAATGGCAAACTCAGCTTCATAAAGATGTCAATATCTGTGGGTTAATTGGCAAATTCAATGAAACTCCATTCACAAATCACATTGGTTTGCTGATTGGTTGGTTGATTGGTAAAAGTTGTCTATGTGATACTAAAATCCATAAAAAATTAAAAGGGGCTTCTTTTGCCACCCAATATGGACCAACAGGGACTTGATTTCTACTTCTGTTTGAAACAAAGAGAAAATAGCCAAAACATTTTAAATAACAGATTTCAAGACACCACACAGCAAACAAGGGGCAGTGATTGTGAAAGATGAGGAACAAACAAGGCTACCCCTATGATTGTCCACCCTCACTTCCTTGATGGAGTTTCCAGGCCATGGTCCAAGGGGAGGAATGCAGGCATAGCTCAATAGACTTCTTGATTTGAGGGGAATGAGCTGAGGGTTTACAAAGACCAAGGTGGCAATGGTAGTTCATAGATCAGACTAATAAAGTAGAGGTAGATATCAAGAACCCTGCACAGGGTGCCTCCCAAATATTGAGCTGAATATTGATAAGCACATATGTGTGAGAATAAGGCCAGTGAAGGGACTAAAGGATAAGTGTGACCATGCCAGTGCCCTAGATTCAGGGCCTCCTCCTATCATCCAGCGTGGAAAACCTCGTAATTCACATGGCACTGGTGTGAGCACATAGAAAGTATTGTGGGAGGAGTGAGAAATAATAACCCTAGAGGAATACTGCTCTGGTCTCACCTAACAAATATGGTAAACATTAAGTCAATTATTCCTCCAGGAAGCTTCCCCAAAAAACAAGTATATTTCATTTTGGCGGCATATCCAATGCTGAGTGTTACATGATTTACCATGAGTGTTTTCTCAAGATTAAAGATCTCTTACAAACTATGAGGCATGTGACGGTGTTTTCAGGAGGGAGGTGTTGTAATGACTGACCTCAGCACAAGAAATAAAGTTTAGTGGGCTGATTTCCCCAGCAAGGAAACTAATTTTTTTAGATTGTTGAGACTGACCCACCCCCAACCCACACACACATACAGGATATATGTCAGTTACTGGTTACAGGTAACAGTACATCCAACATCCAAAGTGATTTCCCAGCCAAGGAGTAGGTCGTAAATTTCACGGTTGAGTTTTTAAGTTGAATATTTGATTTTCAAGAACTTCCTGAGGGCTGTTGGAAAAACATAGGAAATAACCTGAAAAACTGAAAAGATGACAAATAATAGTTTCAGAGGCCAGTGTGATGTAGCCAAGTCAGATGATTTAGCATCATCATAACCTGAAAACATGTCATTAACTATGAGGAGCCACTGACAGCCTAAGAGGGGGCTGAAAATCATATGCAGTCAATATGCCAAGGGCAGGTGTGGACAACACTTCACAAACAACTGGGTCATCTTTTTTCAGGTGTCAGAAATCTGGCAAACAATTGTAGCCTCTGCATTAGCAACAGAATTGTTTATGCTGGTGATGGGTGTCCATGCCTGGTGTAGCGATGAATTCAGACAGAAATAGTGGGAATCTGGATGTTGCTTCATCAGTGGCTTGATTTCAGTCTTTTTCATCAGAGAATGTTATCTTACAGTTGTCATCTACATGTGTAACCCAGATAGTTCATTCAGTGACTGAAATTTTCTACAATCAGTGACCTTAAAGACAGGTGTTTTAAATCCGCCAGCCTATAGTTTTCCAAATGTCAAACAGCCAGCCTATTAGCAATGGCCCAAGAGTCAGTGAAATATATAACAAATTTCATGTGGTAAGTCTTGGGCAGAGCTATGAAAATGCCCTTGATATCTGCTCAATGAGGGAAGCAACCATTATCCATGTTTGGCCTGGCTTAGCTGGTGCTGAGGTTCAGTAGCTATAGCAGCCTAATGTACACTATCAGGTTTCAGCTTATCTAAATCAACATTGAACCAGATCTGGAATTTAGGAAAGTCTCTATGAATTGCGAGTTGAAGTGATTCAATAGCTTCCCTTCAAGTAGCACAGTTAGGGAAACATTTCCCTTACAGTGATAGCTGCCAATTTTTCCGGTAAAGGTGAAATAACGCTGGGACCCCTGTTGTCAGTATTCATCAATAGTACACACCTATTCCACAAATAAGGCTTATTGGATTCTTTTTTAACTTGCTCACCATTGGATTTTACTTGACTTACTCTCAAATGGCAATATGATGAGTAACATGGCCACCGTGAGTCAGGTGTTAAGTTTCAATGGGATCAAAGTGCAAGCTAATAGTTCATTTTAAAAATCGGTGTGATTATTTTCCATATCTGGAAAGTGAGTCCAAAACTCAAAATATGCCTCCAAGTAGAGGTTGCTTCTCTTTGCTAGAAGCTCCAATCAGCAGAATCATCATTCACCAAGACATGCAGCTTCAAGAGATTACTAGGGTTGTGGTGTCCCAAATATGGAACATGTCAACCTCACTGGATGGATTATAAAGGTTTGGAGCCATTGGTTTGGGTAACACTCAAAAGAGTCCAATGCGTTGTAGCCTATGCAAAGGACCATGTAGAATATCCAAGTGAGGCAAAACCATTCTCCAGTATCTCAAAGGTGAATTAAGATACTGGACCTCACTTTAAGGAGAAGGGAGCTAAAGAGACTTAGTTTCCTGTCAGATAATCCTTGTGAATCCACTCGCATAGATCCCAAGAAACATTACTTACCAAAAAGTCCCCTAACTTTCATCAGAATTTATCATTGACGTCTACTGGAGGAGGTGATAACACCAAGGTCAGGGTCATTGAGTCCTAGCCTTCTTATCTGTCATATAACAGTACCTCATCTACATAGTAAAAGCTTTAAACATTAAAAGTTAGGGCCATTCATGCTAAATCCTAATCCACCCAAGGCTGGCAAATAACAAGGCAGTATGTATGTATGATGTATATATGTATTTATGAATGTGTTTATTCTGTCTTTATTTTAGAGAGAGAGCGAGCGCAAACACAGGAGAGGGGCAGAGGGAGAGAGAAAGAGAATCTAAAGCAAGCTCCATGCTCAGTGTGGAACCCCATGTGGGCTCAGTCCCACGACCCTGGGATCATGACCTGAGCCGAAATCAAGAGTCAGATGCTCAACCAACTGAGCCACCCAGTTGCCCCAACAGGGTAGTTTAAATCCTCCTGGGGTGGGGGGTGGGGCACTACAAACATATATTGGAGACTTTATGCCATAATGTAAACTTTTCTTTATCCTGGTATGTCCAAGCCTGCATACTAAGTGCTATCAGTTTGTGTAATGGATTTGGATGTAGTTACAAAGTCTGGAACAGCCAGAGCTTCAGGAGCAATAACTGAGGTCACTTACCAATAATCCATTATAAACTTCCTTTACTACTGGACGTACAGGGCTATTATATTGAGATACTGCATCTCATACTAATCCTGCTGCCTGAAAAAATAAAAGTTATTATTTATTTCTCCTCTTGGCATTCTATGCTGATTAAAATGGACCACCCAGGCAGTTGTAGGGAGGCAAGTTGTGTAGCCATGTATGTGACGTGCTAGCATTTCTACATAGGTTGCTGTTCCTGATTAGAAGAATGCCTTTTGGCACTATGAAACAGGAGGCACATGAATATAGCACGTTGATTCCTGATAAACATTCATATGTAGGAGCAAAAATAATACAACTAATTGACTCAAAGAACCCTGTCAACAGAGTCATATTAGCTTTCTTTCTCTGTTGTGAATTCTGTCCAAACATAATTCTGGTAGCTGAGCAAGGGTCCCTTTTCCTTCCAAGTTGTGGGTAGAATAACAACTTTGGTTCCTATGCTCAACAGAGTTGTAACTGATTGAATCCCTTGCCTCAAATTCCCCAGCATACTCAGATGGATACAAATGGACATTGATTTCCCTTAATGACAAGGTGTCCTTCGTCCCACCTATTCATCTTGTACTATAAAATCTTTTGAGTTCTGAATCGAGGGGGAAAGATTGATAAGGGAACACAGAAGGAGAAAAGTTTTCCATGCCATTAAACAAGGCTTGGCATTTACTTTATGGAAACAAGTATGGCTCAACAAAATAAACTTTTCTGTGTTTTGGTCTAATGTGATATATTAGGTAGTATGGACCTCATTGCTAACATCTATTTTTACCTTGGAAATCCCAGATTCAACTCCAGAAGGTAAAAGCTGTATTTGCTAAGACTTCTCACTATAGAAACATCCTTGAAAGATAGTCCAGAGCAAAGACAGCCTGCAAGACTTGTAGTAATGCAAGAGACCTATAGTGGGTTATCTGCCAACAGTTGTAATTGACACGATTTTGTTGATGTTGAAGTTTCTCAGAAATGAATAGAGAACTAAACCCAACATATTTTACTCTTTCTTCTATTAGGCAACTCAGAGCCAGACGTAATTTTCTGTCCCTTTCGGAACGATTTTTTGATAAAGACTACTCATCTGTGTTTGCACTGAACAACACTAGGGTTAGGCAAAATTTGTTTAGTTCTTTGTTGTGCAAGACACTTCCTTCTGAAAGACAAGACTGAACCAATTAAAATAACTTACGAAGACTCACAGTTTAATCATCAATATACACACAGAACAATTGCCTCCCTGTGCCCACCAATCAAAGCTGTATGTCATAAACTAATGCCAGTTGAACTATATCTCCACCTTATAAGACCATTCTTAAAATTACGCAGACCAGACTCTAATGCTTAATGCTTCCCACTGCCTAGACGATTGTATTACAGTCTTTTGCTATGATCCTGGCACTTTTTACCTGGCAGATTTGATAGCAGTTTCTTTGTTATTCAACTTTTGCTGTTGCTTATTTTTATAAATGACATATTATATTTTAGGAAATGAAATAGTTAAAAGAAAACTCCAAAATGGCAGCACTTAAAGCTGTGTCATTTTTGAACAATACCTTTAAAAATGTAATTTGTGTACAGTTTTATTCACAGTAAGTAAAAAATTTCTTTTGCTTTTTTTTTTATTATCACCAAACTGAATGATTTTCTTATATTAATTTAAAAATTCTGTAGCCATTCATATATTATTCCACGAAATTACAAATATTTAAACTCACAGTTTACTTTTTACTCTTCAAAATTCTACCAATCAAATAACGTGCAACCAAAAAGATTATATATTTTATGCTGTTAGAATAAAATTGGTGGTATTGGGGAATAGAATGAAAATAAATTGCAAGAGTAAAAAGGTATCTTTGGGGAACAAGATATAGGTAACATAAAAACAAGAAAAAATAAGCATAACCAAAGCAAACTATTCATTAAATTCTCTCATTTCTTTGTTTCTGAAATATATTATTTTCAGTGGCTCTTTGATAAAGCCTGAGGATGCTGAGATGCACTTTTTATTGGATACATTTCAAGAACTTAGTAAGTACTAATATTATCCCAGTACTGTTGTTATTTTACCTTCAAGTGATCACTTTAGAGAGAAAGTAACAATTTTACCACTTGGTGGTGCTGGTGGATAATATAAAAAACAAACTATTCCTGGAGCACATTTTGAAAGAACTGGTTATGGTGAGTTAAATAAAATTAAGGGAAGGACAGCTTCATTCACCTCTGTCATCCCCTATTTTTTATTTCTCCTTTTGACACAAAGAGTGTAAATTAGGCAGAATGGTTACTACTGATGGCTTGGGTCCTTGCTAACTAGCAAAAGGAACAGAGATCTTTAACACAAATTTCATGGCAGTGGAGATTGACGATTAATGAGGCCATTATTTTCATTTTTAAATTGTCCCTGCTGCAGTATGAAAGATTGCTTCAATTACACACTTTATTTTCATCCTTCCAAAAGGACATATTTTTGTATGACTGCTCATGTTTCCACTACCCTGTTCTTGATAGGAATGCAAGTATTTTAACATGGTATTGAATGTTTTTATACCAAAATGAATAGTAAATACAAGTACAAACTTGAGTAACTGTTCAATTATAGTTGATGTCAGAACACTTTCAGATAGGGAGAGGATAAGCAAATGGCTCAATGTCATTTACTATTTATAATAGTTGTTACAGCTTGTCTTCAGAAATATATTGCTTTATCAAAAGCAAGCTCTCTTAAAACAGTAACAGTTTTTCATATTTATTTGGCACTGTTTTTTACTTAGCTCAGCTTTAGTTTTCACATTTTAAAAAATGCATATATTATAAAATTTTTATGAAGTGTTCAACCATGTATTACTTCAACCACATAAACACAAGAGAAGTGATATATATATATATAATTATATATAGAATATATAATATAAATTGATATGTATAATTAATATATAATAATTAATATATAAGAAATAATATAATAATTAATATATATAATATATAATTATTATTATCTGTTAACCAGGGGCAAGTCCATGAATTTCTTATGACCAAAGTTAACTTAGCATGTAGCGCTCCACAGCAGGTGTGAGTAGGAAGAATTATATGGAATGGATTTTCAAATGACAAAGTAAGAGTTTCCAGTTTTCACCTCACTTCAAAGAAAAGAACCCAGCAGACACATATTCTTTGTCTCGTTGGTTTGCAGATACATTATTAATATCTTTGACATGGAAGAAAAGGCAGCCCAAGGGCCCTAAATTCTCATTCTGTGTAGATAAAAGAAGAAGCAGTTAACTCTGCTACTGAACAACTGTTTTAAATATAAAGCAAAGAATGAACCCAAAGCTTGTTCACAACTCTGTGTGCCCATTTAACCTCTGGGTCATATACTACTTGATTTGAATTTCTATTAATGCTTTTCACACTTTCTTATGCAGCTGGTAACAATAAGGGTAATTAGTGAAAAAATTACCCCCTACAAATGCATGCAAAGATTAATATTACCGTCCATAATTTTAAAAACTGTTGGCTACAGATAGAACCAATATTCACCTTACCTAATACAACACATAATGGAAGCACAATGTATGTTCCATTAGTGTTAATATTATGAATTTTTCTAGCCCTGCTGGAGAGTAGCTTTGTTTTCCCAGTAATATTCTTTTATTCTTTGTAGAAACAGCAAAAATAATTCTCTTGATTTGACCAACTTGCCTTCCTATCACACTTTCTTTTCCAGGGCATTTTTTGCCTCCCTTCCTTCTCCCACTTGGTTACTTTTAGTATGATAAATGAGTTAAAAAAAAAAAAAAAACGTAACAGAAAAAAAAACAGTAAATGAAAATTGCTCAGAAAAAGATGGACATCATTTTTACCATCGATCACAGGTATATTTTGTGTGTTAGACTAGAAATACTGAATTGATTTTAAGTCAAATGAAATCTAATGCAGTCATAGTTCTAACATTGCAAGATGTGAAATTGTTGGCCCATCACTGCAATTCTGAGATGTAATTTTCCCACTTATAGAATGGTAAGATATGGCTTGGAGAAATTGAAATATGGCTACTCTGAACTGAGATGTATGTGTTTGAAATAAACTGACTTCGAAGACAGCATAAAAACAAGCATGTAAAACAATTAATCATTATATGTTGGGCCATCTTAAAATTATTATATTTTAGATATATAGGGTTAAATAAGACCTTAGCAAAATCATTTTAATCTATTTTCTTTTGATATTTTAATGTGTCTATAAGAAAGTGTAAAATTACAAGCTTTGTTCACAATTTTGGCATACGTTATCACTCTATAGGACAGTGCTGTTATAGGAACTCCAATTTTAAAAGTATTTTTGCTCATGACAGAAAAATAGATCTCAGTGAATCTTTATCACTTATTTTGAACAAGATATATTTGTTATTTCAAAATATTGCTTCCATATTTAACTTGTTACTTAAGCGGAATGTTATATTTTTCTAATGAAGTGTTTCTTTCAAGATTTTAAACTTGTATTGGTGTCTGTATACTCTAGATTAGTATATGTGCTGCCGAAGCGAGCACTGTATACTCTAGATTAGAAAAGCCAACCACCAGCACTCTCTTAGTAGAACTTTTTTTTTTTTTTTTTTTTTTTTACCTGTGAAGTTGATCCTCTTATGCTAAGGACACAATTTTGAGAGAAATACCAATAACCGTGAGAAAGGAAGGGAACCTACTTAAAGCAGCCCCTCAGTTGTGCTGTGCATGGTCCTCAAATATACTTGTCCACTCAGAGTCATGACTACTAGATTTGGATGCTAATGGAATCATCAAGTAAAACTTCCCAAACTTAAAAAAATAGCATGCAAAATATTACAACGTACTTTCTTGATTTGGTTGGTAAGTTTCGATTCGCCTTTCATTAAGAATTCATCATAATGTGAGCTAAATCATATGCCCTTTATCAAGAATATATAAAAGAAATGTGTAGTTTTTTCTGGATTGCTGCTTTAAAAAGCAAGCAATTGCTTTAAAGGGATACATAATTCTCATGTCAGAAGAAAACTCCCATTGTCACTATTATCTAGAAATGTCTGTGTGTTTGTAAAACATACCTCTTTTTAAATTTTTTTTGCTTATTTATTTTTGGGAGAGAGAGGGAGAGAGACAGTGCATGAGCAGGGGAGGGCGGGGGAGAGAGAGACACACACAGGATCCAAAGCAGGCATCAGGCTCTAAACCGTCAGCCCAGAGCCCGAGTCCGGGCTCGAACCCACCAGCGGTGAGATCATAACCGGCTGAGCCACCCAGGTGCCCCAAAGCATACTCTTTAAAAAAAATTTTTTTAATGTTCATTTATTTTTGAGAGACAGAGTGTGAGTTGGGGAGGAGCAAAGAGAGAGGGAGACACAGAATCTGAAGCAGGCTCCAGGCTCTGAGCTGTCAGCACAGAGCCCCATGTGGGGCTCAAACTCACGAACTGAAGTCGGACGCTTACCGACTGAGCTGCTCAGGTGCCCCAAAACATACCTCTTTTTTAAGCCTAAGATCAAAGTGAGATTCTTTTATAGCTAATTATACATATTTCACAGATAAAAAGCATTTCTTCTCAAAGAGACACTTTCTTTGTTAGGTTGTGTCACGTTCAAAAACTTTATTTGTTCAAACCATAGCCAAAGTTATTTGCCCTCTTACAAAAGTATAGCTTCGTTTGTTAATATATGCATTCATTCAGAAAATGCTGTCCACTTCCTACTCACTGCAAGGCCCTGGGTTATTTATAGCATCAGAAAATAAGGTAAAACCCCAAAGACTGGAAACTATTCTCTTAATGGTAATTATTTCAGATGATGAGTTTGAGTGCATTAGAACCCAATTACATTTCTGGGTTTTGTTGAGTAAACAAAAGCTACTGAAGATTGTTGATATTGAAAAGTCATTAAGAAATTCTGTAGTTTTCAAACTGAACCCTTTACTGTTGAGTCATACTTGTTTATTTATATATTTTATGGTAACAATGGAGGATGACAACCAGAACAAATTGGATTAATTTTGTCATGATACACGATTGAAAATGCCAGAACATTGTAAATAGACTTCTATCATGTTTTTCAAAACTGTAAGTGAAAAGTAATAAGTAATAATTATTTTATAAAGCATTTCTGAAGCATTCCAAGTAATCTTAATTTCTAATAGTGATTATTGGAAGTGGTTATTTTTCTTCACTTAGGTTTATAATATTAATGACAGAGTCCAGGTAGAATGTTTCCTAATAGTATTGAATAATTATTATAAAATGTAGACTTAATCCTTTCCCTTTTCATTTAATTTTTCGATTTAAGATAATTTTCAAAGAGTAAACTGGAATATCTATTTCCACTTAAATATTGCATTTTAGAGAAAATATATGATATACTGTCATATGTTTGTTGTGAGAAGGTTTTAATGACATCTTAAACCTTATCTCATTAAGGCCAATGTATTATTATTATTATTAATCTAGGTGGCAGTTTTTCATATTTTCTTTTATTACTATAAAACTGGAACAGAAAAGTTAAATTATTTTCCTACAAGACTGGTGCCTTTATTTTTTATTTTTATTTTTTTTAATTTTTTTTTAATGTTTATTTATTTTTGAGACAGAGAGAGACAGAGCATGAACAGGGGAGGGGCAGAGAGAGAGGGAGAGACAGAATCAGAAGCAGGCTCCAGGCTCCGAGCCATCAGCTCAGAGCACGACGCGGGGCTCGAACTCACGGAGTCACAGACCATGAGATCGTGACCTGAGCTGAAGTCTGACGCTTAACCGACTGAGCCACCCAGGCGCCCCAAGATTGGTGCCTTTAATTGGTGGATTAAACATTCAATTTATGGAACGCTAATCCATAATTGAACTATTATATTAGAAATTTCCTTTATATATTTCATCTTTTTTAAATCTCTTGATAAAGTCTTACTTTGTTTAAAAAAGTATTCTGATAGTGATGATTTTTATCTTGATGTGCAGCAGTAAATGAAGATAGTCCTTTATGACCAGCACTACTTTCACAGTAATAATTTCCTTTTGTTTCTCACTGCAAATTTTAAGTAATAAAAATATAATTATTCTCAAAAATTGGAGTTGTTCTCTTTTAGTGCTTTAAATAAAATGTAATAGAAATCTGTAGATGATCGTAAATTTAAAACGATAAGTTATATTGCTTGAAAAATATTTTCTTTCGTCCACATATAAAAATTCCCTTCATTTGAATTATACTAAAGCAACTGAATACTTTGGACCTAAGAAGAAATTAGATCTGCAGCCAATGCAGTCATTTATAATATATTGGACCTTGAACAATCCCCTTTATTTTTAATGTTGTTAGGTTTTCTAAAGCAATCAAATAATAGATTCTGTTGCTTATGTTTTTGCTTAAAAAAGAATATTGTGGATTTAGAGTAAAATGAATCTACATGTATTGGTTGCTTAGTTGCTATTGATATCATAATATATAGGAATATCCAGTATAAAGGTATACAACTAACGATCCCCCAGATAATAGAAAAGTAGCTAATGATTGTCGGTCAAAATGATCTAACAAGTATTATATGATGCAGGCATGAGCGCTTTAACAATTTGTACACACCAAGATTCTATGGCAACATTACCCCTCAGGAGAAGGACAATATGACATAAGTAACAAAGATCTATACAATATTGCAGCATTATGAACCAATGTGAATGGATGAGTTAATATTAAAGATGATACTACCAGAAAATGCTGCGAAAAACAGAGCTCCTACAGATCAAATATGTACTTTGACTTAGTACTTGAAAAGTATTTTTAGTTGGACTATAGTTTTGTTATCCATTATTATGACCTTAATGGAAATTTTCTGATGAATTCTTCTCTTAGTTTCAAATCAAATCCTATCGTGGCCTGCAAATGACCTGCCCTAACTCTCTTTCCAACTTTTCCAACTATATTTCCTTCCTCAGTTCCTCAAAAAAGCCAATTACAGTTTTGCTTCAGAGGGTTTGTAGGTGTTATGTACTTTGAGAATGTCCTTGCCCCAAATACACATATGATTTTCTCCCTCACTTTATTCACCTCCCTCTTCAACCTTTAACAAACCAAAGAGGCCTTTTCTGATTATATTATCTATAGTAGCACTTCCTTCTTCCATATATCCTCTTACCTTTATTTTTTTCACAGTATATATGACTACCTGCCAACAAGTTGTACATTTGCATTAGTGAGTTTAATTAACTCTATAGCTCCTATAACAAATGATCAACAAAAACGTACCGGTTTAATTCAGTAAAAACTGATTTCTCATTCACATTATACTTTTGACTCTTGTCAACAGGTTCTGCTCCAAGCTTTGACACTTGGGTCATGGATTCTTCCTTCATGTACCTCTGCCATTTTCTAAGGTTTTCACCATTGTGTCAGTGAATTAGCATCGAGAGAGAGAGAGAAAGAGACAGAAGAAAAAATGCAGGGTTTGTCATAGCTAGGTTTGAGAGTGGCATACATCAATTCTTCCCATTAGACACCACCCAGTCACATGTCCCCATTATCACTAAATGGGAGGCTGGAAAATGTAAATCTCTGTATGGTGTGTACTCAGTACAATTGATAATCCTTAACAAGACTCAACCATATTTGTTTTTCCAGATGATTCTAGTCTGTCTCCTGAGATACATCCTATACCCATAGAAGGCAGCAGCATTATTTGTTTGGTTCCTAGAATAGAGCTTTGCGTGTAGTAGCTACTCAGTAAACATTTTTAAAATGAAAAAAAAATGCAATATTTTATTTATCATTTGCTCCACATTGGCTTAAGTCTGATAACATACACTAAAGGCAAGAGAATCTCCTAGCATTAATATCCTGAGCCAGTTGGCACTGATCAGAGATGTAGGTGAAAGCTAGTAGCTCTGGCTTACCCTTAAGGTGGTCAGCTCAGGTTCTTTGATTCATTTTGGTCACACACTGCCATCAACGTATTGCATACATAGAATAGACCAAGTTCCTCTCTTAAATAGAATTTGGAAATATATAATTTCATTATAAAATTTCATTACAAAGTACAGTTTAAAATTTGATGAGAATAATGATTTGTTTACTTTCTTCTTATTTTTTTAATGGCAAAATGTTTGAACAGAATATTATATTTAATGCAGCAGGCACTTACTACTTTCTATAACATTTGCAGAGAACTTAACAAAACACTTTCAACATTCTTATCGGTCTCTACAACAAGCTAAGAAACCAATTGTCCTAATTGTTTCTATTTTACAGAAAAGGATATGGGTCTCAGAATCTGTCACTTCCACGATATTACCAACTCACGAGCAGCTAGGTTTTAATCTGATGCTCATTCTACTGCATTTATGAACAAAGCTCTCATAGTCTTCAAAGCAATTTGCTCAGTAAAGTAACCATAATCATTAATTTTCAAATGCATTTTATTTATTTATCTTTTTAGAGAGAGAGAGAGAGAGGGACAGAGAGAGAGAGTATCTTAAGCTGACTCCATGTTCAGGACAGAGCCCAGTGCGGGGCTTAATCCCACGACCCTGGGATCATGACTTGAGCTGAAACCAAGAGTTGGACATTCAAACAGGTGAGCCACCCAGGTGCCTGTCAAATGCATGCTTTGATCTATTGATTACGGTTTCCTAATGTATTGGCTCCAAGAAAGTATGAATTCAAAGCTCACATGGACCTTTTTGACAAATAGTGATGTTTTGTTGTTTGTTTTTTGTTTTTAAATCAAGTTAGTTAACATACAGTGTAGTCTTGGCTTCAGGAGTAGAACTCAATGAATGAGTCCTCTCTTATAAATGACACCCAGTGCTCATCCCAAAAAGTGCCCTTCTTGATGTCCATCATTTATTTAGCCCTTCCCCCCACCAACCTCCCCTCCAGGAATCTTGTTTGTTCTCTGTATTTAAGAGTCTGTTATGGTTTGCCTCTCTCTGTGTTTTCATCTTATTTTTTTCCCTCCTCTATGTTCATCTGTTGTGTTTCTCAAATTCCACATGTGAGTGAAATCATATGATGTCTGTCTTTCGCTGACTTATTTCCCTTAGAATAATACCCTTTAGTTCCATCCACATTGCACACGATGAGTTTTCTACTAGAGGAAAATAAGCCAAAACAAGGAGGGGAGGAGATAATAGTACTTTACAGAGGAAGGTCTAGCTCCAAAATGTGATTACTAATAGTTTGGTGACAAACCACAATGTGAGAGTAGTAGTCTCAGCCCTGTCTTACACCACACACAAAAACAAACTCAAAATGGGTTAAAGACTTAAAAGTGAGACCTGAAACCATAAAACACCTAGAATAAAAATTAGCAATCTCTTGGATGTTGGCCTATAGAAACATTTTTCTATATATATATATCCTTAGGCAAGGGAAACAAAAACAAAAATAGACTATTGGGATTACACCAAAATAAAAAGCTTTTGCACAGCAAAGGAAACCACCAGTGAAACAAAAGACAGCCTGCTAAATGAGAGAAGATATTCACAAAGGGTCTATCCAATAAGGGGTTAATACACAAACTATATAAAGAACTTATAAAATGCAACACCAAAAACAAAACAAAGCAAAACAAACAAAAACCTCCAAAGGATCCAATTAAAAAAGTGGGCAGAGAACCTGAATAGACATTTTCCCAAATAAGATATACAGATGGCTACCAGACAAATGAAAAAGATGGTCAACGTTACTAATTATCAGGGAAATACAAATCAAAACCACAATGAGATATTACCTTATACCTTTCAAAAGGGCTTAAATCAAAAGGACAAGAAACAACAAGTGTTGTCAAGGATGTGGAGAAAAAGAATTCCTCACACACTGTTGCTGGGAATGTAAATTGGTTCAGCCATTAGGGAAAACCATGCGGAAGTTCCTCAAAAATTAAAATCATGGGGTGCCTGGGTGGCTCAGTCGGTTAGGTGGCCGGATTTGGCTTAAGGTCATGATCTCACAGCCTATGAGCTTGAGCCCCGCGTGGGGCTCTGTGCTGACAGCTCAGAGCCTGGAGCCTGCTTCAGATTCTGTGTCTCCCTCTCTCTCTGCCCCTCCCCCACTCACCCTCTGTCTCTCTCTCAAAAATAACTAAACATTGGGGCGCCTGGGTGGCGCAGTCGGTTAAGCGTCCGACTTCAGCCAGGTCACGATCTCGCGGTCCGTGAGTTCGAGCCCCGCGTCAGGCTCTGGGCTGATGGCTCGGAGCCTGGAGCCTGTTTCCGATTCTGTGTCTCCCTCTCTCTCTGCCCCTCCCCCGTTCATGCTCTGTCTGATTTTTTTTTTTGAAAAAAAAAAATAAAAAAAAAATAGATGAATGGATAAAGAAGTTGTGGTATATATATATATATACAATGGAATCGTAGTCAGCCATAAAAAAGAATGAAATCTTGCCAGTTGCAGTTGCAACAACATGGATAGACCTAGAGGACATTATGCTAAATGGAATAAGTCAGAGGAAGACAAATGCCATATGATTTCACTTACATGTGGAATCTTAAAAAAAAAAAAAAAAAAGCAAAAAGCAGAAAGAGACCCATAAATACAGAGAACTGGTCGTTGCAGTTCTCTGCAACGGAGGGAGAGGAGGGAGATAGGAGGATGGTCAAAGAGGAGGGATTCTCTTGGATTCTCCCTTAGCAGTGAAATATTCTAGTACAATAATTGAGAAGTTAAAGAGGTGAAGTTATTAAGTGAAAGCTATCATCATTCCCACTTCATTACAAGATTTCTGGATCCTGAATATCTTGATATAGGTCAAAATACCCCATTCTTACACCCCACTAGGCACCCTTAAGCCAGGTGGGGTGCTAGCACCCCAGATTACAGAGAGGAGGGAGATAGGAGGATGGTCAAAACGAGTGAAGGGGAGCGGGAGGTACAGACTTCTAGTTGTGGAGTGAATACGTCGTGAGGCTAAAAAAACAGCATAGGGAATACAGTCAACGTATTGTAATAGCATCGTATGGCGACGGGCGGTAGGTGCACTTGTGGTGAGCATGGTATTGAGTACAGACTTGTGTAATCGGTACGTTATATATTGGAAGATAATTTACATTACACTGTGTGTCAACTATATTAATGATAATAAAAACCCCAGAGTAGATAGTCTGAGAAGGCATCCTTTTCCAAGAGTGGTTGTAGGAGTGCTGACAACACTACTTCATCGTTGGCCCTTTATCTTGGTCTCCCCTCTGACGCACAGATAGCACCACTTTAGATAATGAGTACAGATGATCGTGCACAGAAGTCTCCACTTCAGATAACAGCTCCGTGGCCTCACCACCATGCCCCTCGCTCTATAAAAGCTCTGGGTTGAGGGCGGGGCTTGGCGTTGAATAGTTGCGTAGGGCTCTGGATTCTTCACACGTCCCCCTCCTTATCAGTAAGTTACCCTGAGTTAAATTCTAAATGGTGTGGAGCGGGCTTGCTTTGTAGTTTGGTGTTCAAGTGCCTTCAGAGCTGGCAGTGAGAGCCTGCTTGGGATTCTCTCCCTCTGTGCTCGTTCCCTGTTTGTGGGCTCTCTCTCAAAATAAATAAATGAACTTTAAAAATATAAAAAACTAAAGTGCCCTCTCAAGGTGGAGGGTATTTACTGACCCTCCTCCACCTTCTCACAGTGGTTTTGCAAAATTTAACTGGGGTTAAATCAGAGCTCACGTTAGAGGCAAGCATTTGAATGCAAAGTTCACTTTCCATGATGGATATAGAAATGGACAAAGTAAACTGTGACTCGGTGGGTTATGACAACAATGGGAAATTAGGTTGATATGCAAATGGAAGCCCAATAAGGATGGGAACAACAACAACAAAAAAAGGAGTATGGGATACTGTAACATATTTTAAAATGGGACATTATCAGCTTAGTGCTAGCACCCCAGATTACAGGTTAGGGGCTGCAGAATATTGTCAAGCCTGACCTATGAGCAAAGAGACAAATCCAAATATGTAGAGCTGTTGGATGCTTTTTGGCCCAGGTCCTGGACCAAACTGAGCCCACAGACTAGCGGTTTTCAGATGGCCGCTTCAGGGCAAGCCAGGGTTTAGGCAGTCAGAACTGAGGGTCGCCAATGGCAATCTAAACATTCTAGGGGATGGGCTTGTACAACGCAGGATGATGTTGAGAATTCTATAGCATCTTCTATGAGAGTTTGCATGTGCTGTGTTTTTAACTCCTCTGTTTAGTAGAAGAAAGAAGTAGGAACATGATAAACAGAAAGGCTGATTGTGTAAATCCAGAATGGTTTTCTGGTGGCGAGTGTGGTTGTGTAACAAGTATAAAATATTAACCAATAAGAAAGCCTTTTAATTAAGAACTTTTATAAATTTAGAGTTTTAATGGTGAAATAATACTTTTTCAATTTCACAACATGTCTTTATTTGGTAATGATTAAAATTTGGGTTTTGTTTTTTAAGTTTTTGTTTAAATTCCAGTTAAGCGACAGTGTAATATTAGTTTCACGTCTGCCGTGTAGTGATTCAGCACCAGGTGCTCATCACATCAAGTTCACGCCTTCATCCCCATCACCTATTTAACCCATCCCCCAGCCATCTCCCCTCTGGTAACCATCAATTCTCTACCGTTAAGAGTCCGTTTCTTGGTTTGCCTCTCTTTTTTTCCCCTTTGCTCGTTTCTTTTGTTTCTTAAATTCTACATGAGTGAAATCATGTGGTGTTTTTCTTTCTATGACTGACTTATTTCATTAACATTATACTCTGTAGCTCCATCCATGTCATTGCAAATGGCAAGACTTCATTCTTTTTTAATGGCTGAGTAATCTCTATACCACATCTTTATTCATCGGTAGATGAACACTTGGGCAAAAGTTGTTCTAACACAAAGTCTAGTAAGCTATTTATGTCTTATAAAAGTTCTGAGTATTAATATTTGTTTTATGTGTTTTAACATAATCTCCTTCTGACATTGCTAATTGTGTTTAAAACAAAACATTTTAATGTGTTCTAATTGATTAACCCTACTTCAGTGATTTCTAATACCACTCTTGCCTTTTATCAAGTTTTTACATCTGATTGATCTAATTTAATTTTTTTCTCTTTTAATGATTGCCCCTACTCTTCACCAATATTACATTATTTTAATTTTTGTATATTTATAGAATATCTATGCTAGAATAAATTTTGCTACTCTGTGGATCAATTTAGGAGTTGATGGAATGTATTATTTCATTGAGTCTTTTAGTCCATTAACAATTAAGCTGCCTTTATGTCTTTCCATAATTTCTGTAACTATTTCCTAAGAAATGTTCTATGTCTTTTGCTAGCTATATTTTGATTTTATTCTCAGTTATGAGTAGGATCTTTGTCTCTAAAGAATGATAATTATTTTTGTATGCTAATCTTTAGCTAGCCAACATGCATAATTATCCTAATAATTCAAATGGTTTGTATATATGAGTTTATGGATTGTCTATGCAGTCAATTAAAGGTAAATAAGTTTTTTTTTTAAGTTTATTTGGAAAGAGAGAGAGAGTATGAGAATGTGCGAGCGAGCATGCACAAGCAGGGGAGGGACAGAGAGAGAGGGAAACTGAGAATCCCAAGCAGTCTTTGCACTATCAGCACAGAGCCTGGCACGGGGCTTGAACACATGAACCGTAAGATTATGACCTGAGCCAAAGTCAAGAGTTGGACTTTAACCGACTGATCCACCCAGGTGCACCGAAAGCAAAGAAGTTTTTATTTCTTCTTACGACTCCTATGAAATACTGTCTCTGATTTTATTTCATTGGCCGGGGCCTCTAATACAAGACTGAATATACATGGTGGAAAGAGCTACATTCTTATTTCAACTCAGTATTCTTCAGTCATAGGTTTACTGGTAATTTTTAATAAGTCATTCATTAAGTTAACATTTTATTTCTAGTTTTCTAAATTTTCTATAAGTAACAAACAAATGTTGACATTTGCTAACTATTTTTAACCATCGACTTGAGGATCATAGTTTTCAACTTCTAATTTCTCAATATACAGTTGGTTTTCAAACTGGAATACACATAATCCTTAAAAATCTTCAAACTTCCCAAAGACTACATAGACTTGAGTGATTGCAAAACAGTTTCAACATTCTTAATTTCATTGTGTTCTTTCTTAATAAAGATGTGTGAACATGTACACATAGCCCTTCTACAGTTGCCCTTTGTGTATAAACAAACAAAATCCTAATTTAACCCATCTAGAATTTGTCTATGATGAATTGCCACTAGTTATGAAGTATGCTGCACATAACACAAAGGGAAAAATTAAACCTGTGTCTGCAAAGAGTTTTTAAGTCAAGGTACCATGAAGCCAAAAAGCACATGGTATCTTTCTCTGTCCTATGTGTGTTTTGCTTAAGGGTGCCTAGTGGGGTGTAAGGATGGGGTATTTTGACCTATATCAAGATATTCAGGATCCAGAAATGTTGTAATGAAGTGGGAATGATGATAGCTTTCACTTAATAACTTCACCTCTTCAACTTCTCAATTATTGTACAAGACTACTTCACTGCTAAGGGAGAATCCAATGAGAGAGAAGAGAGCATCCTTATATAGCAATGAGTGCATGATCTTTATTTCTTTTATGTTAGAAATTCATAGTAACCCTTTCTATTTTATCTATTATCGATTATATTACTGTTTCCCTCTTTTTACTCCCTTTCTGAAAATCGAGCAAACATCCAGGGCCTTTGTCATGTGGTGTTACTTTGGCTTCCATTAGAGTTAGCTGCGTTTTTATCCAGATCCCTTCAAGGGGGAGTGGGGGGTTGGCCTTCTCTGACCGATGGAATATAAGATGGAGAAGAGAAAGTGGCAGTGTAAGAGCTGCAGGCAAGTGCTTTCAGAACCCAACCTTTTTATACGTTCATTCTCCACCATGAGAAAAACATATTGTGGGCAGTGTTGCTTCTTCAGCCTGGGTCCCAGGAGGAAGCCAGAGGAAAGCGGCACTAAATTGTCCCAAAGCTTTGCTTCCTTTGAAATAACCCAGAAGGCAGACCTGAAAACTCACTGTGGCTTATGCTCAAAGGGTGAGGGCAAAGTACAAAAGCCATATCTCTCTGATAGTAAAACAAAACACTGAAGTAGGTGCTGCATTCACAAGTCTATTGTGGGAAGTTTGGACATTGTGGAGAACACTCCCTTTGTAATCCTTGTGAATAACGAACATTGTGATGAGCAAGATTAGGAATTACTTCTTTGAAGTTCCTATTCTCTTTACCCTGTGAATCAAAGCAAGGCCTACAGCTCTAGATTTTTCCCTGAGCACAGATAAGAACCCTGGAAAAGAATGGATCTTGGGGACCCAGATGCATGTTTTATATGTACGCGGTTTGCATTCCATCCTTCTTTTAAAGGATAGACTCCTCTTGAGTGTTATTATAAATTGCATCTAAATTTAAAGCACTGCCAAAGGATGGAAACATAGTGTGGTGTATTCCCAAATGAAGAAGATCTATTCCCTGACAAAGCAAACTGTCACACTGTGAGGAAGAACAAGACTAAAAAAAAAAAACAAAAAAAAAAAACTTCTGTGAAAGCTAATATTTTTTCTGCTAAAGCGACTTAGCTGAAGTGGAACACTGAGAATTATATTTAGGTACTGGTATTTTTGCACTAAGAGGACACACAGAAGGAGAAACTGGAAACTATTGGGACTGATGCATGTGTTCTAAGTTCTAGTTCTGGAATTATAAATAGCGAAGTAACAACCTGGATTCATTTAGAAGGCTACATTTAGGACACTCTAATATTGCTACAGAGTTTTGATTAAAAATATTACAAAAGAAACTATAAAACTACAGAAGCACCCACAAAAGAAGTAATGTCATGCCCTATCCATTAAATACATTAGTCAACATATTTTCAGAAACTGTAATCCAAGATACACATTTCTGAGGGTTACAGATAGCTATTGAACAGATTGTTTCTCAGGTAGGTTATCCTAGAATCAAACTATTCTACAAAGAATGAGGGGAAAAAAAAAAAGAGAAACTAATCATTTGAAGTCCAACAGCTATTAATGCCTAGCTTTGGAATTAAATAAATATTCAGAATCATACTTGCCATTGCAGTGGTAAAAATAAAGCCAATTATTAGGGTAATTAATAGCATTATGGGATGGGAAAAAAAACAGGAATAACAGAATGATTGGTCGCCACTCCCAATCTCCAGAGATCTTTTTGCAAAGCTAAAAAGCAAAAGGGATAAGCAGAAATGAAAGTAAGGTAACACTTGATAATTTATGCTTGTACCTAAATCTCTGTGTAGGAAACAGCGAATGAGAAAACTTGGTTTAGACTCAAACTTTCCCTAGCTTTTCCTTTTCCACAGCTAACACCCAAAGTAAACAGAAAAATTATGAGAAGAAAGCATCCTGGATCACAGGAGACAAGAGGGAGATGTTTGACTCTCAAAAGAACATTAATCCATTTTCTACCCTGAAGCTTGTATGCAAAGACATAAGATATCATGGATTAAATTATGGGAATCCCAGATAATGGAAATTGCATTATCTTTGTCCTAGGATGTGACCAATCAGATTAAACTGCCCATCCTTGAGATGGGATAGAGAAGGGTGAAGAAAGGAGTAAGTGTAAATATTTCTTATCAAAATCCAGTTTACAAATAATTTTGATAAATGCCTATTTTAAAAACAAAAGCAGTGTGCTCTTTTTCTAGGTAGTAGTAGAAATTCAACAGGAAAACAGTATTTGTAGGTTCTGAGACTTTCAAAGGAAAAAAGTTAGCTTAAGGATGCTAAGAAATAGCTAAGAAAATGCATGTCCTCTTAACCGTGAATGAATCAAAGATGGGAAAAGGAAATATGTAAAAAGAATGGCTGCAGCAAAGACTGTGATAAATCAGAAGGCTAATGAGGGAAAGGAGAATGTTTTTAAGCAGGACACTTAGCAAAGAAATGCATGTGACTAAAACAAAATATATGTAAAGGGTAAGCCAAATATAACTCTAGTCTTAGAAAAATTTTAAGGGAAAATCATTGAATTTAACTAAGTTCAAAATACCTATTTTGAAGAGAATGATTATTAAAGTATAGAAACTAGAAAATATCTAAAATACATAATTCTCTCTCAATGAAGACTTACCAAATGAAATCAAGTTTTTAATTTCGGAAAAAATATTATCTAAAGGCAGAATCTAAAAACAACAACAAAAATAAAAACCAATGGCAAAAAAAGAACCCTTACCTCAAAGAACAATAGCCACCAACATTTGAGAACTCAAGAAAAGGTAGAAAAGTGAGAATAGAGAATATCCTTCTTATACAGTGTTAACTGTTGATATGAGAGCTTGAGACCAAGTGCATTGAGACGAAGACCAAGTGTAAGTCCCTT
This sequence comes from Neofelis nebulosa, assembly GCF_028018385.1. Classification (NCBI taxonomy): domain Eukaryota; kingdom Metazoa; phylum Chordata; class Mammalia; order Carnivora; family Felidae; genus Neofelis; species Neofelis nebulosa. Next base: position 205,982,658 of record NC_080782.1, on the reverse strand, counting down.
GTAAAATTCTAGAATCGTTTAGAGGATATGATGTTGAATTTTTAAAAAGGATGACTAATACAGTTTTACCAAGAAAGATGATGTCAGGGAAACCTCACTTCTTCTGAGTATGCATCTGATTGGTTCTACGTTATGAAACCTGTGACAACATAGATTTATATCAGTTAGGATTGTGACAAAAGAAAGTTTCTCATGAGACACTCCAGAACTATACTTTATCTACTATAAAGGTAGATTGAAAAGTTTAAGTTGACTTCTGCAGGTTCGTTCTTGGCTTTCTCCTGTTCACCACATCAGAAACAATAAAAAGTTTAGAAGCTAAAGCTGAAGCAGAATTCATAAAATCTTGCGATACTGGATATGCTATGGTTAAACTGTAACCCAAGAATACTACTTCAGTTGAAAGGAAGGTGTCTTAAAAATGCGTTTCGGGAAGCTGCTGGTACCAAGTTCTCCCCCCTGCCACCAAAGTAAAGAAATTTATGTTTATAGCCTGCATCTCACTAAGGAAAGAGGCAATGAGAATGGAAAGGAAGAGGCAGGTGGATGTGAGAGATATCATGGGCGTATGATGAGCAAAATCTGTTTGCCAGCTACATGTTATAACAAGAAAAACTAAGAATTTAAGTTGATTCTTAAGTTTCAAGCCTTGATCAGCAGAAGCAGTCAAATACGTATTTTTAAACTAGAATAGAGTAGAAATCCTAAGAAACTTTTCATTGGTGTGTGTTGATAATTATACTGTGAAATGTACTGAATTTTGCTAAGCGATGAAGAGAACAATACATTCTTCATTAATTTAAGAAGCCACTTATGTAACCTTCATGGAGAACACAGTATGTACAAAGAACCCGTGTATATATCAAAGTGGGAAAATACAGAAGCTATGAGAGTTCAGATACAAAGGATCACAAGTCAGCAAGGGTAGGACTGAAACTCCTGGCTAGTTGACTCCAAATCTCATGTTTTCTTTCTCTAACCTGAACCAGGCTTGTGAAAAAATAAGCATAAAATATCTACTTATTCAATCATTGCTGCTTTGCTAAATTCTAAGCTTTTATCTTGTCCCTCAGAGAGTTAATTCAGCTTCTCTCTGCAGCAGTGTGCCTTGTGAGCCTTCAAAACTCAGAGTGGAACTGGTTTTAGTCACATGTGGATTGGAAACCAGACTCCCTATTAAACAGGTATATGACCTTGAGTGACTGCCTTAACCTCCCTGAGGATGAACAGAGTTGTTAATGAGCTCACAAAGCAGGCCAGCAAGTAGTCCTCACAAAGTGCAATTAGAGAGAGCAGGCAGGCCAATTAGTAATCAGAGACAGGAATTGATTCAGATAGGCATCAGGAATGCTCACTACTGGGTGATATCACTCACTCAACCAATCAATCATCTTGGGTGAAGAAAGGAGAAAGAATCATGAAAGATCTCTTGGATATGTATGTACTGATTTTGACTTCTTTTTTTCTTTTGTTTATTTATTTTGAGAGCATGTGTGCATGTGCACATGCAGGGGAGGAAGGGGGAGGGAGAGAGAGAGAAGAGAAAGAGAGAAAGGGAGAAAGAGAAAGAAAATCCCAAGCCTGAAACAGGGCTGAACCCAGGAACTGTAAGATCATGTTCTAAGTCAAACCCAAGAGTCAGAAACTTAACCGACTGAGCTTCCCAGGCACCCCTGACTTCTTTGTGTCTGAGGTCCGTGACATCTGTTTTTAAGGGGTGTTCATTTGAGAAGCAGTGAGCAGTTGGAAAACTAGAGCACTGAACTAAGAACAAACAATATATCTTAAAATATTTTTTGCTTATTGTCAAATTTTGGTTTAGATTATAGAAATAGTAATGGTAAAGAGCTAAGGAGTTTTGCTTCCCAGCGTTTATCTAGTAGGAACATGCTGTTGACCCCTATTGCCAGTACTTGAATATCTCTGGACCCACCTGTCTGCTCTGTGGAATGATGGTTTGGAATAAGTCATTTTCAGAGACCTCTTTGACATAAAATGTCTATGATTCTATTTAGTTCTAACAAAAACAACAGAGATAGAGGGGTTCCTGGGTGGCTCAGTCAGTTGGGCGTCCAACTTCAGCTCAGGTCGTGATCTCACAGTTCGTGGGTTCGAGCACCGTGTTGGGCTCTGTGCTGACAGCTCTGAGCCTGGAGCCTGCTTCCGATACTGTGTCTTCCTGTGTGACCCTCCCATGCTCATGATCTATCTGTCTCTCAATAATAAATAAAAGTTTTTAAAAAATTAAAAAAAACACAACAGAGTTAGAAAAGAAAGCTTCAAACAACAAATATATGCAAATATTAAAGATAAACTGGGATTGAAAAGGAATAGTCTGCTAAGAAAAAGATCTTAATGTATCCTGTAAGCAATCATAAAGTTGAAGGTAAAGGGTGTTTCTATTTATAAAATACAAATAAGTTTATAAAATATATAGGCAGGAAGAAACCAAAAGTGGATAAATATTTGGAAATATTAATTGGATAAATATAAGAATATTTGTATAAACAATATGTAACATTTATAGTAGTAAAAGGAATAAAAGCAGGTGTTAAACCCTGCCAAATAGAGAAATAGGGAGGACCATTTATAGTTTATTATATATAATTGAGCTGAAAAAGTTTTGATTATTAATAGAAATGTTAATAGAAAATGTTAATCAGAAATATAAAATTTTAGATGAGTCTTTAGTGAAATTCCACTGAGACATTTTATGGTAAAAAAAAATAGTAAGTTTCTTCATTTTTGTCATATAATCCTAAGAATTAAAAAAAAATCAAGTGCACTGCATTTCAATTCTTTTTTTTTTTTCCATCGTTTCATGAATCACATAATGCCCACACATGATAGAGCCTTATATTCTAAGGTTGTAAGATGTTGACAATGAACTACCTTGCCACCTGATCCTGGTGCCATTATTCAATGCTTTTTGTTAAACATGGGATTTTTCTATTACTCTTATTTAAGTCCACCTGAAAGGGCTGTTAAAAGTGCTGTGATTGTTGTTCTTGTATCCTACCAGCATGGTTAGCCATGAGACATGGTTTGAAATTGGATTTCATTAATAGCTCAGCAGCCTATTAGTATCCCCTCTGTATGAAGGCATGTCAGATTCATAGAGAACAAGCAGGGACCCGTCTTAGTTTGATCTCACAGGCACCAGCCTTTCTAAAGTAAGGTAACATGCTCAATCAAACCACGGGTCTTGATGCATCCTCGTTTCTGAAGACCCAAACCCCAGGCATATGGGTTTATCTCATTTTTAGATACACATAATAAAACGGTCATTCGGAAAGTTCATTCATGTGTGTGTGGTACAACTGCTGACACAGTAAGCTTGCATTCTTTTAGAACGTGGGGCACAGTGGGTGTTTGCAACAGGCTCTATTTGCTAGTCAGCTCTCACAATGGATCACAGTTGAAGTCCTTTCACTCCAGGCTTCAAAATTGAAACGCAAACCCTCTGAGAAATCTTTCATGTATTGCTTTTAAGCTGGGCTGCAAAAATAATGAGCAATTAGTTCTTGTAATGATGCACTGCTGTTTGGATGAACGACTTGTAGATATTTCAAGTAGCCCATTGGGATCCTGGAGAAAAGAAAAGAAATCTACTTAGGATGAACCTTCCCTATTTAGTCTTCAAAGTCCTAGGTTGCTCACCACCAAGCTGAGCTTCTGAATAAAATGGTTGCTTTTAGCCTCCATGAAATGCTGGCACCCTGTCAGAATCCTGTATTTCAAGTTCCATTTCCTAGTGCCAAATTTTCATGCTATGTAACTCTTTAGGTAGCCTCTAAGAAAAGTTAAAGCTTATATAAAACCAAATTATTTTTTCTACAGAGTTAATTCTACTTAACAGATCTGTTTGCAGCTTTTACCATACATAGGACTTTCATGAGAAAAAAAGATACTCCATCCTTGAGCTCTTTCTTTGAAAGTCCGTCAAGGGAACACCCGGGAGCTGATGGTTTGTCTTCCAGTACGCTCGCACGTGCACACACACACACACATACACATAATGGATCTGGACTATATTAGATTTAAATTTATCTGAAATCCTTTAAACCCAATAAATATAGTTTAGTAATCCCATGCTTAATCAATTTTGCTTTGACTTCTTTCTTTTGTAAAAGGTGTGAACACTTTCAGAAAGCTCTAAAATTCCAATATTAGCATTTAATAAATTTAGGTTTGGAAAGTCTTAAAAATAATTTTCCTGCATGAATACCTGTATCGAGAAACCAAGTCCTCATGGTGAGTGATGTTGTTGCATTTCTAATTTCATATGGATGCTGCTTCAGAATAGACTCTTAGGACAAAAGAACAAGAGTTAAACATGCTTTCTCTATTCACTGTTATTTCATGACATTACTTCTTAGGTTACCTTATTTTAAAAATATATAAAAATACATTGAGGCAAACATTGGCAGTATAATTTATTAACATCTTGGGTCAGATCAGTTCATCAGATCCCTGAGGGAAATCTAGTAAAAAAAAAAAAAAAAAAAAGATACTGATAGGAAACTGTTACAGGAAAAAGAAAAAAAGGAATCCATGTATCCTTAGAGCATGGGGCTCTGAATGTGTACTCTAATAGATTATTGGTAACCAGAAAATAGAGATTGCCTTGAGACTGCAAGAACCCCTTCATCGGAATCCATGTGTTTTTGTGTCTTTACCTAATGTAAGCTATACCATTCCATCCTTGGCACTTGGCAAGCTCTCAATCTTTGCTGAATTAAGAATGTGTGGCATTTGTTTTATGGAGTAGTCTTCTGGCACGGTATACTGGGTGAAGGTCAGGTAGAAAGTAACGTGGGTGCTCTAATCAGAGGATTTTTTTTAATCTCATCATATTCTCTCATAGGTATATTGGTCTGTGTCTGTTATGACTTTCGGTGACTATAGGAAAAAGCCTCTCTTCAATATCTGCCAAATCCTGTCTAGAATCTTACTGTGTGAATGGCAAATCATTTTAGTTTTTGCTCCCTGTGCACTGCTGGTGACGTCACACTGTTCGGTGCAAGGAGTCCTATTTGAAGCCAGAGACCATCCTGGACAGTGGGGGAGGTGCAATCAGAGAAGCTAATGACTACAATGTGTTATAGAGTAAGACTTGGAGAGAAGTTCCCTCCATACCAGTCTCCATGTTTTCTGTAAATCTTTTAACCTCTCCAGGGAAAGATTCAATATGAATGACATAATTTGGATTTCTGCAAAGCAGGAATCTCTCTCTAGTGGAGGATTAAGGACTGAGAAAATTAGAAACACTCCAGGAGCTGAAGAGGGTGGGAAGTTAATAGATGACTGGTAATGGAGAGATCAGAACAAAGGGCCTGGGGGGGATTATGAGTCTAAAGACCACTTCATCAAAAATTTGAAGTGAGGAAAACCTATCAAGTAGGAAAGCAATGGAACCGTTTATTCAGCTCACAAAAGAGACTTTAGACGATTCTTATAGAGACTTTCTAAGCCAAAAAAAAAAAAAAAATTGTAGTGTGGGCACAGCAAAAACTTCACACATGAGGAATCAAACAGAATAGTAAATCCACCATTTTTCTGCATGGCAAGGCTTTAATGTTAGAAAATTTCCTGACAAAGAGGCTACAAGGCCCACAGGCTCCTTGTTCTGCCCCCAATAATGATCTCATGCATTCCAGAGCTGTAGGCACCTAGGAAGAAGTGCAAAATGCTTACACCTGGAAAATAAGTTTCCGGCTTCTCTCAGTTTGCAGAAGCATGTATCTGTCTGATTTGAGATCTGTTTTTCTGTCTCAAAATGCTCATTTCTCAAGCCAAGCTTCCTGAGCAGAGTTTCAATACCATTTTCATCCAACTGCTTGTACAGGAAGTAAATGCTTTTTTGTTTGTAATTTCACCAGAGCAGCTGCTTGTGAACTCCCCATTATCTGCAACAATAAACTCCCTGGAGGAGAGGTTTGCTTGTGATCAGGCAGGAGTGAGGTAGGTGAGTGTGGTTTCCCCATGACCTTCACAAGCAGGCAGCGTCTTTGTCTTGTTCTGATTCTTCAGTCTTTCTGACACCCTATGCGCCACCACCCCTCTCCTTCCCAAATGGAATTCTAATTCAAATAGAAGATTATGGTGCTAGAGCTGAAGACGTATTATGGAACAAATCCAAATGGATAAAGCCTATTTTCCGACTCACAAAAATCCTCTCCTTTTTGACATTTCCAAATGGTCAGATGATTAAGAAAGAAGCCAAATGAAGAAGCTTTTCCACCCTACCTTTTCTTGTAGCATACACCTGGACAATGATTGGGAGGCGGGAATAGAAATATGGAACTCTTATACCATGCCCTTTAACCTTGATATTGCGCGGTACCTCGCGATAAAATATCAGTGAAGTGTAGTGGGGGAAGGTGGGGCACAGAAAATAGAATAGGGTGCCATAATCTAAGGATTTTCTTCCATCACAATTCTTTCATAAGTAAGTTCTTGTGTATGACTTCCTTTCTGTGACTATAAGAAAAAGGCTTCTCTTTAATATCTGCAAAATTCTCTCAAGAAACTTATTCTGTTTAATTTTTGATCTCTATGCATTGCTGATGACAACAAAATGTTCAGTGCAGAGTCTGAGGCTAATACTGTGCAGGACGTTTGTGTGTGTGTGTGTGTGTGTGTGTGTGTGTGTGTGTGTTTTCTTTTGTTTGCTTGTTTGTGTTGTTTTTGCTACTTCTCCCAAGACCCTGAATTCACATTGTGCCTCATAAAAAATGTGGAGATTTGCAATTCCAAATATGGGTGACTTGGACAACAAGCTTTTTTCTTCATATGTGAAGAAAACAAATAATAGTGTTTTAATAAGGATGATGCCCTTGGGAATTATGAAGATTCAACTAAATTTAGATACACAGAATTTACCTTTAAAAGAGAATGAAAGCATTGCTTTCAAAATAACTGAGAAATCCCTTTTTATTTAATTAAAATTATCATGAGTTTTTCTTCATTCAGTTATAGTCAATCATAAAATGAAAGCCATTTGAACCTAAAGGGACAATCAGGGAACAAATATTTCTCTAACTACTATTGGAGATAGATTCTACATGCTTAGTTGTTGAAATTTTCCTTAAAGAGAAAACTTGAAGCCTAAGTCAATCAAGATTATCTGCTTCCTCAATGATCTCTAAGAGCAGTAGATTAAAGAGAAAACAGACAAAGTGGAAAAATTGGAAGGGGAATATCCATTTTGTCTTTTAAAGTCTGGTTTCAACAGTTTCATGTTGAAATGGCTTCATTTCAAGAGCAAATTTCTGAAATGGCGGGCTTGACACTAAGAATACCATTGGAGCTGAAGACAAAGACTATACAGCATAGAATTTTTTTTCCTGCTTTCCCTGCCAGTCTGAGGTCAGACTGACCTTTTATCGCTCTGATTTTTACCCTTAAACTTTGCTGTCTCATTAGTGAATTTTGTTCTAATTTTAGTGATTAAGGCTTTTCTATAAAACCAGAAGTGTTTACCAAAAAGGGATCCTGAATTCCAAATGAGAATGTCTCAGACCTAAGGACAAAGAGGTCAAGTTCTGTAACCAGATCAGATCATCCTATCTCTTGCAGTGTTCCTTTGATTTTTCCATTCTATTGCCCAGTCTCTTAATAGGAATTCTATTAAAACTTCTCCAGAGTTCATTGTCACAAATCTGCTGTAGAAAGACCAACTGAGATGCCAATTTAAGTGCTGCTCTTTAATGAAGTATTTGCTTTTACATTTTATAACTTTTTAAACTTTTTTAATGTTTTTTATTTCTCCTATATTCATGAGGTTCTTAATTTCTTGTTAAATCATATTCTTTTTATATCTTAGATTTCAAGGAAATTTTAACTTATAAGAGGGAAATTCTTTTTGATTAGATTCATTTCCCTTCACTGACCATGGACAGCTGTCCTTTGCCTGCCCTTAAATGCCTCCACTCCTGACAGGAAAGTGTGTTGGCTTGAAACTTCGGGGGTTACCTGGGTGAAATTCAAAACTGGTCTCCTGGAGCACCTGGGTGGCTCAGTCAGTTAAGTGTCAGAGTCTTGATTTTAGCACAGGTCATGATCTCGTGGTTTTTGAGATTGAGCCCTGCGTAGGGCTCTTAACAGCACAGAACTTGCTTGGGATCCATTCTCTCCCTCGCTCTCTCTCTCTGACCTTCCCCCCACCCACCCATGCACGCTTGCTCTCTCACTCTCTCTCTCTCTCAAAAAAAAAATGTAAAAAAAAAGAAAAAAAACTGGCCTCCATACACAGAGGGTGAGGAGAGAACGAAGAAAGCAGCAGACCCATACATATTGGTAGGTAGAAGGCTTAATAAGCAGGGAATTTACCTACTAGGCCTGTCTTAGACAACCACAAGAGAAGTAGATATCCACATCTGTCAACCAGAATCTTAAGAGTTCATACAGAGGCCTTAACAGGGTTCAGTGTTGTACTCAGTCTACATTGTCTCCACAACACATTACTCTCCCAAGGCTGCACCTTCATCATGTCTCCTAGTGTGGGAACGTGAGTAAAATGTATATTCCAAGGACAGGGTGTAGGGGTAAGGAGCCTCTGACTGTCTGGGTCCTGCTCACAGGTTAAATAGCAGTCGTGTCCCTTTGATGACCTGCACCAACCAAGTGGTACAGAACAGCATCTTTGGGACTCAGCTTCTAGACCATGCAGTCGCAAGTTGTTCTGTGTGGCAGTGAACAAGTGCTCAACATCTTCCTATCTATTTTATGAATTTATGGATAATAATAGTAATGCATCATATTGATGTTGTGAAAAATGGACTAAAGTGTTCCAATTAAAATACTTAGTGTAATGCGCAGCACCTGGGAAATGCAATCAACTTTAATAAGTCTAAAGTGTGAGAAAATGGTGGCCTTAGTCTTGGAGGGGCAAGAATGCAGTGTGTGCTTGATGGCTGTGTAATCAATTGGAGATAATGCATCACATCTGAACTAGAGGAAGCTAGAGAATGAGCAAGGTACTCAGTGCCCAAAACCTTTGTATAAGAAGTTTATGTCCTATGGGTTGGAAATAGCAGTGAAATTAAGACTTGTAAAGGTTGAGGAAAAAAATTTACCAACTTCAAATTGTTTTGTTGTAGTTATGATGGGTTAATGTCGTGTGTGATGCAGATAACGGATTAAACATTTGTAAGAGTATATTGTATTTATTGTCATTAGGTCCCACATGCTATTACAAAAGTATACAAATAACTTTTGATAAAACTATTTAAAGGTATACAAAATATTTTTTTTTTTTTGCCTTTAAGTAATCTGAGAGGAAGATAGTATTCTGATACACAGAAAGATAGACAAGAGCTGGAGTATTGGGGACATTTTATACTAGGTTTAGAGTTTCTATTTGAAAAAGTGAACCAAGAAGGGACTTAAATATAACTATGACACAAACAGATTTGCAGTCAGGGTTATCTTCACATTGGACATAAATGATAGCACAGGCAGAGAGGCAAAGAGATGGCCGTAGCCCCAATCACCATAAAAGAGAGGTGGAAACGAAGGACTACAGGAATTACAGTAGGACTATTCAGAAGCTGAAAAACTAATGGGGTTAGAAAACAGAAGTTTCTTATTTACAAAGAAATGGACTTCTCTCCAGGTTATCCAAACATGATAGTTTGTAGTTGTGAGTTATAATATGTGTAAATGTGTGCTTACACACCCCATACATTGTCAGGGAAATGACAGAAGAGAAAGTAAAATCTCTATCTAGGGCACCTATTTAAGATGTTGATTTGTCACATCCTGAAAATTACCCTTGGAGGAAAATCCATCAATTTATCCAAGCAGTGATATAAAGTGTCTAGTATATGAATGACCTTGCAACTCACTGGATGTGTCCAGTGCATTATCGGACCTAATTGTTGTTTGACTGGGGGAGCCTGAGCTTCTCCAGAATTTAGGTTCTCTGCCTGGTAAGCCAACTGAACAGAAGAACAAGTGGCATTGATGAAACTAATTTATTGCACAAATAGCATATTGGTATAATGTATTTAACATCATTTGTTACACTAATGTCAATGTCTTATGAATAATGAATGCATCTGAATGCAATGGTTTTTCCCTAAAGTTTACAGCATCTCAAAGGTCAGTTTCACATTCTAAAATCAGTGCATTTGACTCAATTTCGTAAACATGCATTGATCTCTTTCCATGTGCCAATCACTGCACTGATGCCAGGACTCTAAAGGGGTCACAGAAGGGAATAGACTCAGCCAGTTAGAACCAGGATGTAAACCAATCCATTAAGTTGAAACAGACTGGGGAGATATATGGTGTACCTCTCTTTACAGGAAAACAGATGCCAAGTCTCAACTCTAGAGATAATCTCACAATCTAATTATTAGTTTTAATCATATTAACACTTCAGAACTTCAGAGAAAGGGATTGGAAATATTCACATTTGACTCAAGTACAAATATGTTCATTGATACAGTAAATGGTTATGAACATAATTTGGAATTTAGCTTTGGCAAGTATTTTGTGAGTGAGTAGCACCTTTTACCCATGTTCAGATTTTATCATATTTTGCTTGTTTTGTCTCTAAATGAGAATTTATCCTTCCCTATGTTCAGAATGAGGAGTAGGTGTGATAAATAGGTTTTTAAGTGTAATAATTGAAATAATCCACAGCTTTACAGAGAGTTCGAAGGTCCTCATGAATCCTGCTTAGCCTCCTTTTGTTGTTTGATTTGAAAGGGATCTAGCAATCCACAGAACTATTGTAGGTGAATGGGTACAGAATTCACATCAATGATACTGTCATCTGTCACGATCAAATTCATTCAGTTTGCCTACCACTTCTCAATGTTAAGAGGGGGGAAGGGTACTTTTGTTTAAAAAAAATGCATTCATGCCAACACAGTACCAAAAAAAAAAAAAAAAGAAAAGAAAAGAAAGGAAAGAAAAAAAAACCCACAAAGCTCTCTTAGTCCTTTGCAAGCAAACAGTAAAATTGCAGAAGTGTGGATGGAGCAGCGTGCCCTAGTCACAGTTCAGTAGCAATTACTGAGGATGATTGTGTTTGCTCTCTCCAGGAGATGTCACTACAGAGACTGGCAAGGACATGCTTCACCTATTTGTGGCAAAAATACAACCAGGGGTGGTGATGGAAGCAGGGGAGATGTGAAGCTTCACTCACACTAAAAATAACATTTGTTCATTTAAACTGCATTCTTCCTCTGAGTAAAGGGGGGAAAAAATAACAAACAATGTATAGCTTGCTTTAGAAAAACTTTTATGTTTTGTACTTGTTCATTAGGAAGGCCACTTTTAACTACACTTACAGAAGGATTGCTGATAAAAATACCTGAAAAGGGAAGTCGTTGGTTGTTGTATACCACGATAAAAGCACTTTATTTTTTCCAAAGTGAAGTCATGTATACTTTATTAGAACTTCAGGGCAAGAGTTTGTTTATAAGGCTTTCAATATATGTTTTTTATGCTTTTGCTTCCATAAATATAAAAGAACAGAAATATTTTTACTTGGTGGAGCTGAAAATTTAGCTATTCAGCTTCAGGGATCAAAATTTTTACAGCGTATATGACTCAACTCTCGAAAAGAGATTGTAGATTTTATCTATAAGATTTCTCTCATAACTCCACAAATACTGTGGTGTAGATATGGGTATAGAGAAGCATGTGTTATTAATTGCATTGTAGATATTAGAATCAAACACTATATTTAGGCATTCAATTATCACAGGACTAATTTTATCTAATCTGTTTAATCTACTTAAAAATTTAGCAGTAGTCCCACTGCTTTTTTTTTATATTGCTCAAAAATATTGTGAATTGATTGAGACTTAATTTAGAAAAATCTAAAGACAACTGAATCCTATAAATTGAAAAAAAATACTGGATCCCCTGGGTGGTCATTTGGTTGAGTGTCTGAATTGATTTTGGCTCAGTGAGATCGAGTCCCACATAGGGCTCTGTACTGACAGCATGGAGCCTGATTGAGATTCTTTTCTCTCTGCCTCTCCCCCCATGTGCACATGCCCACTCTCTCTCAAAACAAATAAATATTTAAAAACTTGTTTAATGCCATACAGTAAATGTCAGCACATAAATAACAATACAATTTGTTTTTCAGTCTCTACATCAGTACCTACCACATTGCTTAATGCAGGGAGGCAATCAGTACATACTTGTACATCAAATTACTTAATTAATGAAGGCATATAGTTCTATTCATAAAAATCTAATTATCCTCACACATCGTCATCTTGATTTTCATATGGGCCAAACAAAAATTGAGTAGGAAGAAAAATAGGTTTTAATTATTTGATAAGGAAGAGATATTTTCTAAAGGAACGTCTCCTCATCTCACTGTTACCCGTCATTATTTGTACCAATTCCTCTTTAACACTGAGGATCCTAGGCTGAAAATTTCTAATAAGGGGAATTTTTCTTGTTAAACATAAAAAAATCCTTGAGCAACTTCCAAGGAAATGTTTTGTTTGTGCTTGTTTTTCATCAGGCAGTTATTTTATACATGATAAATCAGTTCACATCTAGTAAACTCTCTCACCTGTCATAATACTGTCATTCTTAAGTATTATATACAGTATTCCATAGTGAATGAGAGTAACTTTTTTCTGTTAAACATTTATCTATTATATTTTCAAATTTTACTAAATTAGTAGGTTAGTAATTATGCTAAATTAGTATATATTGATTGCCCCAAAATTTGATGATATAAATAAGATTTAGATGGCAAACAGTATATTTACAGTGAAATTTATCAGAGGTATGTTTAAGCAACTATGATTACATGTGTTAGAGAAATTGCTTTAAATAGAGGGAACAAAGAGAATTAAGTAGGGTGGACAAGCTGACGTGTGAATCACTCAGTGAGCTTATGCTAGTCAGTGGGCATGAAAAGGAAGACAGAACAGTGCTTTCTGTTGATTAAATTCAACTTCTGCAAGATTTGTAATTGAGCATCTCACAATGCAGTGTGTAATTTGTGTTCAAATGCCCAGTACAGATTTTCATATCACTTGGTTACTCATTTTATCTGTAATCATCTTAAGAAATCTCAATATGTTTCAACGCCAGAAGAAAAACTGACTGTTGAGCCTAATTAATGGGGTTCTTTATGGTTGACTTATGTGACTTTCAGAAAAATTTTGCTTATGCTAATTCACTTTACATACCAAATTTAGAGCTTAATTTCCAGACTTACCGTAGCATCTATCATTTCTAAGCTATTTTCTAAGGCACATGCATATTTCTAATACAAAATTAGATCTTATGTATTTTCTAAAAGTATTCATATCCTTTATATCCTTGAAGAAAACATTACATGATTATGTTGAAAAGCAAAAGAGAGAAGCATTGTTAGTAGCATCTTGACTATCAGTTAATAACTTGCCATGGTGGTCTCCAAGTTTTTCAACACTCTGACAAAGTTGAGAAATATTTCACAGTGTCCATTATAGAGTAGATTTTCAAATGGAAATCAAGCACTCTGAAACAAACATTAGAAATATGAAGGGTCAGAGACTTGGGGAGAGGGAAGCATTTGTAAGTGATTTTTACATGTTTTCTTGGGAGTTCTCTTAATCATTGCCATGAAAAAATTGGTGTGTGTGCTTCATAAATACAGTTCACACATAGACACTTGAGGAAAGAAGGGTACTAAGTAGGAAAAGGAAACCATACAATTAGAGGCAAAAAAGCACACACATCAAATGTTGAATACTTTACAGTTTGTCAAGTGGTAACTCATTTGTGTCATCTATCTCCTCTTAGATACTTCACAAAAATGTCTAAAATGAAAAGATTTATGATAGGTTCTTAATTGGAGGCCAGAGGCCTAGGGAAGTAAGATCTGCTATGTGCCCATGGCTGCTTTAGCTCTTTCTCCTAATAACTGAACTGCCCAGCCATTCACATTCCATATGAGATATCTTATACAATTGCAATAAAATACATGAAACATTTCTTACTGTTAGGGGAATTATTAATGGCGCACAATTAAAAATTTTCCAGGCTTCAGTGCATATGATAAATCCATGGGTATCAAACAATAAATACAAAATAGCAGACTTCAGGCATATGATAATGGTGGCATTTAGTTTTATCTCTTTAGCATTCAAATTCTTAGAAATATTTGATGTCCTTTAGAATTTGAATGTATGAAGATTGCTTTCTTTTCTATTTATCCACAATAGAAGTTGCCAGAATATTAAAATAAACAAATTCACAAATTCTAAACTGACTCTAAGAGATCAAGATGGCCTTAACGTTTCCCTTAGCTTGACTACACCCTCAGCAGGTTTCTTGCTGCTGTGGGCCCCTGACTTCCCTCTGCTAGCAGCTCTTACAGAATCCAGATGTAATCACAGAGATCCCCCTTCTTCCATTCTTTAGACTTGTTACTATAGAAAACTTGTAATTGGGAATATTTTCTCTTTACTTTTTTTTAAATGTTTAATTAATTTATTTATTTTGAGAGGCAGAGAGGGAGAGGGAGAATCCTAAGCAGGCTCCGCACTGTCAGCACGGAGCCTGACACCGGGTCGACCCATGAACCGTGAGAACATGACCTGAGCCGAAACCCAGAGTCCCATGCTTAACCAACTGGGACCCATCTCTGACCTTTTAAAGTGTATGTAAACCCTTTCAAAAAGGCTCTTGCCATTTTTATAACCCAGGAATATCTGTTCAAGGACCTGGGAGCCATCACTTTAAAATGTAATTATCAGGCAAGATAGCATCCCCATCCAGCAGCTTCTCTGAGAAGGTAGTATCCTAACTTGTGCGACTTCCTTGCACCAGTGGTAAAACTAGCGTCATGAGATACAGATAGCCTACGACCCCCTCCACCCCAGCTCCTAAAAACTCTCCTGCTGGGAGTTGAGTGGAGTTGAGTTCAGACCACACTCTGGTCTGTCTCTAAGTACAATCTCCTTGAAGTCTTGTTTAACTTTTCCAGCACAATCTTTGCTTTGATAGTTAATATTATTAAGGATTATAAACTACATAGGTTTATTAAAGGCCTAAAAGAAATGTAAGATGCTGTCCTCTGAATTCTAAAATAATCATTTATTTTAAACCCCTCAATGTTGTAATCATTCATATACTTTGATGTATTTAGTATTACTATATTCAGTGATTAAAAATCTTCAGTGAATCTTTGAATATTGAACAATCTTATTGAACATAAGTATCTGTACAACAACTGATAATAGGAATTAGATTTAATGAATAATTTGTTATACAAAAGAAATTGTGCCTAATGGTTTTCATACATTGCCAAATGGGATCCTTGCACAACCCTGTAAAGGAGATGATATTATCTTTCCAATAGAAAACTGAGGCTTAAGTCTTCTGCCCATTAGTTAATTGGATTATTCACTTTGCGGGTATTGACTTTTATAAGTTCTTCCTGGATTTTGGATACTAAACCTTAATCAGATATGTCATTTGCAAATATCTTCTCCCATTCCAAAGCTTGCCTTTTAGTGTTGTTGACTGTTTCCTTTGCTGTGCAGAAGATTTTCTATCTTGATGAAGCCCCAATAGTTTATTTTTTGCTTTTGTTTCCCTTGCCTCTGGAGATGTGTCTAGTAAGAAGTTGCTACAGCCAATGTCGAAGACGTTACTGCCTATTTTCCCCTCTAGGGTTTTGATGGTTTTCTGCCTCACGTGTAGGTCTTTCATCCATTTTAAATTCTCCAAAGAAGACATACAGATGGCCAAAGACACATGAAAAGATGCTCATCATCACTGATTATCAGGGAAATTCAAATCAGAAGTACAATAAGGTATCACCTCATACCTGTCAAAATGGTGAATATCAACAAGATACAACAGGTCTTGATGAGGATGTGGAGAAAGAGAAATCCTCTTGCACTGTTGGTGGGAATGCGATCTGGTGCAGCCACTCTGGAACACAGTATGGAATTTCTTTAAAAAGTTAAAAATAGAACTATCCTATGATCCAGAAATTGCATTACTAGGTATTTACCCAAAGGATATAAAAATATTGATTCAAAGGGATACATGCACTCCAGTGTTCATAGCAGCATTATCAACAATAACCAATAGCCATTCATCAAACTGATAAGTGGATAAAGAACACACACACACACACACACACACACACACACACACATATATAATCAGAGAAATGAGATTCATATATACATATATATAAAGGAATCAGAGAAATGAAATTTTGCCATTTGCAATGATGTGGATGGAGCTAGAGTGTATTACACTAAGCAAAATCAGTCAGGGAAATATAAATACCATATGATTTTATTCACATGTGGAATTTAAGAAATGAAACAAATGAACATAGGGGAAAGGGGGAAAATGAGGCAAACTATAAGAAACTCTTAACTAAAGAACAAACTGAGGGTTGATGAAGGGAGGTGGGTGGATGGGCTAGATGGGTGAAGGAGGGCACTTGTAATGAGCCCTGGGTATGGTATGTAAGTGATAAATCACTGAATTCTCCTGAAACTAATGTTGTAGTATATGTTGGCTAACTAGAGTTTGAATAAAAAATTGAAACAAAAAAAAAGAAAAAGAAAAAAGAAAATTGAAGCTTAGAGTAGCTAAGAAACTTGACAGAGGTAAAACACTTTCTAAACTATGAACCTGCCTAAACTCAAAGCCTGAGATGTTCTATTATTTTGTTTATTATTTGTAGGGAAGATTATGATTTTTTTCCAACCATTTTTGGTCATTTTTATAGATACTACTTTGGAACATATTTATCTCAGAAAATGCCAACTTTACATTAATGGCCTATACATTCGCTTATTCTAAAGTAATGCTTCCCATGTATATTCATCCTGCAGATATTTGAAATTTATACATTTAAGTCTCCAACTCGCTTTATCTCTAATTAGAATAGTCCTAGCTCAGAAATATTTTTCAAATATGAAAAATACCATTTTTATTTATGCCAGCTATATTTCACACATACTGTTTTGATATGCTAGTAGCACGTGATCTTTGATGTATATAAAGTGGATTATCTCCACACTAAATGGATCCAAGTTGTTGCTGATGCTTTTGCTGTGAAGATTTATAACATAGTTCATTTTTCTTCTTTTTAGGTTTTATATATACCGTCTGTATATGTGTTCCGGCTTTGAGTCTACCATTCACGATAACTGAGGTAAGACTAAAAAAGCCAAATACCCATTTTTGTGCAAAGGGTAACTCTAATTAAAGAGAACATTAAGTAAATGCCTCTTGTTTAAAATCTATGCATTTTACTTTGGCAAATTTATATACATATATATATATATATATATAGTATTTGTATGTAGTATTTTTATTTATATAATATATAAATCACATATAAACTTATATGTAAATACATGTATAAACTTTATTATAGCTATTTCACTCATACTAGGAATTTTTTTTAAATTTTAGTTTAGAGAGTTTAATAATATTATAGCTTATTGTATGGATCTTGGAGTCTAATGGAATTTGGTTTTAGTCCTCTCTCTAATACATAGTTTCTAGTGTTATTAAGTTTCATGGATACCAAATAATTTTCTTCTAGGTGATGCAAAAAAATAACCTTTCTATACAATGCGATATTTTAAGGTTAATTTATAATACAATACTATTCTCTATTTGTTTTCATCTTTACTTCCCTTCTTCCATGTTAGTTCACTCTGAATTTGTATGACAATCAAATCTATCTTAAATGATCAGGCCTATTTCAATTCCAATGAATGGAAATCCATTTCTAAGGGGCCAAAACAACAGAAGAAAATTATATTTCTTAATTAAAACAAAACATGATGTCAGTCTTAGAAATGGCTAGCCCAGGGTTTTCAGCGAAATCAGAGACTTTATCCTCTCATTTCTGTTTTTCTTTGATGCTTTCATAATCTCAGATCAGATCAATTGATGGCTGGCTCTTTTTCCAGGTTTGTATTCTTATAGTTCAGTGATCACAAAGGATCTGTAGTTCTAGATTAAAGAAGAAAAGGAGCTACTTTATTGTCAAAACAATTTGAAAATTCCTAGGGAAGGACACAAACATATTTGGATCATGTCACATGCCTACACATTGGACCAACATCATTGTTGAGAAAGTGGTACATAGAATATTATGAATATAAATATTACAAATAGATGGCTGATGTGTGAGTGTGAGAAACTGGTCAGTCAAAAACAGTATCCCCAGTTTTTCGTACTTTTCTAACAAATAATTGTCAAGGGCGTGTGTCAAACAACTGAATATGAAATTTCCTCTGAAAATTTATGCAGTGCTTAATTTCCATGTTCTTTATGAAAAATTAACATTTTATATACAGCATTGTTAATTGCAAATAAAATAACATCACCACTGAGTAATATAAATGCCATAGGCTAGCTTCATTAGATTAATGAGCCAATGACTCCAACCTTGATGTCTCTCCTAATTATGCACAATGCACTGTTTCTTTCAAAAGAAGACATCTAATTAATTAGATACAAATGTCATCTATAGGTCATTGACAGCTAAGATGATCACTGATGATTCAGTTTAGTTCAAGGTAACTTAATACTCCTCTGGGATTTTCAGAAAATGTCATCTTTTAATCAAAACCTCCTGTAGTGAAGGATTATAGAAAAGTAAGTCTCCAAATCTTTAACTTTTTCACACAAAGTAACTGTTATCTAATCTGAGAGATAAATGCAGTGTTTTCCAGATACACACATGTGAAGATTTCCTTTTAGTCATGTCAACTAATTAGACATTTGAAAGAAGCATGTGCTTAAGAAATAAAAGGTTCATTCACATTTTTCATTGTCAATATTTAAAACTTCATTCTTCTTTAAGAGAAGAAATATGATATATTCTTAATAGCAATACATTATTTCTACCATTTAGTCCTGAAAAACAACCCTTTCTGATATTTTTATGTTCATATTTAAGCATATTAAAGTTGATACTCTGGGAATATTCATTAAATATGTTCTTTTACAAAGTAATAAAATAACAGTATCTTGTTGAATGATTGAAAGCAGTATACTGTTGCAAACTAAGAGGAAATGTCTACAAACCCTATATTATTTAAAGCGTCATGAAGGGCGCCTGAGTAGTTCAGTCTGACTTCAGCTCAGGTCATGATCTCGTGGTCCGTGGGTTCAAGCCCTGCATCGGGCTCTGTGCTGACAGCTCAGAGCCTGGAGCCTGCTTTGGATTATGTGTCTCCCTCTCTCTCTCTGCACCTCCCCTGCTTGTACTCTGTGTCTCTCCCTCTATCTCAAAAATAAATAAATAAATATTAAAAAATAACAGAGTCTCATGAAAAGATTAAAATTAGGAATAGAACAAAAATATTTTATTCTTCCCTCAATCTTCATGCCAATTATCTGAATAATATGATGCCAAATAATGAATATGATCATTAATATCATAGAATATTTTTACGTCTAGAATTCTCACCCAGAATATTATCAAAATATTTTACACACTTACTCTGGTACTTATAAACTTTGGCAAGTAGACCACTCTTTATAAAATTATTTATTCTACAAATGGCATTGCACCAAACACCCTTATTTATAAAGGAAAAGGATTTAGATTTTGTATATTTTGTATTTATTGGAAAATGAAAATTTTATTTTCTCTGTGTTTTATCCTAAAAGGACAAAATCTTCTCATCTTATTTGTGGACTTAAATTTTAAAGATCAGAAGAGGTGATATAATACACATGACATTATGTTGATTTTTTAATAATCCCCTTTCAATAAAAATATGATAGAATTGTTATACTACTTCCCTAAGATATGATTTAACTAAAATTTGGTTTTCTGATTTTTTTTTATTCCAAAGTCCAGTCTCATTACCTTTTATGTTTACTTATAATGCATGAACTGGAACAAA
This sequence comes from Neofelis nebulosa, assembly GCF_028018385.1. Taxonomy (NCBI): domain Eukaryota; kingdom Metazoa; phylum Chordata; class Mammalia; order Carnivora; family Felidae; genus Neofelis; species Neofelis nebulosa. Next base: position 205,962,775 of record NC_080782.1, on the reverse strand, counting down.
ACACCCCTATAAGAAAATATTGCTATATGTTAGCTGAGTAGATTCTTCAGGGCCTCTGAATTCTAGATAGCCTTATCTAGAACTTACTATTTCAACAGATTTTTAAATAAAGCATCTTTCCGTCTATGTAAAATAAAATCCTATACCCTCAAATGTAACATGAGAGAGTTATAAGAATAATTTTTAAAAGATACTTTCATAGAAGTTACAATCTAAAGAGATCACTAGGCATAAATATGACTAAAATACTAAGTAGAAGTTTTCTAAAGTACTAGGAATATTGCTAGGTCCTGGAATCAAGGAAGGTATGTATGATCAAGGGAATAAAGTGACATTTATTTTGGGCCTTGATGAGAGGTTATTACCAGATGTGATAGCATGTAGAGAATAATCTAGGTAGAGATTGGACCGTAAGTAAATGCAAAATGCAAATGAAGAAGTGACATTTCTAGGAAATGGCAAACATTACAGAATTTTATTGGTGTCTAGGATGTATAAATAGGGGTATACCAGTGCAAATGCCTTAAAAATATGGTTGGAGATCGATGATTTATGCTCTGTAAATTCCTGTTTGGTTTATTTTGGTCAGAGTTTTCATTGTGGAAACAACTCATTTGGAAAACTTTTAGAGATTTCATCTCACAGTATAGTGTGGGATAAATTAGAGTAAAAGAAACATATGTAGGAATTTTCAGCTTTTTAAATCCGTGCTTCTCCCCCATTTACATTAATTATATAACCTCATGGCTTCCATTCTATCATATTAGTAACATGGATTTTAGTTGAAATTTTTTTTTTTTTAATTTTTTTTTCAACGTTTTTTATTTATTTTTGGGACAGAGAGAGACAGAGCATGAACGGGGGAGGGGCAGAGAGAGAGGGAGACACAGAATCGGAAACAGGCTCCAGGCTCCGAGCCATCGGCCCAGAGCCTGACGCGGGGCTCGAACTCACGGACTGCGAGATCATGACCTGGCTGAAGTCGGACGCTTAACCGACTGCGCCACCCAGGCACCCCAAGTTGAAATTTTTAAAACTTACTATAACAAAAAGAAAACCAAAACAAAGGTTAATGGGCAAAATTACATGCATATAAAAGCTAAATTGTTAACAAATATAGAGCTTAATGCTTTAGAATAATGCAAAGATACTCAAATTACTACTTAAGTTTACATGACTTATTTATTTTTGTTTAACCTAATTTAACCACAGTGTTAAATTAAAAAAATTTTTTTAATGTTAATTTTTGAGAGAGAGAGAGCATGAACAGGGGAGAAGCAGAGTGATAGGGAGACAGAATCAGAAGCAGGCTCCAGGCTCCGAGCTGGTCAGCACAGAGCTCAACGCGGGGCTCAAACTCACAACCCATAAGATCATGATCTGAGCCGAAGTTGGACGCTTAACCAACTGAACCACCCAGGCACCCCACCACAATGTTAAATTTTAATTTAACACACATGAGTATCTATGCTTGTAAGTCTAATCTCAGGGTAGAGATCATAGGGTATTGTTCAAAAGAGGAGCATGACGAGCGAAACTCTTAAATGGCATACTGTTTACGTTTATAGTCCACAATGTTTAAATTATGCATTTTACTTTAATGAAAGAGTAATTTTGCAGCACCACAGATTAAGTTCTAGCTTAAATTTCAGGCCAAGAACTGTTCAAAATAGGTTGTAACCATTTAATTATTGAGCACGTGGTATATTCCTATGCTGATGGTAATGGATAGGAAGGTAGAGAACCAGAAGTGCCAGAATCATTGCTTCATCAGACATTGCAAACAGAGCTGACATATTTGAATATGAATAAAAAAGAATGGGTTAACATCATGGAAGAGTAAAAATAGAAAACACTGGAGAAAAATACCAATATTCAAATCTACTGTAAGAGGCCAGGGGAAACCTCTGTAAGGAATTCATATTTAAGGTTAAGCTAAGAAGTGGTGCTCAAAGTGTGGTCCCTGGAAAGCACAAAGGAACTCTATAAGAAATGGAAATTTTCCAACTGGACCCCAGATGTACTATGTCAGAAAGAGTGCAAGATCGAGGAAACTGTGTTGTAACATACCTTCCTGGTGATTTCAGTGTGCAGTGCAGGTTGGGAATGTATGATCTAAACTCTTACAGGAAGAGTAGAAATTGATTGAGCAAGAGGTGGGAGTGGAATGTTCCATGCATTATGCTTCAGGTATGAAGAGAGAGAGATTTGCTTAAAAAACTAAAAGAAGACAAAAGCACAGGGAAAATGAGGTAAAATAATGCTAGGTGTACAATCAGGGGCTCAGTTGTGAAGAACTCTAGGAGGACTTTGTACTTTATTTTAAAAAGTATTCAATTATGTATTTGTAGTATGTCATTTTATATAAAGTCACAAATACCTATTCCTTACAAAAGTAGTATATTTAAGGTATTATTAGAGTCTACAAACCATTCTCATTATGGCACCAAGCAATGGTGCCTTTGCCTTTCGTTATATATAATCTCCTCAGTTCCTTTCTTACTTTTATGTGTTACAGAACAACTAAATTCAATAGATAACAATTAAAAACCACTCTACTTTCAACAGTATTGTGCCAACAGATTTAAATTAACCAATATGCATAAAGATAAGTAACTAAAAAACTATTTCCATACATATAATACTCTATAATATTATACTTTAGACTTCAAGAAGCACTTTTGCATATATGTTAACAATGTCAATATCCTTTAAAAAGATCTATTGTACACTTATGAATTTAAAAAGTCTTATCTAATATTCCATACTAAGTAATATCTATAGTAGGACATAAACTTCATACAATATGTATTTTTCATCTGTTTTCTTTACTGATGCCCTTCAAGCACTTGTAAGGGTGTCTGAACCATTGTAGGTACAGTAATTGAGTCACTCTAACATTATCAGCTACTAGTATGTATAGATTTAATGTCAAAACATTTAGTTGGTCATGTAATTTTACAATCTTCCATTACAGATAATCATGTTGCCCATCTCAGTCTTTCTCCATTTATGCTGCATGGTAGGCTACTTAAAATGATATATGGAAGGTTCTATCATATGCAGATTCTTTCTTTCAATACTAGGTTTACTTTTTCAATTTCTTATCACCTAACCCTCATACAAATTTTAGCTGGCCAGGTTGAAACAGGATTTGACTTTTTCCTTAATATCTACTGTATATATATAGTACACACACACACACACACACACACACGCACACACACACACACACATTTTAAATCTACTTTGTTTTGTGCAGTCATGTGAAGTGAAAGATTCATCTGTCTTCTGCATAAAAATCAAGCAGTGAGTAGTCATTGTGACAATACATAGAGGCAGCTCTTTGCTCATCCTTTCAGCCATAGCAAAGAGAGGGATTAAAAAGAGAAGAGTGAAGATGCACATTTTTCCGTTATGTTTTTATACAGCCCCAAATAAGCTTGTTACACCTAGAGGTTTAAAAAAAAATGTATTTCTCCCAGTATGCCTTGTATTAAAATGTATGTCTGCCTTGGCAACCTTCTACATATTTATATCCTACTTCCATTGGGTTTTAACTTTCTCAAAATACAAGTAAACAATAAAGCATTGGAACACACTGGATGAAGCCAGTGAACAGAAGTCATTTTCTGCATTTGTCTTTATTTGGTTTTTGCTCTAAAATAAAATGTATACACCTCAATTGGAAGGATGATGTAAAACTAATATATAAAACATATAGATAAAGCAATAAGATAATTGGAAAACACAGTTATATTTGACAATATCTTTCATAAATGCTAAACAGGCAATGTGTCTGGGCCCCTCCTATGACATACATCTCTACAAATACACCGTCTCCATAGGAAACCAAAGTAAGTTTCATCATAAATTTAGTTTTTGTGTGTGTGTGAAAAAAGAATTGTATATGCATATGTAGACTATTTTGGCTCTCTTTGGAGCCATGAAGGAAAAACAGATAAGGAAAAACAGACAACTCTATAATAAATAAACATGGGTTAAATTCTAAACGTTTTTATTTATTAGATTCTGATTTGCCCCTTAGCAGTAGAGATTCTCAAGAATAATGGTAGAAAGTCTGGTTCTGAAGTACATTTACCTGGGTTCAATTTGAACTTTGTCACACAACCCTAGATGATTTGGACAAGTTATGTAACTTCTTTTAATTTGGAATGGGATATTCTATGGAGCAAAGGAGGTAAGCAAATGAGGTAATGCACTTTGTTCAGATACAATATTTAAGAAATATGTGCCATCCATGACATTAAAGATAGAAATAAAAATAATATGTAAAGTACACTATAGATTTCTCTCATGTTTTAAGTTTGTGAGATCCACTTTTACTGTTTCTTTTATATCCCTATCTAAAGTGTGTTATTTTTGATAGTATTTACAGCTTTTATCAGTAAAGCAAAAATAAATTTGTGGGGCCTTTAATTGTATTGGTGTAGAAAATACCGCACTCTAAATCTACATACGTTTTTTTTCTTTTCTTGATTCTTTTATCTGTTCCCATTTCTCTACCCTCTAAAAACCCATTAATTATTTTGAAAAAAAAATCAGATTCTTAGTATTCCGCTCATATTTTAGTTCTGATATTATAAGGCTGTTGAGCAAAATAAGAATTCAAATTCTGTAACACTGAATGTGATCATGATCTTGCAAATCTGTGTGAATCTTGGTTTTTAATATTTGTAACTACCTTATTTAGCTTTTTGTTCTGTTTGTTCATATTAATCTCTTAATTGTTTTTCACATTTCTATCTGGTAAGTTATGTACTTTTGTTCTCCAAACTTTGCTTTGTCATTTGTATTCTCACCTTGGTGCCCTGATTAATGGTGTGACCCTTGGTAATTTGCTCTGTGACTCCACAGATCTCTGTTAACTCTGCAGGCCATTGGGATACACAGTGTTTCTAAAAGAAAAGGCTCTGTCTATAAGTCCTTGGCAATGTTTAAAATACATATGTCTGATGACATAAAGTAGAAGTACTTATTGGAGGTATAAATGGGCTTCTGCGGATCTTTGTGACATTTTTCTAGGAATGGAATCATTTTGTGAAGCTTATTGATTGGGTTCAAGTGAGATCAGTGAATCAGTTGTAAAAACTGCACTTCATATTTTGTAATCTTGGCAATGAATGCACTGACCAATTTCAAGGTTTAGAAGAAAAGAATCAGAAACAATGCTGCATTTGTTTAGAAATGTGCGGAATGTGTTAGATAAACCAATCAATACCTAATTACTAGTCTGCAGCCTTCTCTGTTTTAATGCTCAGGCTTTCACAGAGATAAACCACCTGCTGTGTGACCTGATGTATTTGTTCTGACAGCACTTTTAAAGGGACTGCTCAAAACCTGGCAATAACTTCCAGAAGAAATAATTTTCCGAGAGACTTATTTCCCCACACATATCCGACTAAATATACAAAGCCAAAGAAACTCATGAACAAATAAATGTATGAAGTCCAGAATCTCCTAATTCTATATAACATCAGTGAAATGTAATTTAAAAAAACCACACTTATTTCTCACTACAATTAATGGAAAAACCCCAAGGGTACTAGTTATTATGTACAGTTCTATCTATGACTATATGTATGTTGGTTAATGGGCAAAAGCTATTTCTAACTATCACATTTGCTCAAACCAGTGATCAGTCCACAAAGGCACTGAAGGCTCTCACTGGTGCTCTCCGCAATTCCACCAAAATATAATTTAGAAAAAAATATTCAAAGATTTTATTTTCTGTCATTCATGCATTGATTGCAAGCAAGACTCTGCTAAGTCTGAGTAGAATTCAGGTATTCATAATCTATGGTCCTTATAAGTCCTCTTTCTCTAATAAGCAAGATAAATACGTACCCAGGGTATTTGATTACAAGACACTGTTTTCCTTTTCCTTGAAATTCTGAAAGTATGGTGCTTCAGCCAAAAAAGTCTTCAGGGGGATGGGGAAAAGAAGGCAGCATAGGAACATTTTCTTCCCTTAGGGTATCTTGAAAACACTTTTTAAATTGAATTAATGTAATTAAGATGCTTACATGCAAAAATGGAGAAAATACTCCATCTAGATCTTATATGAAAATCTCAAGAAAACTGTGTATAATTTAAAAAGTTACCTTAAAAATTCAGATGCATTATAAATGGTAGATGCAACAACGATGTTCAGTATTACTGCTGTGGATTATTTTTTTGGTAGTTCATATAATAGTCCTTATTGATTTTTTTTGTTATTGATTTACTTTTTAAAAAGAAACATTATCCACGTATCTTCAAAGTGTCACTCGTTTCTACCTTTTCTGTCATTTTTTTTTAAAACTACTTTATTTACGTGTCCTTCACTTCTGGGAGAAGTTTGCCCTTTTTGCCAGTGATTACAATTTTTACACTGTAACCTTTGTCATCAATTATTTCAAATACTAATTGTATTACATTATTTTGGGTTTCTACAGATAGTTTCCCCCAATTCACATAACTTGGTTTTCAATTCTAGCTCACAAAGTCCACATTGTCTGACATTATTAAGAGTAAGAATGTAAATACTCCCTGAAATTTCATTCTGTTTAATGGAGCAATTTTTTTGTTTTGAGTTGTGACTTTCCTCCAAATATTCTCTTGTGTGCAAAATTTTTCCATAAGAGCATGCTTTTTTTGTTTCATCTTACTTATTTTTGAGTGAACAGATATTAAATCAGACCCAGCATTTAAATATTTGCAGGTAATGTGGAAGCTGCTTCTTTGGGTGCTCTTAGATTTTATTTCCCAGGTGTGAACTGGAGTGGAGATTGAATTATTCAACCTCCAATATAGTTTTCAGGACTTGCAGACTTTGTGGGGTTTTTTTTGTTTGTTTTAATATTTTTAAAGTTTATTTATTTTGAGAAAGAGAGAGAGAGAGAGAGAGAGAGAGAGAGAGAGAGAGAGAGAGAATCCCAAGCAGACTCTTCATTGTCAGTGCACAGCCCAATTCGGGACTCAAATCCGCAAAAGCGAGATCATGACCTGAGCCAAAATCGAGGGTTGGAGGCTTAACTGACTGACCCACTTGGGTACCCCCAGGACCTTCAGACGTGGATCTACACTACCGCAGTGTAGTGGAGAATAGTGAAATGGGATCTGTCCTCTCTCTGCTTTGACTAATTTTGAAATTGATATGGGAAGGGACTTTATTGAAGCAGAATTTATAAAATTATGCAACTGCTGTAAGCAACACACCGGGGTGAACTCTTCCTCTGAAACTTGTCCTATCACCATTCTGTCTGCAATCATTTTTCTAAGCTAAATAGGGGGCTTGCCTATTCAAAGGTATCAGGACCTAGACTGACCAACCCCTACTTCTCAGCTGTTTTTAAAGCTTCTGCTTATAGCTACTTTTAGAAAAGGGGCTGTGATCTTCTGACCACTATAGCCAGTAGTTGATCAGAAATGTGAGCATGTGTGAACGGGAGAGAGGGAAAGAGAATAGTTTGTGCTTCTTTGACCCAGATGTCTTAGTTCTCCTGGGCTACTTTAACAGAACACCACAGATTGGGTAGCTCATAAACAATGGAAATATATTTCTCAGTCCTCAAGACTGGAAAGTCCAAGATTAGGGTGCCAGCGTGGCCCAGTGAGGATCCTCTTCCTGGCTAATAATCAGCTCCTTTTCACTATGTCCTGTTACGATGGATGGAACTGTTCAAAGAGCGCTAATCCTATTCATAAGGGCTCTACCTTCATGACCTAATCACCTCCCAAAGGCCCCATCTTCTAACACCATCACATTAGGCATTATGATTCTAACTTGTGAATTTTGTGGAGACATAAACATTCAGACCTTAGCAACAGGCATGTACTTTTTGTTAGGTTATATATATTCATAGGTTATATATAGATGCACATATATAGTTAACATATACATGTATAATCATATTTATATTAATATACGTCGGCATTTATGTTCACATGTGTATGTGTAACTTATGTAGTATTTAATATACATGTGATAATGTATGCATGCCAGAATGCATATTGTGTGTGTGCACATGTGTGTGCATATGCACATGCAAGCACGTGCTCTTGTATATGATTAATGTGTTGCAAAGTAACAAAACATGCAAATTTATGCAAAATGCATAAATAATTTCATTTTTCTGTGATTACTGTTAATCCACCAAAGTTTTCTCTCATCAGTCATAAAAGTTCCACTTTTCTTCATAAAATCTGTGTCTTTGAATTATAATGTGCTTCCTATGGTATAAAAGGAAGACTCAAAGCTTTTTTAAAACCTTGAATACTCAGAAGCTCTTTTTATTTTTTTTTAATGTTTATTTTTGAGAAAAAGAGAGACCGAGCACGAGTGGGGAAGGGGCAGAGAGAGGGAGCCACAGAATCTGAAGCAGGCTCCAGGCTCTGAGCTGTCAGCACAGAGCCCAACACGGAGCTCGAACCCACAAACCGTGAGAACATGACTTGAGCCAGTGTCAGAAACTTAACCAACCAAGCCACCCAGGCATCCCTCAGAAACTCTTTTTTTTTACAGACAGCGATTTCATGGACTCCTTTAGCACTTTCAGTCAGTTCCATGTCCCAGTAATCACAATAAAATATATTCCTAAATATAATTGTCAGTTTTGAGATATTTAATGCTTTCTCACTCCTATGCCTCCCTAATTTAACTGTGGCTATCTCCATGCCATCAGGAGCAGGGTGGGAAGACATACCCTTAATCTGAACTTTGTTTCAAAGATGATTTTTTAATGGGCTTTTGTCACTCAAAGGCTTTGTCAGTCATATTTTATTTGGATTGTAGAAGTTGATTTAACACTCCAAGGGCCTGTATTTCTGGATTGTCTCTATTTTTAGAAGTTCTGCTTGAAAATCATTTAATTTTTTTCTTTGCTCATCTCTTTCACATAAAAACCTGCTATAAGCAGCGGATAGGACTCAATACATACGATATCATACTCTCATCTTCTTTCTTGCCTTTTTGCCTAGGGCATCAGACACAATTGCACATGGGCCTCGCTTCACGTAATTGAAGGCAATAGTTTGGCAAATAATTTTTCCACGATAAATCACAACTCTCCGGTCTTCCTACCTTTGATCTTCATTTCAGTGCTCTCTGTCACTTTACCACTAATCCAAGGATGTGTACTTAAGGTATTTTTATGCCAGGATTCCTACTTAAAAATACAGTTTTGTATTAAGGAGGAGCACTTGTAACATACACCAAAATAAAAGTGACAACACAATATAAATGTATTCCTAGCTGTCATAACAATTCAAGGAGTGTTCTACAGACAGCTTTCCAACCAGTAACTCAGGGAGCGATCCTTCCTTAGTCTTGTGGATCCACTCTTCTCTAGGCCCTGGGATTTCTCTCTTTTCCCTGCTGTTGGGGAAAAGAGTGAGGATACTACAGAAAATATTTGCATCGGGCGGGTCTGGAAGGGGCACCTCTCACTTGGCCACATAATATTGGCCAGAACTCACTGAGGTGGCCAAGGTTCACAGTGAGGGAGTCCATGAATTATGGTCCAACTGCATCCCAGGAAAGAAGGGAAACACATAAATGCTGGTGAACGTAGTCTCTTCTGCAGGTGCTTTAAGAAGAAGAGGCCCAAAGAGGTTACATTCTCGATATTATCTGAGTGCCAACCAAGAATATAGAATCACTTATGATAGCTCATGGAAGGAGACATAATTGTGACGTACAAGAAAGGGGTATCCCAGTGATTTGAAGTTAGCAATCATGATTTGACAAGGTCTCATAAAACTTATAGTTGGGAAACCATTAGAAATTAATATTTGTTTTATCCAATATTTGAGGCTACATGATCATGTCATCATTACTTCTGCCTGGATGTTTGCCCAGTCTCTAATCTTTCTCCTGGTCTTTTCAGCTTTATTTTGCATATAGACCCGTAGTAAAGCAAGATTCTAGAGAGTGTGCTTGCTGATGCAAAAAGGTCTGTGTGCAGAGGCATTATACTTACTTTTCTGTATGGTCACCCCCTATATAATCTACAAACCTTGATTTGTATAAATCTGTTCCAAATACCCCTGCCAAATATCAAATTATTGTATATTCCTAATAATACATATTGTAAAAGTTTAGACTTCTCCAGATGGACGTGTCTTAATTCAAACTTAAAGTTATATCCCAGTGTGGAAGGGATTTACTACCCTCTAGCCAGAACAGCATAATATACATTTCCATATTTTCTCTGAAACATTCTTATCAGTTGCCCTATTCCTAGTTTAATTTAATGTCTTGCTAATACTTGATTGAGATACAGGAAATAGAGTCCCACTCAGGGTCACTAGAAAATGAATTATTTAGTGTCCTTCTTACTGGGAAATAAAAGACCCCCTATACAACAAAACTTGATAGGAAATGAAGCAGAGATACCATCAAGGGCAGGAAAATTCTCTTTCTCTCCATCTGGGTCCAAATGATCACAGTTTCTCTGCATATTGTTCTCTCAACGGAATGACTTCGTAAACTTCAGCTTTTATTGCACATGGTCAAACATTTTCCGCTTTTCCTTATAGTATGATGAGTCTTACTAATAATGCTCCTATAAGTATATTTCCTTCATATGTGTTTTGAATTATATCCCTGATACTAATGAGCCAGGACCTTGAAAGTCAATATTCCAAATTTTTCACATAGGAATGTGGGCATCTCAGACAATAGTTTTAGCATATCACTGGCTACGGGTAAGTTGCTCATTGGTCAAGTATACAAATATAGTCCTATCATCTGTATCTAGGGGAGGGAAGAAAAATAATACAGAGCACACAAAAGTGAATACATGACATGTACTATAATCATGCTTTTTATGCAAGGAGTTAATTACACAAAGCTCTCAGCTTTCTATTGTTGTGTAACACATTACTCCAAACTTACTTGCTTAAATGGACACAAATTTATTATCTCAGAGTTTTCTTTTTTTAGGTTCATTTTGAGAGAGAGACAGAGCATACACTCGCACAAAGCAGGAGAGGGGTGGAAAGAGAGAATACCAAGCAGGCTCTGAGCTGCCGATGTGAGGCTGACACCGGGCTCAATCTCACCAACCCTGAGGTCATGACCTGAGCCAAGATAAAGAGTTGATGCTTAACCAACTGAGCCACCCAGGTGCCCCATTATCTCATAGTTCTATAGTTCAGAAGGCCAGATAGGGCTTAACTGCTTTCTCTCCTCAATGTCTGAATGGCTGAAATAAATGTGTCAGCTAGCTATATTCTCATCTGGAATTTGGGATTTTTCTCCAAGCCCATATAAATTACCTGCGTAATTCAGTTCCTTGTAGTCGTAATATTAAGGTCCCTGTTTTCTTGCTCTTTGTTGGCTAGAGGTTATGCTCAAATCCTAGAGGTTGTTCTCAAATCCTTGCCACATGTGCCCCCTTCAACCTACAAATCCAGCAAGGGAATATCTCTCACATCACATCATTTTATCATCAGGAAAGGCCAATCCCATCTGTTGAAGTCACACCCAACAAGATAATCTCTCTTTTGATTATCTTAATTAGTAACCTTAATTACTATCAGTTTAATAGTAATTACTAATTAACTACTTAGTAATTAGTAGCTAATTACTAAATGGTTAATTAATAACCTTAATTCTAATGCTTAACTGATTGGAGATACCTTAATTAGAGTAACCTTAATTAGGTTCGAAAGAAACATTTAATGAAACATAATCACAAGAATGATATTCATAGTCACTAGTCATGCCCACCTGCAAGGAAAGAGAATTATACAGGCATTTCCTTAGAGAATAGGAATCTTTGGGCCCATCTTAGAATTCTTAGAATTCCATCCATCCTCTGGCCCCAGTGACTTACCTTCTTCCCAAATACAAAATACCCTCTCCCTAGTTCATTACTAGTCTCATTTCATTAGGGCATGAGCTCAAGTCCCAAATCATATCCTTTAAAGCTAAATTTTATCTCATCAGTTCAAGCCCGTAATCATATCATTAAACTTATTTATATCTACATCAAGTATGGACAAAGCTCCCAGGTATACGCCATTAAGAAAACCTCTTTGTTACCCTTTCAAATTTGTTTTGACTCTTGCGTGTCTTTTCCCTTTTGACATAAGTTATAGAATCAACTTGCTAATTTCCTCAAAAAAAAAAACCTGCTTGAATTTTTTTGTCATTTCTCTGAATATATAGATCCTTTTGAGGAGAATAAACATGTTAGCAGTATTGTGTTGTCAGCCCATAGACATGGTCTGCATCTATAATAAATTAGGTCTTCATTAACATCTCTCAGCAGTGTTTTTAGTGGTGAAGTCTTGTATATCTTTGTTAATATTATGCCTAATTATATTTTAAGGCTACGTTAATGTTATTTTAAAATTTCACATTCCACATTTTTATGTTATTATATAGAAATAAGTATGATTTTTACATTTTTTATCATATGACCTTATTCAATTAATTCTGGTAGTCTTTCTATAGGTTCTTTAGGATTTTCGCCATATTCACAATCATGTCATCAGCAAATAAGAATAATTTTGTTTCTTCCTCCCCATTGGAGGTGTGTGTGTGTGTGTGTGTGTGTGTGTGTGTGTGTGTGTGTTTTCCCTTTTTTTTAAGTTTATTTATTTATTTTGAGAGAGAGAAAGCATGAGTAGGGGAATGGCGGAGAGAAAGGGAGGGAGGGAGGGAGAGAGAGAGAGAGAGAGACAAAATTCCAAGCAGGCTCTGCACCATCAGAACACAGGTGGATGGTGGGGCTCAAACTCACGAAACTGCGAGTTCATGACCTGAGCCAAAACTGAGAGTCAGATGCTTAACTGACTGAGCCACCCAGGCGCCCCTTCCCATGTTTAACTCACTGGTCAGGACTCCAGCATTATGTTGTATAGGAAAGATGACATTGGGTACTTTTTCCCCACTTTCCATTCTTAGAAAGAAGACATTCAGTCAGTCTTTCACCATGTTCATAATTAAGTATGATATAAATATGGAGTTTTTTGTTGAAGTACTTTATTGGATTTAAAAACTCTCCTCTATTCTTAGCTAGCTGAGCACTTTCATGACTAGATATAGATTTTTCCAAAATATTTATTTGAATGCATTAATATGATCATGTGGGTTTTCTATGAATATGGGGAATTGCTTTGATTTATTTCCAAATCTTAAAATAATTTTGCATTATGGGGCTAACCACAATTAGTCATGATGGATTATCTTTTTTTTTGTTTTTACATATTGCTGGATTAAATTTGTTATTCAAGGGGTGCCTAAGTGGCTCAGTCGGTTATGCGTCTGACTTCAGCTCAGGTCACAATCTCACAGTCTGTGAGTTTGAGCCCCGCGTCGGGCTCTGTGCTGACAGCTCAGAGCCTAGAGCCTGCTTCAGATTCTGTGTCTCCCTCTCTCTCTGCCCCTTTCCTGCTCATGCTCTGTCTCTCTCTGTCTCAAAAATAAATAAAAACATTAAAAAAATTTAAAAAACATTGTTATTCAAATAGAGCTTTATAGTATATCACTAGAAAATCTGTACCAGATTTATTGATACGTCCACCTATGTGTGTATGTTTAAATGTCAGAGTACTTTGTAAAGGCCTTTTTAAGAGTGTCCTCAAAGAAAAATTAAGAAACTTTGTAAAAAGGCCTGATTTAGTCTTTAATATTCCCTTAATTTATTGTATTATTAAGCATACTGTTTATTATATATTTAAAACAAGATTGTTTAGAAGTTATTTTGTAGTGTACTCAGTTTACCACCAAAGATCACTTTCTTTTTAAATTTCTAACTCGTATTTTAAATATTGAAGCAACAAAAAGTCTGGTGATAAATTCAAGCAAGTGATATATTGTTCCTAAAAGCTATAACTTTTTTTCTTCTTTGACGAGTAAGAAAATATATGCTTTTATGGGGCTCCTGGGTGGCTCAGTCGGTTAAGCGTCTGACTTCAGCTCAGGTCATGATCTCACAGTCCGTGAGTTTGAGCCCCGCATCAGGAGCCTAGAGCCTGCTTCAGATTCTGTGTCTCCCTCTCTCTCTGCCCCTCCCCTGATTGTGCTCTGTCTCTCTCTGTCTCAAAAATAAAAAATAAAATAAAATAAAAAAACATTAAAAAATTAAAAAAAAAAGAAAATATATGCTTTTCTCACTATTTCCACATAAACTCAAGGTAAAATTTTATTAAGCGTTAGGTAATTTTGGTCATGATATTTTATTTATTTTCTCATTCCTACCTTCAATAAATATTTAAACATCAGTATTTAGAAGACTATTTCTCAAGACATCTTTGTGATTAGGTAATTAAGCAAATGCATATTTGCTTCTCAGTTGTAACCCTTGTTTTAAGTTGGGGCCATGTAATGTTAAATAATACAAAATTAGCAGAAGTAAAGGATGATGATTCTGGGAGAAGCATTAAGGTTTAGGGTTCATATATTTTGGTGATTTAAACTTAACATCTTAATCTTTATATGTTCTTCATTCCCATGTTGTGTATTTTTTCTGAAACTATAGACTAGAATTGATTTTACGACGGAAATTATTTTCTTATCACATCCACCTGTATTTTAGATTTCAGTGATTTTGTAAAGAAAACTTTTCTACTCTTTGCATTTTGAAAATTATATATCTTCCACAGATAAGACAGAAGCTCCTCTGGATTATGTGACACAATTTTACAATTAAACCTTTTTCGCCAGAAATCTCCACCAGTTTATCACTTTTATTAAAGATTGCAATCTTTTTCCCAATTCTTCATTCCTTCTGTATGTACATCATTTGCCATGTCCTATTGGACTTTATTACACTAGAGATGATGTGTATTTCCCCAGCTGGCTGATATTTGGCTGAGTCAAGTAACTTATCTGGCTAATAGAACACCCGTAGCAGAAGCTGTGCGTCCTGTCTGTTCTGAGCCTAGACCTTAAGTGGCATCACACAAATTCTTATCCTTCTTATGCTTTTGCCATTATGATTACCAGAAGAAATACACTGGTTAAGCTATTGGCTAAAAGAGAATAAGAGATTAGTGGCCCAGTAATTAATCTAACATGTATTTACAGTTAAATCGAGCCAAGCCTAAGTAGACCCACTGGCACATGAAGAAAAGTAAATTATTGTACTCCCAAGCTATTGCACTTTGGTGTGATTTGTTCTATAGTATTATACTTGTAGATTTCATTATTTTTGCTATGTCATATTGTATGTATTTCAAAATTATGTAAGCAGAGAATTCCTCGTCAATTTGGAATGCGAACAAAGTAATACATTAGCCTCCCCTTTCGTGCAGCTTTGTTTTCCACAGTTCCAGTTACCTACAGTCAGCTGTATCAGAGCAGATGTATCATCAGAAGTTCAATAGTGGCCTAACGCTAAGTCACAGTGCCTATGTCATTCTCCTCCCTTCATCTCGTCACATAGCCATTTTCTCACCTCACATCATCACAGGAAGAAGGGGGAGTACAGTTTAATAGAACATTTGGAGAGACCACATTCATATGACTTTTATTACAGTACATTATAATTGTTCTATGTTATTATTAGTTAGTGTTAACCTCTCACTGTGTCTAATTTATAACTGAACTTTATCAGGGGCATGTAGGTATAGGAGAAAACATTGTGTATAGAGAGCTCAGCACTGTCTCAGGTTTCAGGCATCCCCAGAGGATCGTGGAATTTATTCACGGCAAACATAGAGTGCTTACTTTTTTGACAGTCTCAGGTCATGCTTGATTTCCCTTCCTTTCTGTAGCTTCTTGTCTCCATTAATTGAGTGTACAACTCCTTGTTATTCTTATTAGACTTTGCATTCGCTTACATGTATATATCAACTAGATGATTACATGTGTTACCTGTTTACATTAAAGTGAGGTTTTCTGATGATAATGATGACGATGGTAATACTGATTATTTTCATTTTTACAGTAAAAGAAGGGAATATGCAACCATGCTCTTTGGGGAAATGAATTTTTATTCATTTTCATTATCACTTTATTTTTTATCGATGACACAGTAAAGTCCCAGAGAAACATTATATTTATATCAGCATTCCCTGTTATATATATTATATATATAATAATATGCCACAGAGGAAAAAAAAGACAAAATTTATGTGTGTATATACCTATATCTATATATAGACACAGATATATCAGTCCTTTATTCAGTACTTATAAATTTGAGCAAATTATTTCATTTTTGGCCCCATTTTTTTCATTAACACATCTATAATGTAGTATTATGTTAATTTTTTTCATTCCTTTCCATGAATCACAATACTGGCAATACAGGTGGAACATAAAAATCAGTCATACATAAAATTCCTCTGTTTTCTCTATTTGCCCAGACCGCTACACTGTTAATTTACTTACACATTCCTGTGCTCTCGTCCTTCTATTTACTACTTACCTATCTTTTGATTTGTATGTAAATCATAATTTTTAGTGAAGTTTTGGACACTCATGGCTTCATAAATTAGCTTTCTCATTAAAAATCTTGATTTTTTTGCATAATTTGAAGGAAAAAGTCAGGGATATTGAATATAAGTTCTTGGTGACAGGAATATGAGTTTTACCTGTAATTTCCTCTCCCTTAGGAAGTTACCCAGCATTTTGTTTGTTAAAGGATTCATATTCCACACATGGCAAGATGAAACATCTACAAATCTATGACTTTCAGTAATAGAACTGCTGTTCTTTTCTTATATAAAGCTAGGTGTTTAGGCTGTTTTTTTTTTTTTCAGTTTTGGAGATTTTTAAAAATAAAGCTGAATAATTTCACCTCAGGCAAAGAATAATGGTTCGAATTTGTCAAAAGCAGAGTTTTTAATAATTATAATTTAGGGAGTTTTCTTCATACTGTTTTAAAATTTGAGGGTGCCTGGGTGGCTCAGTCGGTTGGGCGTCTGACTTGGGCTCAGGTCATGATCTCACAGTTGGTGAATTCGAGCCCCGTGTTATGCTCTGTGCTGACAGCTCAGGGCCTGGAGCCTGCTTTGGATTCTGTGTCTCCCTCTCTCTCTGCCCCTCCCCCACTCACACTCTTTCTCTCTCAAAAATAAAACATTAAAAACAAATTTAGAATTTGAAGGCAGTATTACTTGTGCTCTTATATTCTTTATTTTCCTCAGTACCAGCTGTTTAAATGGGTGAACATATTCTTTATGCTTCTCATCGAGAAAATAATATTCTCGATGGATGTGATCTCGATTTGGATCACATCCAAAAGCAGTTGGTTATTTTGAAAAAGAATTAAGTTATTATTTGGAGTAGTGCAATCTTCAAGGAAGTTCCAATATACCTATAATTAGGAATATATCTACACGAGTTCACTGACTCTTTCAATTTTTTAATTCAATTTAATTTTATTTTAATCCTAGTAGAGTTTATGTACAGTGTAATATTAGTTTCAAGTATACAATATAGTGATTCAGCACTTCCACACAATAACCACTGCTCATCACAAGTGTACTCCTTAATCCCATCACCTGTTTAGCTCATCTCCCTACCTACTTCCCCTCTGGTAATCATCAGTTCTCTATAGTTAAGAATCTGTTTCTTGGTTTCTCTCTCTCTCTCTCTCTTTTTCCTTTCCTCATTTATTTTGTTTCTTAAATTCAGTATATAGGTGAAATCATAGGGTATTTGTCTTTCTCTCACTTATTTTGCTTAGCATTATATTCTCTAGCTCCATCCATGTTATTCCAAATGGTAACATTTCATTCTTTTTAATGGCTGTGTAATATTTCTGTGTGTGTGTGTGTATACCACATTTTGTTTATGCATTCATCTGTCGATGGACACAGGCTGTTTCATAGTTTGGCTATTGTAAATACTGCTATAAACATTGTGATGCATGTATCCCTTTGAATTAGTGTTTTTGTATTTTGGGCTTAATACGCAGTAGTGTGATTACTGGACAATAGGGTAGGACCCTCCATACTGTTTCACATCATGGCTGCTCCAGTTTGCATTCCCACCAAACTTCATTGATCATTTTTGTAATATATATTTTCACAGCTTCTGTTCAATGTTTGATTTTCTTGAAGTAGTTATTACATTTTCATCCCACCTTTTAAAAAATGAAAAATTTAAAAATAAAATCATATAGATTATATGTGTGTTTTTTAACAGCTACTGACAGCAGTGTGCTTGCTATACAAACTATTTTCTCTTCATTTGAGAGAATTTCAAAGTAACATTTAATATTTTTAACAAATTAAAATATGTCTTCAATGTCTTTAAGAAATACATGTGCTTATATTATGAATAAATATATCAGATTTCCAAATATTTGCATATTAGTTTTAATGTATTTTAATGTGGGCAAAATTAGCTCTATCTTGTCCATTTCTGCATTTTTATCATAATTGATGATTCATTAACTTCTATAACCCGTGTTTAATTGGTAGTTTGGACTCCTTGGCTCAAAATAATCTGACTAAAGGTTTCATATAACAGTCATAACTGATTTTTTTCTTTCACTATAAAACCAGTTAGTGGAGAAAAATAGCATTGACAATATCATTTTACTTATAAAACACCTATAACAGATATTTATTTAAAAACTCTTTTATGATGAAGATAGAATGTTTTAGTAACCGATTGGTGTGCACCAGATTATTGCTTATAGTAGCTACTACTTTGGGCTCCAAGAATAGCTCTAAAACTCAATACAAATGTAGACAAATTCTGAAATGATTTTAGTGATTTTTGTTTTTTATCTGAATTATGCCAAAGTATAATCACTGACACTCTGTGACTAAAAATTATCCATATTTGTTCACTGGAATCATATGAACGCTTCATGTTCTTGGTTGACTTCTATTTGAAAAATACATTTCCAGAAATAAATCGATATTAGCATACAGATAGAATTGAATATTATGTCAATAGTGATTGACAAAGTTGATATGTTGCTGGTTGCCTCATTTTAGATTAGTTATATTTTTTTCTTGGAGGCTGAAAAATGTAAAATAGCATTTCAATTTTCCAATCCATTTAAACTGAGAAGAAAGTAATAATCTAGAGAAAAATAATAAAAGGCTTTGTGGTCAGGGTATGATTGACATACAGCTAAAGTATGTTTCAGTTGTAAAGACAAGCCTGTATCAATAAAACTATGTTGACTCAGTTGGTATCCTCAGGCTGCTATTGCCCACATAATAATTGATTTTAAATTTTAAAGCTATGAATACAAAAGAAAAAAAAATAATACTTTGTTATGTCTATATGGTTTTCCACTGATGTAGCCCTACTGTTTTATTTGAAATGCATTTGAAAAGAAATGAAAATGTTACCTAAAGCAAGTATAACTAATTTTTCTTAAACATTTCTCATAATGGAAAATAAACTTTGAAGCTTTGCATTTCATTATAACCAGAAAAAGGATATATATGTATATTTATAATGAAATGATAAATAATATATAGTAAAAATGGAAGGCTGGGAGACAGTCCAAGATGGCAGCATAGGAAGATCCTAAATTCCTCTTATCCTATGGACATGCTAAATCTACAGCTACATGGGGAACAATTCTCTCTGAAAAAGGACCTGAAAACGAGTTCAATAGCTCCTTCGTAACAGTGGTATCACGACCACATTGAGACACGTAAGAGAGGCACAGTCTCACCAAGCACCCCATCCCTAGTGCAGTGACCCATAATCGGGAAGGATCTCACAATCCTGAGAAGCTGGAGCTTCTCCCTGAAGAGCGTGGGGTTTGTGACCCACATCAGGCACTCTAACTCTTGGGACCTGCAATGGTGAGACAAGTCCCACAAAACATCTGGGTCTGAAAATCAATAGCGCTCATATCCAGGAGACTCCAAGGGCTGTAGGGAATTGAGAAAACTTCTCTTAAAAGGCTTGTGCACAGATTTACTTGCCTCTGGGACCTGTGCAAAAGCAGTAGTTCGAAAAGTGCCTGGTGTAAGTGAAGGAGCAGAAGATTTATTAGTTAATCTTAAAGCATCTGCTGAGAAGCAGGGCCTGTTGGGACTCTCTCCGGGACACTCCTCAGCTCCGTGCTCTCCTGAGGCCCCACCAGAGTGGATGGGCGCACCCTGGCCCTGCACCCTCCTATATTTCCCACAAAAGCCAGCAGGTTGATGCAGTCCACACAGGAGACACTCCTTGATCACTAGGTTCTGGTGGCCAGGGCGGTTGTGTTGCTGGGTCCCATGGGACTATAACAATAAGAGTTATAGTTTTGGGCAGGCTACCATTCACAAGTCACTACCCAGAGAGCAGAATGAAACACACGCCCAGTCTTTCTGTTAAAAAGCTCTATTTAATTGTCCTGGAGCTAGCTGGTGCCTGAGGGGCGGGCTTCATGTTTGCCACACATCTAGAGTTGTCTACAGAGGTGCTCTCAGGGAATGTACGCTGAGAGTTTCCATCTTTGTACTCTCCATTGGTCTTTGTATAGCTTCCTAATACTTCCTAGAAAGGAGTTTGTACACTTGTCTGAAGCCCTGATTTTGGCAATTTTTGTCCAGGCGTCATGAGATTATCAGTCTAGAGGCCAGCATGGTTTGTAGCTGCAGCTCCACAGGACTGGATATATTTGCATACTTTGAAAGCCGCAGCCCAAGGGTTTGGCTTCTAATCAGCCTGAAACTAGATCACTCCCTTTGAAATACCAACAGGTCCTCACACAAACTCAATAATGGGGGCTTACAAAAATAAATCTGGTTGGTTAGACAACCACAAAGGTTTGAGTGGCGACTAAGAGCAAAGGAAAGTTTGAACATGAAGATTCATCTTGCACACAAGACCACTCTTTCAAGACTAGAAGAGATAGCTGTTTTGTCTAGTACATAGCAACAAACACAGAGACTGAAACAAAATGAGGAAACAGAGGAATATATTCCAAATGAAAGAAGAAGATAAAACTCAGAAGGAAACCTTAATTAAATGGAGATAATAGTGTCCCTGATGAAGAGCTCCAAGTAGTGGTTGTAAAGATGTTCACCTAACTTAGGGAAAAATGGATGGTGGGGTGGGGGGAGGAGTTCAGATGGCAGAGAAGTAGGGGGACCAGGATTTCCCTCATCCCTCAAACACAGCTGTATTGAGGTCAGATCACTTGGAACACACAGGAAATGGATCTGCAGAGTGGCAGAAGGTTCTCCACAGAAGAAGGAAGATAACTTGGCAGGACTGAGGTGCGAGTATGTGAAATGGGGGAGATAAAATGGCATTGGCATGGAGGGGAAGAGACAAAAAGGAGAGACAGGCTGTGGAGTTGCAGTATTGTGTTAGTACAAAAGAAAAACCTCTCCAGACCATAGACTGGGAAATGAGAAATACAGAGAGTGTCACTTTCTATTTTGCAAACAGCTTCAGAAGCTGAAGATTCAAGTTTTCAAAAGTGCTCGACTTTCTCCAGATGGGACCCAGCTGTGTGCATGCTTCATGGGGAGGGAGCCAACTCTGGAGCTTGGTAGCGATCTGGGAGGTACACTCAGAGAGAACAGTCCCCTTCCCAAGTAATGTGGGAGGAGGATTTATTGCCTCCTCAAGGACAAAAGACGCTGTAGGCACCAGCCAGAGGCCTTTTATCAACAGGGCTGAGTAGCGCTACACCAGAACAGGATCCATGAGGTACAGGGTCTCCTTTAAGACATCAGGTTGTGAATCCCAGCCAGGCACCTGGGAGGCATGGGAGACTATGGATCAGAGTAAATTGATTGCCCATGCTACTCTGTGAGAGCTGCCTGAACAGCATGGTTTGAGATACCGGGTCCTGGGAGAAGAGATTGGGTGTCACCATTTTACTCCCCATCACCAATGTGGTGGGACTTCAGAAAGCAACAGTGTTCTCCAGTGGAGGTGGGATCCACTTATATCAAACCCCGTCCCTCCATGCCTAGTAACTGCTTATGTACTGGAGTGAGAGTGACACTGACCGAAACAGACAGCCTCTCCTCCAGAGCAGCACAACCACCAGTCCCAGGAACTAACAGACAATTGTCTTGTATTTCTGTTAGTCTATCTTGTTTTTTTTTTCTTTTTCTTTTCTTTTCTTTCTACCCTCTTATTCTTTTGGAATTAGGCTCATAGTTTCTGATTTGGTTTTTGGTTAATTCATATATATATATGAACAAGAATTTAGAATAACCATCATATGACTAATAGGCTGGGCTTGAAAAAAAGCATATAAGACAACATAGATCTATTGCTGCAGAGATAAAAGACCTAAGAAATAGTCACGAGGAATTAAGAAATGCTATAAATAAGATATAAAATAAACTAGGTATAGTGACAGCAAGGATGGAAGAAGCAGAGGAGAGAATAGGTGAAATAGAAGATAAAATTATGGAAAATAATGAGGCTGAAGAAAAGAGGGAAAGGAAATTATTAGACCATGAAAAGAGAATTAGCTGTGATTTCATTAAATGAAATTATATCCATATCATAGCAGTTCCAGGAGAAGAAGAGTAAGAGAATGGGGCAGATTATTTGAACAAATTATAGCTTAGAACCTTCCTAATTTGGGGAAGGAAACAGGCATCCAAGTTTAAGAGGCACAGAGAACTCCTTTCCAAATCAACAAAAACAGGTCAACACCATGACATACCATATTAGGCAAAATACAAAGAGAATTCTGAAAGCAGCTAGGGACAAACGGACCTTAGCCTACAAGGGTAGACACATAAGAGTAGTAACAGACCTGTCCACTGAAACTTGACAGGCCATAAAGGAGTGGCAGGAAATATTTGATGTCCTAAATAGGAAAAATATGAAGCCAAGAATCCTTTATCCAGCAAGGCTATCATCCAGAATAGAAGGAGAGATAAAAGCTTTCCCAGACAAAAAACAAAACAAAACAAAACTAAACTAAAGGAATTCATGACCACTAACCCAGCCTTGCAGGAGATCCTCAGACAGAGTCTGTGAGCAGAAAAGTGGAAAGCAGCAAAGACTACAAAGGACCAGAGACATAACTACAAGCACAAAACCTACAGATAACAAAATGACACTAAATCCTTAATAATCACTATGAATGTAAATGGACTAAATGCCCCAATAAAAAGACACAGGGTATCAGAATGTGTAAAGAAACAAGATATGCTGCCACAAGAAACTCATTTTAGACTGAGGACACCTGCAGATTGAAAGTGAAGGGATGGAGAACCATCTAACATGCTACTGGGCAGCAAAAGCGAGTCAGAGTAGCCATACTTATATCAGACAAACTAGATTTTAAAACAAAGACTATAAACAGAGATGAAAAAGGGCATCAGATCATAATTAAGGGGTCCATCCATCAAGAAGAGCTAGCAAATGTAAATGTTCATGCCCCCAACATGGAATCACCCAAATATATAAATCAATCACAAACATAAATAAATAATATCTAGTCAGAAAATCAATAAGGAAATAACAACTCTGAATGACACATTAGACCAGATGGACTTAACATATATATTCAGAACTTTTCATCCAAAAGCAGCAGAATACATATTCTCAAGTACACACGGAACATTCTCCAAAATAGATCGCATACTGAGTCACAAAACAGCCCTCAAGAGGTATAAAAATTTGAGATCATACCATGCATATTTTCAGATAACAATGCTATGAAACTTGAAATCAACCACAAGAAAAAATTTGGAAAGTCCCCAAATACATGGAGGTTAAAAACAACCTACTAACGAATGAATGAATCAACCAGGAAATTAAAGAAAAAATTTAAAAATACATGGAAACAAATGAAAATGAAAACATGACAGTCCAAACCCTTTGGGATGCAGCAAAGGCAGTCCTATGAGGAAAATACACTGCAATTCACACCCTTCCCAAGAAGCAAGAAAGATCCCACGTACACAATCTAACCTTACATTTAAAGGAGGAAAGAACAGATGAACATAGTGAGAACTTCAACAAAGAGGTAGAAAATATAATAAAGTACTAAACAATTCGCACAGCTGAAGAATACAATTGAATTGAAAAACAAACTAAAGAGGTTCAACAGCAGACTAGATGAAACAGAAGAAATGATCAATGATCTAGAAGATAAGATAGTGGAACTCACTCAAATAGAGAAGCAAAAAGAAAAAATAATTTTTAAAAAGTGACGATAGTTTAAGGGATCTATTGGACATCAAGAGAAATGACATTGACATTATGGTGTCACAGAATAGGAAAAGAGAGAAAGGGACAGAAAATGTATTTGAAGAAATAATGGTTGAATGTTTCCAATGATGGTCTGGAAAAAGACATCCAGGTCCAGGAAGCACAGAGAGTTTCAAATAAGATGAACACAAAAAGATTCCCACCAAGACAAAATGCAATTAAAATGTCAAAAGTTATAAATCAGAGAGAATCTTAAAAGTAGTAAGAAAAAGACAACTTGTTATTTACAAGGGAAACCCCCCTTAAGACTCTAAGTAGAGTTTTCATCAGAATCTTTGAAGGCCAAAAGGGAGTGGCACAATATATTCAAAATGCTTAAAAGAAAAAGCAAAACAAAACAAAACAGCTTCCAACCAAGAATACTCTACCTGACAATATTATCATTCAGAACTGGAAGAGAAATAGTCTTTTAAACAAGCAAAAGCTAAAGGAGTTCATTATCACTAAACTAGCCTTACAAGAAATGTTAAAGGGACTTCTTTAAGCTGGAGAGAAGGGCATTGATTAATAACAAAAAAAATATGAAAGCATAAAACTCACTATTAAAGGAAATATATAGTAAAGTTAATGGATTAATCACTTATGAAGCTAGTATGAAGGTTACAAGACAAAAAAGTAGTAAAATTAACTACAAGAATAATAGTCAAGGGATACACAAAATAAGAAGATGTAAAATATGACCGCAAAAACATAAAACATGGGGAGAAGAGACTAATAATATTGTTTTTAAATACATTCACATTTAAGTTGTTATCAACTTAAAATAGACTATTATGTATATAGGCTGTTATGTATGAGACTTATGGTAACCACAAAGCAAAATCCTGTAGTAGATACACAGAGGATAATAGGAAAGGAATCTAAGTATAATATTAAAGAAAATCATCAAGCCACAAAGAGAGCAAGAGACGATAGGAATGAAGAACTACAAAACAGCCAGAAAACAATTTTTTTTAATGGCAATACATACATACTTACCAATAATTACTTTAAATGTAAGTGGACTAAATTCTCTAATGAAAAACACAGAGTGGCTAAATAAAATAATAAGACCTGTCTATATGTTGTGTCCAAGAGACTCGCTTCAGATGTAAGGATGCATAAATATTGAAAGTGAAGGAGTGAAAACAGATGATCCCCACAAATGGAAACCAGAAGAAAACTGAGGTAGCTATACTTTATCAGAAAAAAAATAGACTCTAAAACAAAGACTATAATAAAACAAAAAGAACTTTCCATAATGATAAAGGGATAAGTACATGAGGATATGATAATTGTATATATCCATGCACCCAAGGTAGAAGCAGCTAAATATATAAAGCATATATTAACAGATCTAAAGAAAGAAACTGACATGGGGCGCCTGGGTGGCTCAGTCGGTTAAGCGTCCGACTTCGGCTCAGGTCATGATCTCACAGTTCGTGGGTTCGAGCCCCACGTCGGGCTCTGTGCTGACAGCTCAGAGCCTGGAGCCTGTTTCAGATTCTGTGTCTCCTTCTCTCTGTGACCCTCCCCCGTTCATGCTCTGTCTCTCTCTGTCTCAAAAATAAATAAACATTAAAAAAAAATTAAAAAAAAAGAAACTGACAGCAATATAATAATATTTAGAGATTCCTACCCCAATTACATCAGTGGATATATCAACCAGACAGAAAATCAATAAGGAAACATTGGCCTTAAATGACACATTAGATCAGATGGATTTTATAGATATATACAGGACATTCCACCCAAAAGCAGCAGAATACACACTTTTAAATTTTTTTTAGTGTTTCTTTATTTCTGAGAGAGAGAGAGAGAAAGAGAGAGAGCATGAGCGAGCATGAGCTGGGCAGAGAAGAGAGAGGGAGACACAGAATCCAAAGTTGGCTCCAGGCTCTGAGCTGTCAGCACAGAGCCTGATGCAGGGCTTGAACTCAAGAACTGAGAGATCATGACCTGAGCCAAAGTCGGATGCTCAACTAACTGAGCTACCAAGGCGCCCCAGAATACACACTGTTTTAAAGTGCAAATGGATCATTCTCTGGTATATATGATTTGTTAGGCCACAGAACAATACTAAGTAAATTTAAGAAGACTGAAATAATATCAAACATCTTTTCTGACCACAACGATATAAAACTAGAAATCAATTATGAGAAGCAAATCAGAAATTTTTTTTTAAATATGGTGATTAAACAACATGCTCCTGAACAACCAAAACATCAACACATAAGTCACAGGAGAAAAGAAAAAAAAAAGAAAAAAAATAACCTAGAGACAGAGGAAAATGGAAATAAACTTGACCAAAATTTATGGTATGCAGCAAAAGTACTTCTAAGAAGTTAAGAGTAATATAGGCCTACCTCAATAACAAGAAAAATCTCAAAAACTCTAACTTTACTCATAACGGAACTAGAAAATGAGGAACAAATGAAGCCTGAAGTTAGAAGGAAGAAAATAGTAAAGATCAGAGAGAAAAAAGAATGAAATAAAGACTAACAACATAGTAGAAAACATTAATGTAACTAAAAGCTGGTTCTTTGAAAATATAAACAGAATTGGTCAACCTTTAGGTAGACTCACCAAGAAAAAAAGAGGTCTCAAATAAATAAAATCATAAATGAAAGAGAAGTTACAACTTATACCAAAGAAATACAAAGATCATAAGAGACTACTATGTACAATTACATGCCAACAAATTGGACAATCTAAAAGAGATGGGTAAATTCCTAGAAACAAACTTCTAACACCGGATCGTGAAGAAATAGGAAATCTGAACAGACCAATTATTAGTATGGAGATTGAATCAGTAATCAAACCTCCCAACAAAAGTCCAGAACCATATGACTTCATTAGTGTATTCTACCAAAATTTTAAGAAAATTCAATACCTATCCTTTTCAACTCTTCCAAAAAAAAAAAAAAAAAGGAAGAGGTAATGCTTCCAAACACAGGTTATAAGGCCAACATTACCTTGATATCAAAACCAGACAAGGATACCCCCCTACACACAAAGAAAGGAAATAAAAAAGAAAACAATATAGACCAATATTCCCGATGAACATAGATACAAAGATCCTCAACAAAATATTAGCAAACCAAATTCAACAATATATTACAAGGATCATATTATGATAAAGTGGGATTTATTCCAGGGATGCACAGATGGTTCATATCTGCAAATCAATCAATATGATATACCACATCAACAGAATGGGATCTAAACATAACATGACCATCTCAATAGATGCAGAAGAGAAAACTTCTGACAAAATTCAACGCATCTTTGATAAAAACTCTCAACAAAATGGCTATACAGGGAATATATCTCAAAATGAAGAAGACCATACATGACAAGCCCAAAGCTAAAATCATACTCAGCGGTGAAAAGCTGAAAACTTTTCTTCTAAGATCAGGAACAAGGCAAGGATGCTCACTTTCACCATTTTTACTCAACATAGTATTAGAAGTCCTCACTAGAGCAATTAGTTAAGAAAAGGAAATAAAAGTTACTGAAACTGGAAAGGAAGAAATTAAACTGTCACTATTTGTGGATAACATGAATTTGGATACAGAAAACCCTAAGAACTCCACCATAAAAACTGTTAGAACTAATAAGCAAATTCAGTAACATTGTAGGGTACAAAATCAACAAACAAAAATCTGTTGCAATTCTGGAATGCTAATAACAAACTATCAGATAAATTAAAAAAACAATACCACTTACAATTGCATCAAAAAGAATAAAAAAACTAGTAATACATTTAACCAATAAGGTGAATGACCTGTACAAAAAAACTATAGGACATTGGTGAAAGAAAATGAAGAAGACATAACTAAATGGAAATATATTCCATGGTCATGAACTGGAAGAATTAATAGGGTTAAAATGTCCGTATCACCCAAAGGATTCTACACATTCAGTGCAATCCATATCAATATCCCAATGACATTTTTCACAGAAATGTGACTATTCTAAAATTTGTATGAAACCACAGAAGACCTTGAATAATCAAAGCAGTCTTGAGAAAGAACAAAACTGGAGGCACCACACTCCCTGATTTCAAACTATACTGTAAAGCTACAGTAATTGCAACAATGTGATATTCAAGTAAAAACCAACACATTGATAAATGGAACAGAATAGAGAGCCCAAAAATCAACCCATGCATATGTGGTCAATTAATTTACAAACAAAGGAGCCAAGAATATACAATGGAAATAGGACCATTTGATTTTTATCTTATTTCTTTTTGAAATTATTTTTTTAATTTAAATTTTAGTTACTTAACATACATTGCAATAATAGTTTCATGAGTAGATTTCAGTGATGAATCACAACATTCAGTGCTCTTCATAAGCGCCCTCCTCAATACCCATATCCTATTTAGCCCATCTCTATTACTATAATACTATCTGTACACAATTCTTTAATATCATAAATATCCAGTCAATGTTTAAACTGCATAAATTATTTGATAAATGTCTTTTTTTGTTTTGTTTACAGTTGGTTTGTTTACAGGTTTCCTTTGGCTAATAAGTCTCTTAAATCTCTTAGGACATTTACTTGTCTTTTTTTTTTTTTTAATCTTGTCACTTGTTTTTTAAAGACACTTTAAAGTCTGCACCCCTCCCATTTTTTTGATTTTACAGATTGCATCCTGTAAGCTGGTAGGAAGCCTAGAGGCTTGCTGAAATTTTGGTTTCATTTGGAGGCAAGAACATTCTGGGTGGGTAAGGTGGGTCAGCTGGTCTTGTGCAGGAGGTGCTGGCTGATGGTTGATCAGGTGCTCTCAGTTTAGTCCTGCATTATAAAGTTCCTGGTGGCTAGGTCCCATAGGGGAAAATGAAGCAGGGAAACTGAAGTGACCCCATGAAAAAAAAAGCCCATTTTTTTCTTTTTTTTAATGTTTATTTACTTTTGAGAGAGAGACAGAGAGAGAGAGACAGAGCACGAGCAGAGGAGAAGCAGAGAGAGGGAGACAGAATCCAAAGCAGGCTCCAGGCTGCAAGCTGTCAGCACAGAGCCTGACGCGTGGCTCAAACTCACAAACCGTGAGATCATGACCTCAGCCGAAGCCTGAGGCTCAACCAACTGAGCCACCCAGGCGCCTCCCCCTTTTTTTTTCTTTGCTTCCTTTCTGGCTCCTATTCTTGCTAGGGTCTGCAACCCCACCCTACTCTACAGGTGCCTTGTAATGCAAACAGCATATATCCTCCTTGTAAGGGACAAAGAGTTAAGATATCTTTTGAAAAAACTTTTTAATATTTGATTATTTTTGAGAGAGAGATAGAAAGCAGAGAGAGAGAGAGAGAGAGAGAGAGAGAGAGAGAAACAGAGAATCCAAAGCAGGTTTTGTGCTGTCAGCGCAAAGCCCTCTAGGGGGCTCAAACCCAGGAACCAAAAGATCATGACCTGAGCAGAAACCAAGAGTTGGATACTTAACCAACTGCGCCATGCAGATGCCCCAAGATAAGGATATCTTTGGAGTCTTCCAGCACAATAGATAACATCTAAGGAGTAACCAGGCAGAGTCCTCATAGTCTCTAAGACCACTGACTCCAACTTGACACCAAGACTTGAGGGGTAAGTGGCTTAGGAAGGACACCTGGACCCTGTACTTGTTCTTACCAGTTCCCAGATGCCTAAGAGTACCTGTGCGCCAGACCACAATTGCCAATAAAAACTCCAGACCCCAAGCAAAAACAAGACTCCTGTTCTTTTCCTTTCTGAGTCTCCCGGATACTCTGTCTCTCTGTCTCTGTCTGTCTCGTCTGTCTGCCTCTCTCTCTCTCGATTAAGTCTTCAATAAACTCTGCCTTTGTTTCCTGCTGGCTCACATTTGATTTCCATCCTGTGTGAAACCAAGGACCCTTTTGGCTAGTCCTGTGGAACCCTCTCTCTGGATCCTCTGACCCAGCCTGCCTGCATCAAGATAATTATATTAATGGCATCAGGAACCAGAATTATCTTTATAAAAGAGACACAAATATAAAATCAAAAAAGTAAAACCTGGTGGTCCTGAATTTTAATTAAAAATAACAGTATAAACTCGTGAATATTTTCCCCTAAAAGATATATGTCCTAAGTATCCCTACTGGAAAGACCTAGAAGCAAAGAGCTGCCTAATAGTAATTATTCTGAAATAGGTAAAATGATCGAGGACTTATCCAGCCTCTCCTGTATAGACTAAATGTCAAGGTAATCCAATAGTTGGTGAGGGAAAGTTCTTTATGGGACAGTTTCTGCTAATAAATACAGAAGGAATCCTGAAGTTTTAATGTCCCTACCATTAAGTAATGGATCTAAGAGGAGTCTTTTCAATAAATGGTATTAGGAAAACTGAACAGCCACATGCAAAAGAATGAAACTTGCCAAAAAAAATCAACTCAAAACAGATTAGTAACTTTAATGTGAGACCTGAAATCATAAAACTCTTAGAAGAAAACATAAGCAGTAAGCTCCTTGATACAGGGTTTAGCATGATATTTTGGATCTCACTCTAAAAGTAAAGGCAACAAAAATGAAAATTAAAAAAAAAAAAAGGACTACATCAAATGAAAAAGTTTCCGCAAAAAATAGAAACCATCAACAAATTAAAGGAAAGTTACTAAATGAGAGAAAAATATTTGCAAATCACATCTGAAAAGGGGTTAATAGCCACATTACATAGAGAGCTCAACAGCAAAAAACAATCTAATTTAAAAAATGGCAGAGAATCTGAATAGACCTTCTTCCAAAGTAGAAATACACATGGCTAACAGGCCCATTAAAAATCCTCAATCACCAATAATCCCTAATCATCATGGAAATGCAAATCAAAATCACAATCGTACCTGTTAGAATGGCTAATACGAAAAAATGCAACAAATAACCAGTGTTGGCAAGGATGTGGAGAAAAGGGAACCCTCATGTACTATTGGTGGAAATACGAATTGGTATAGCCACTGTGGAAAACAATACAGAGTTTCCTTAGAAACTAAAAATAGAACTACCATGTGATCCAGCAATTCACCTTGTATTTATCCAAAGAAAACAAGAGCACTGATTTGAAAAGATATATGCACCCTTTGCTCACTGCAGAATTATTTATAAGAGCCAGGGCATGGAAACACCTTAAGTGCCCATCGATGAATGAATGGATAAAAAATATTTGGTATATGTATATACAATGGAATACCACTCAGCCATCAAAAAGAAGGCTATCTTACCATTGGTATAATATGGATGGAACTTGAGGTATTATGCTAAGTGAAATAAATCAAAGACAAATACCATATGATTTCATCTTATGTGGCATCTAAAAAACTAAACAAATGAACAAACAAAACAAAACACATAGATACATAGAATAGAATGGTGGTTTCCAGAGGGATCGGGGTTGAAGGGTGGGTGAAAATGGGTGAAGGAGGTCAAGAGGTACTACTGTCCACTTTTAAAATACTTAATTTATGGGGATGTAATGTATAGCGTGGGGACAAGAGTCTATAATATTTTAGTGCATATTTGAAGGCTGCCAAGAGAGTAATTCTTAAAAGTTCTTATCATAAGAAAAAAAAAATTGTAAACTTGTGTGGTGACGCATGGTGACTACTTCTAAATTATACTGAGGTATTTTCATCATCACACTGACAAAAATTCAAAAGCTTAACAATATACTTTGTTAAGGAAGCTGTAGAGAAATGGTCACTCTCATACATTGTTGTTAGAACTGCAAAATAATCCATAAAAATTGAGGGGAAGTAGGCATTATCTAATAAAAGTATATACACAAATACAAAACAAAATTCACAGTGTATACAGGTATTGAATCATTACATTATACACCTGAAATTAATATAGGTCAGTTCTACCTCAACAACACTAAAAAAAGGGAGAGTTAGTCAAATGCAGTTTTAGAGGCTAGAAAATGAGTTATAAATATTTATAAAAGGAAGAACAGAAAAGAGAATTAAAAAGGGAGAGGTAATCTGTATAACATGTAGAAAATACAAATAATCTGCAGAGAACTGTTAAATTTTTAAATTTCTTTTTTTAAATAATATGTATATATTTTATTATTTTTTTAAAATTTAAATCCAAGTTACTTAACCTATAGTGTAATAATGATTCCAGGAATAGAATTTAATGATTCATCACTTAAATATAACACCCAGCGCTCATCTCAACAAATGCCCTCCTTAATGCCCACCACCCATTTAGCTCATCCCCACACCCAACACCCTTCAAGGAACCCTCAGTTTGTTCTCTGTATTCAAGAGTCTCTTACGGTTTGTTTCCCTCAGTTTTTATCTTTTTTTTGCTTCACTTCCCCTATGTTCATTTGTTTTATTTCTTAAATTCCACATATGAGTGAAATCATATATTTGTCTTTTTATGACTGACTTATATCACTTAGTATAATACACTCTAGTTCCATACGTGTTGTTACAAATGGCAAGATTTCATTCATTTTGATCACTGAGTAATATTCCATTGTGTGTGTGTGTGTGTGTGTGTGTACACATACCCACACACATACACACCGCATCTTCTTTATCCATTCATCAGTCGATGGATATTTGGGCTCTTTCCATACTTTGGCTATTGTCAGTAGTGCTGCTATAAACATGGGGGTGCATGTATCCCTTCGAAACAGCACACCTGTATCCCTCAGATAAATACCTATTAGAGCAATTTCTAGGTTGTAGGGTATTCTATTTAAATTTAGTTTTTTGAGGAACCTCCATACTGTTTTCCAGAGTGGCTGCACCAGTTTGCATTCCCACCAGCAATGCAGAAGAGATCCTCTTTCTCTGTATCCTTGCCAACATCTGTTGTTGCCTGAGTTGTTAATATTAGCCATTCTGACAGGTGCAAGGTGGTATCTCATTGTGGTTTTGATTTGTATTTCCCTGATGATGAATGATGTTGAGCACTTTTTCATGTGTCGGTTGGCCATCTGGATGTCTTCTTAGGAGAAGTGTCTATTCATGTCTTTTGCCCATTTCTTCACTGGATTATTTGTTTTTTGGGTGTTGAGTTTGATAAGTTCTTTATAGATTTTGGATACTAACCCTTTATCTAACATGTCATTTGCAAATATCTTCTTCCATTCTGTAGGTTGCCTTTTAGTTTTGTTGACTGTTTCCTTTGCTATGCAGAAGCTTTTTAATTTGATGAGGTCCCAGTAGTTAATTTTTGCTTTTGTTTCTCTTCCCTCCCGAGATGTATTGAGTAAGAAGTTGCTGCGGCCAAGATCTAAGAGGTTTTTTTCCTGCTTTTTCCTCAAACATTTTGATTGCTTTCTGTCTTACATTGAGGTCTTTCATCCATTTTGAGTTTATTTTTGTGTATGGTATAAGTGGTCAAGATTCATTCTTCTGCATGTCGCTGTCCAGTTTTCCCAGCACCACTTGCTGAAGAGACTGTCTTTATTCCATTGGATATTCTTTTCTGCCTTGTCAAAGATCAGTTGGCCATACATTTGTGGGTTCATTTCTGGGTTCTCTATTCTGTTCCATTGATCTGAGTGTCTATTCTGGTGCCAGTACCATACTGTCTTGCTGATTACAGCTTTGTAGTATAGCTTGAATTCTGGGATTGTGATGCCTCCTGCTTTGGTTTTCTTTTTCAAGATTGCTTTGGCTATTTGGGGTCTTTTCTGGTTCCATACAAATTTTAGGATTATTTGTTCTAGCTCTGTGAAGAATGCTGGTGTTATTTTGATAGAGATTGCATTGAATATGTAGATTGCTTTGGGTAGTACTGACATTTTAACAACATTTGTTCTTCCTATTCATGAGCATGGAATCTTTTTCCATTTTTTTGTGCCTCCTTCAGTCTTTCATAAGCTTTCTATAGTTTTCAGTGTATAGATTTTTCACCTCTTTGGTTAGATTTATTCCTAGGTATTTTATAGTTTTTGGTGCAATTGTAAGTGGAATCAATTCCTTATTTTCTCTTTCTGTCACTTCATTGTTGGTGTATAAGAATGCAACTGATTTCTGTGCATTGATTTTATATCCTGCAATTTTGCTGAATTCATGAATCAGTTCTCACAGTTTTTTTGGTGGAATCTTTTGGGTTTTTCATATAAAGTATCATGTCATCTGCAAAGACTGAAAGTTTGACCACCTCATAGCTGATTTGGATACCTTTTATTTCTTTGTGTTGTCTGATTGCTGAGACTAAGACTTCCAATACTATGTTGAATAACAGTGGCGAGAGTGGACATCCCTGTCTTGTTCCTGATCTTAGGGGGAAAGCTCTCAGTTTTTCCCATTGAGGATGATATTAGCGTTGGGTCTTTCATACATGGCTTTTATGATCTTGAGGTATGATCCTTCTATCCTTACTTTCTTGAGGGTTTTTGTCAAGAAAGAATGCTATATTTTGTCAAATGCTTTCTGTGCTTCTATTGAAAGGATCATATGGTTCTTGTCCTTTCTTTTATTGATGTAATGAATCATGTTAATTGTTTTGTGGATATTGAACCAGCCCTGCATCCCAGGTATAAATCCCCTTGGTCGTGGTGAATAAATTTTTTTAATGTATTGCTGGATCTGGTTGGCTAATATCTTGTTGAGGGTTTTTGCATCCATGTTCATCAGGGAAACTGGTCTGTAGTTCTTCTTTTTAGTGGGGTCTCTGGTTTTGGAATCAAGGTAATACTGGCCTCGCGGAAAGAGTTTGGAAGTTTTCCTTCCGTTTCTATTTTTTGGAACAGCTTCAAGAGAAGAGCTGTCAACTCTTCCTTAAATGTTTGGTAGAATTCCCCTGGAAAGCCATCTGGCCCTGGACTCTTGTTTTTGGCATATTTTTGTTTAGTAATTCAATTTCTTTACTGGTTATGGGTCTGTTCAAATTTTGTATTTCTTCCTGTTTCAGCTTTGGTAGTATATATGTTTCTAGGAATTTGTCCATTTCTTCCAGATTACCCATATTATTGGCATAGAATTTCTCATAATATTCTCTCATTATTGTTTTAATTTCTGCTCTCTCTTCTTTCATTCTTGATTTTATTTATTTGGGTCCTTTCCTTTTTCTTTTTGATTAAACTGGCTAATGGCTTATCAATTTTGTTGATTCTTTCAAAGAACCAGCTTCTGGTTTCATTGATCTGTTCTACTGTTTTATTGGTTTCAATAGCATTAATTTTTGCTCTAATCTTTATTATTTGCTGTCTTCTGCTGGTTTGGGGTTTTATTTGTTCTTTTTCTAGCTCTTTAAGGTGTAAGGTTAGGTTGTGTATCTGAGATCTTTCTTCCTTCTTTAGGAAGGCTTGGATTGCTATATACTTTCTGCTTATGACTGCCTTTGCTGCGTCCCAGAGGTTTCGGGTTGTGGTGTTATCATTTTCACTGACTTCCATATACTTTTTAATTTCCTCTTTAACTTCTTGGTTGGCCCATTTATTCTTTAGTACGATATCTTCAGTCTCCAAGCATTTGTTACGTTTCCAAATTTTTTCATGTGGTGATTTCGAGTTTCATAGAGTTGTGGTCTGAAAATATGCACAGTATGATCTCAATCTTTTTGTAATTTCTGAGGGCTGATTTGTGTCGCAGTATCTGATCTGTTCTGGAGAATGTTCCACGTGCACTAGAGAAGAATACATATTCTGCTGCTTTAGGATGAAATGTTCCGAATATATCTATTAAGTCCATCTGGTCCAGTTTGTCGTTCAAAGTCATTGTTTCCTGTTGATTTTTTGATTAGGTGATCTGTCTCCATTGCTGTGAGTGGGGTGTTGAAGTCTCCTACTATTATGGTATTACTATTGATGAGTTTATTTATGTTTGTGATTCATTGATTTATATATTTGGGTGCTCTCACATTTGGTGCATAAATGTTTACAATTGTTAGGTCTTGTTCGTGGATAAACCCCTTGATTATGATATAACGCCCTTCTGCATCTCTTGATACAGTCTTTATTTTAAAGTTCAGATTGTCTGATATAAGTATGGCTACTCCAGCTTTCTTTTGTTGACCATTAGCATGATAGATGGTTCTCCATCCCCTTATTTTCAATTTGAAGGTATCTTTAGGTCTAAAGTGGGTCTCTTGTAAACAGCATATAGATGGATATTGTTTTCTTATCCATTCTGTTACCCTATG
Organism: Neofelis nebulosa; assembly: GCF_028018385.1. Lineage (NCBI taxonomy): Eukaryota > Metazoa > Chordata > Mammalia > Carnivora > Felidae > Neofelis > Neofelis nebulosa. Next base: position 205,926,573 of record NC_080782.1, on the reverse strand, counting down.
TCTTTTGATTGGAGCATTGTGTCCATTGACATTTAGAGTGAGTACTGAAAGATATGAATTTATTGCCATTATGTTCCTTGTAAAGTTGGAGTTTCTGGTGGTGTTCTCTGGTCCTTTCTAATCTTTGTTGCTTTTGGTATTTATGTATGTATTTTCATCTTTTCTGCCCTCAGAGAGTCCCCCTTAAAATTTCTTGCAGGGATGGTTTAGTGGTCACAAACTCATTTAATTTTTGTTTGTCTGGGAAACTTTTTATCTCTCCTTCTATTTTGAATGACAGCCTTGCTGGATAAAGAATTCTTGATTGCATATTTTTCTGATTCAGCACACTGAATATATCCCTCCACTCCTTTGCGGACTGCCAAGTTTCTGTGGATAGGTCTGCTGCAAACCTGATCTGTCTTCCCGTGTAGGTTAGGGACTTTTTTTTCCCTTGCTGCTTTCATGATCCTCTCCTTGCCTGAGTATTTTGTGAATTTGACGATGATATGCCTTGTGATGGTCGGTTTTTGTTGAATCTAATGAGAGTCCTGTGTTCTTCCTCGATTTTGATGTCTATGTCTTTCCCCAGGTTAGGAAAGTTTTCCACTATGATTTTCTCACATAATCCTTGTACCCCTATTTCTCTCTCTTCGTCTTCTGAGATCCATATAATTCTGATGTTGTTCCTTTTTTTTTTTTTTTAATTTTTTTCTTTTTCAACGTTTTTTATTTATTTTTGGGACAGAGAGAGACAGAGCATGAACGGGGGAGGGGCAGAGAGAGAGGGAGACGCAGAATCGGAAACAGGCTCCAGGCTCCGAGCCATCGGCCCAGAGCCTGACGCGGGGCTCGAACTCACGGACCGCGAGATCGTGACCTGGCTGAAGTCGGACGCTTAACCGACTGCGCCACCCAGGCGCCCCTGATGTTGTTCCTTTTTAATGAGTCACTGATTTCTCTAATTTTTAAATCATGCTCTTTTGCCTTAATCTTTGTCTTTTTTTCTGCTTCATTATTCTCCATAAGTTTGTCCTCTATATTGCTGAGTCTCTGTTCTGCCACCTCCATTATTGCCACCATGGCATCCATCCGTGATTGCAGCTCACTTATAGCATTTTTAATTTCATTCTGACTAGCTTTTACTTCTTTTATCTCCTCAGAAAGGGATTATAATCTATTTTAAATTCCAGCCAGTATTCTTATTATCATGATTGTAAATTCTGGTTCAGTCATCTTTCTTGTATCCATGTTGGTTAAGTACCTGGCTGTCGTTTCTTCCTGCTCTTTCTTTTGGGTGAATTCCTTCGTTTCATCATTTTGAAGGGAGAAAAGGAATTGCGGTGGAAAAATTTAAATTAATAAAATTAAAATTAAAAACATTAAAATTAAAAAATTAAAAACAAACACAAAGACACACAACAAATCGAATAAATGATGCTAGATCCTAGGTGTGTTTTGGTCTGGGTGTTGAAAGTGGCTTGATAGATTAGAGAAAAAAGGGGGGAAAAGAAAAAAAAGAGGAAATTGTTTGAAAATTTGATAAAATGAATACAGTGAACTAGACTAAAATGAAATGATGGAAGTAAAATAGAATTTGAAAAAAATGTACACAAAAGTAAAAAATACAGTAGAAAAAAATTAAAGAAAATATTTTTAATAAAAACTGAAACTAAAAATATTTTTTTTTCTTTATTGAAGAAAAAGAAAAATTAAAAAGAGGGGAAAAAAGAAAAGAAAAAAAGAAAATTGAATAGTGGGACTGGCTAACTGAAATACGACTGAAATTACTTCGTTTTCCCCTGGAAGTCAAACTATGAAGTGCTTTATAGTCCATAAACTAAAGCAGGCAGTGAGACTTGTGTTCTTGAAGAACAAGGTTGGCCCAGTTGGGCAGGGCTTAGTGTAATGGCTCCATTCTCCATTAGATGGCGCTACTAGCCTACTGGGGTAGATTGTTTTGGTGCTTGTAGGTACATATGTGCATGTGCGAGCAGTGAAAATGGAGTCACCCAGCTACCCAGTTTCTAGTATTGGAACTCTGTTCTCCCCGATCAGCAATTGTGCACCCGTCTTCTGTCTTCAGCTTTCGTCCACTCCCCCTTTTTCACTGTCCATGACCAAGCCCCAGGAAGTACCTCTCCCAAGTTTTGTCTCAGATGTGGCTGCCCTCCCTGGCCCCCAGTTCTGAGGCTGTGGCTTTGACCCACTCTGCCCTTCTGTGGAGGGTCTCACCAAGCAATGGCCGGGTGCCAGCAGCACCAAGGAATGCTTGCGGGCCCATGCTGCTGCCGATGCCCAGAGACTGCGGCCAGGTGCCATTTGTCCCAGAAAAAGTTCTCGAGACAGTGTAGCAGCAGCGTTTCAGGGATTATGGAAAATCACAACACACATCTGGTGCCAGGCTTCACCCACAACCACCTTGTTCCAGCACCAGCGAATGTGGCCATTCTCTATGGTCTGCTGGGCCCAGGTGGGCTCACAGCCTCTACCAAATGTCCTTCAAGTAGTGGAACCGCTTTTCCCTGTGTGTCCTGAGAACCTCCCGGACCCCACTCTGTTCCTGGGGATTCGCCCTTCCCACCAGAGCACCACCAGGTATAGAGCTTCGGAGTTGCAGCCTTTGCACTCCCTTTGTTTACAGTCTTAAGGAATTTAAACCATCTCCTTTCTCCTTTCTCCCTTTATAGTTTAGTCCCTGTGGCTGTTTCCAATTTTCCACTTTCTCTCCAGCTGCTTTTGTGGGGGTGCTTTACCCGTATTCTCCCCCCACCTGTCTCCGTCCTCTCTCTGCACACAAAAGCAGCTCCCTGCCCTCCGCGGCTTCTCAACCTCTCCATGCTGCATGCCTGCTGAATTCTTTAGTTCAGGTTGTGCAGATTGTTATGTTAATCCTTAAGTCAGTTTTCTAGGTGTGCAGGATGGTTTAGCGTTGGTCTGGCTGCATTTCATGGACATGAGACACACAAAAAGCTTCCATGCTGTTCTGCCATCTTGGTTCCTTCCCTTTAGTTAAAAGTTCTTAAACACAGAGCAGTTTAAACAAAATATGAAATCACATATATACAATAACTGAGCTCCTATATATCTGGAGAAAGACAGCTTTAAAGAATATATTAAAGTTTCACGTAAGGCATAAATTAATGGAATGTATTTTTTTTAATTCTGTTTTATTTCTGAGCTACCAAAGGAAAACAGTGAAATGGTATCAGTTCAAAGCACTTCATAAACTATCTTAGCTGACATGTTGTGTGAAAAATGTATAAAAGCAATTAAAATTAATGGTAACTTATTTTTTTAGTATACCCAAGGAATATTGAAATGATGTATCACAAAATAAAGGCATAAAAGCAAGACACAAATTTCAAAATTATACATTATTTCAGATATAATTTTTACCAATGAATTTCCAACTATGAATTAAAAACACAATTTCTTAAATTATGATGGTGACAAATTTCTCCACTTAGTACCATGACAGTATATGCCTGATAGGCTGATAAACTATGGTGAATTTAATCTGATTAAAATCCTCATTTGTGCCTTCCTTCTCCTTGGCTTATTGTATGGATGTTGAGTTTTATATCATCTGGCCTGGGGTATCACTTAGGAAATGCTGACTTTTTTTCTTTTTTCTGTCTTTTTACTTTCTACCACCACTGGGCTTCCTGAACACTCATAAGTCACTGCAGAACCAGGCACTTCAGGGAAGTGATTGATGATAGCAGCTACTGTCCTTGACAGATTTTGATCCCCACCAGAAATTCGGCATCCATCATGTGCCTGAAATACTCAGTTGTTCCTTGATGATTTAGTATCCCAAATTCTGTGTTCCACAATTTCTACTTAGAGTGGAAAAATCTGTCATTTTGGAAAAGATGCAATGATTTCCATTCTTTTTGAGTATCAGTAAGCTCATAACAACCTTATAGTGAAAGCTACATTGTGTCATATTGTTCATAATTAAAAGGAGAATCAATCACATGCTGCTCAATTCCTTGTAAATATTATAGTAGGTAACACCATCTTCCAACTAGAAAAAGTCTGTTCTGTGCATCAAATCATAGTGTATATAATATATGAAAGTTGTGTATATCAAGTTATGCCATGATATAAAATATAAAATACATTTTTGCTAATTTAGCATATTTCCATATTTTTCTTTGTCAATACTTATCAAATATCATTTTTTCAGATAGTTTAAGATGCCAAATAAATGTAATTAATCATTTTACTTTACTGTTTGATTAGAAATTTTAATACAGACACTAACAAGGATGTACAACTTTTCAAGTGAAAGAAAAAGTTCAAAGTTAAGGAAAAGTTGAATGTTATAAATAGGTAATAAGAATACCTGCTTATTTTCTGCTGATTTTTTTCAAAGTTATCTGACTTCCTTGAATAAGAAAATTTTTAGAAGAGATACCATAAAAGCCATGAGGTTGTAAGTCTGATGAAAAGACAAGTGTTTTATACATAAAAATGACAATCCATAAAGAAAGAATGACCAACTTAAAGAAAACAAGGCAGATATAACTATTTCACAAGATATTCTTTTGAAAATATTCTTTATTTTAATATATTCTGTTTTGTAAATTTAATGTTTCATATATGATGTTTTATGCAGTACTTCTCAACTTTAACATACTTAAGAATAATTTGTATAACTTGTTGAAACAGAATGATGGGAATAACTCCAGACATTTTGAGTTGGTTAGTCTGGGGTATGTCCATGAAATTTATATCTTAAAAATGCCCAGAGTTTGAGGATTTTTCCAGGAAGTGGGCCATATTTTGAGTATGACTGCTTTGGGATTAAAATATTAGAAATACTTATTTCTTTCAGATATTAGTCTGTAGGGAACTGGGCTAGGAGAAAATGTATATGGCAGTCCTTATACTTTTCTATGAATTGTTCTCCATCAGTGAGCAGTGATGTGTTGATAATGCCCGAGGCTTCTATGCCCAGCTCTCTTCTGGGTATGACTTAGTCCCTTTATTACAGAGCTTGTTTCTCCTGGTGCCCGGAAAACTTTTGAGATTCCCTCCTCCTTAGTTTGTTCTTCTAACTTGCCCATGAATACTCTAGAACTGCTTTTCTAGTATGAGTGTTAGAACTAAGTTCTTTAGTAACAGGCATCTTGTCTTTCCTGAGCATCCTGGCACCCGAAGGGCTTAATTAGTTTCTGTCAGCTAGTCATAGTAAGTCTTCAACATATACTTATGGAATAAATATGTAAAACCTGAAATGTGATTCATGGTATGAGTTAGTTGGTCCTTATCTAAGCACCCCCTCCACGCCGTTTTCCCCACAATGTGTTATAAACTTTTGTAACCCAACTCACTAATGGCAATTATGACACATATAATCACTGAGATATTCATTTGTCTCCTCAGTTAGAATGTTTTCTTTGACAATAAGCTCTACTTTCTTTTTACCTCTAGATTCTCAGCACCATGCAAGTGATTGGCATGACCAATACAAGCATTGTATGACCATGCTTAATAAATGTTTACAGTATATACTGAGTGATTTCTATTCTTTAAAAAAATGTTTTTTAATGTTTTATTTATTTATTTTTTAGAGAGAGCGAGAGAGAACATGCATGTACACACAAGTGGGAGAGAGGCAGAGAGAGAGAGGGAGATAGAGAATCCAAAGCAGGCTCAAGACACTGAGCCATCAGCACAGAGCCCAATGTAGGACTCGAAATCACAAACCATGAGATCATGATTTGAGCCAAAATCAAGAGTTGGACACTTAACCACCTGAGTCACCCAGGTGCCCCCCTTTTCTATACTTTTTATTTGAAAATGTACAAGGGTATATCTCCTTTGAAACTTAATTATCTCCTCAACTTTTTTTCAACTTAAGGTCTGCTTCTTTTACGATTCCTTTTCTAAACCTCCAGGCTACATACGGTTCTGCCATTCTGTCCACTAATAACATTCTATTCCATGTCTCAGCACTTATCCATGTGTCATTATACGTTTATTTTGTAACATTTTATTTAAAAAATCCTCTAAAATCTTTAAGGTAACAAATATTTATATTGTGGTTTATTATTTTATTTTATAATGCAATTTAAAAAATGTGTTGAAGCAGTATATGAAATTATTAAAAGAACCTAATGTTCATGAAATTATTCAAATGAGTAAGAAACAATTATTTAAAGAATGATAGGTTTATTTTCCAATTATACTAAACATTGCTGGACTTTTTACTTTGTCCCTATTTATTTGTAGTCAGTGCATAGATCAATGTGCTATTTAATTGTAAATCTCCAATAGCTTTCTAATGGAGAGAGCTTTGAGATACAAGTGATAAAAAGTTTACATTGAAATATTCAGCCAAATCATCCAAACTATAGAATAATAGGTAATTGGGGAAATTGTCCAACCAAATAAAAAATGAGTATAAACAATTAAATTTTACAGTTGAAATAAGCTTAGTATAATTATATCATAGATTATCCAGGAAATCGATAGCTATAACTTTATCAAGGAGCCATCATCAACAGGATCAACTGGGAAAAATAGGTGTATAATATTCATAAAATTGAACGCTTACTCTAAATTCACAATTTTTCAAAGGTAAAAGACTTAGATATAAGAAGGAAGGAATTATAGGATATGGTGCAGAAATACTTCTAAGTGGAGTCACAAAGATGTCCAGAAAAATAATCATTTAAAATGAATTAGGATTTATAGTGATGAGAAAGTTCTTAAAAGAATATATATTTGTTTATATATTTCTTTACACACAGAGAGAGAGAGAGAGAGTGAGAGACAGAGACAGAGAGACAGAATGAGCAAAGACTTGGCTGTGTGAAACACAGGTGTGAATTTCAAGTAGTTCATTTTAGTTGTGGAGCAGGCAAAGGAGAAGTAGAAGATGATGGGTTAGAAAAATAAATAGGAAGGACTGAAAATGGGGTACTGAATAACATTTAAGCTATTGTTCTGGCACTTGTGCTAGAAAATAATAGATTTCTTTACAGAAGCCAAACCCACCAAAATTCTTTGAGTAGGCTATCTGTTGAAATTTGACCTTATAAATTCCTGAAAATAATCATAGGTGTACGTCTTGATGTCACCTTGTTAGTTTCTAAAAGCGAGCGTATCTTTGGAGCCTAGATATCCTATTTAATCTTAAGTATAGATGTATTACTTAGTATTTTTTAATAGATATTGTTCCCCAGAACTACTTTCATTCATTTGTGTATCTCACGCTACAATTTCTATTCTGATTCCCCAGAAATGTTAGGTTATTTTCAGTTTCTATTTGAAATAAAAAGGAACTGAAACATACTACTCGCAAAGAAAGATGATTTTTTTTTTCAAATTTACGTGAGAATGGTACAATAGTATTAGTGACCTAAATGACAAAGTAAATTTTTAAAAATTACTTACATGGAAGTATGTTATCACTTTTGACACTCTCTTACCAGGTAAATGCTATTTTAATGGCTACTTTGTTTAGCAGCAACGACGTCTCAAAGAACAGCAAGCTGTGTAACCTTGATAAGACTTATGTGAAAGGAATACATATGATTTAAAACGAATTAAACGTCCGGCTCCTCATGGAAGGACTTATTCAGTGATTACCCAAAAAAGATATGTGAACAAAATACTTTTAATTTCAACACACTGATAATTGCACTCTCTGCTGTCAAACATTTTAGAAGGAACTGTGCAAATGTGTTATCTTACAGCAGAGATAACAATTCAGGTGAAATCCTTAAAAATGAGCCTATTTCTATTATTGCAAGAGAAACTTGTCATGAAATTAAAACGACAAATTATACTCCAATACAGCTAACACTACACTGAAATGTATCAATAATGAAATAATTCAAAATATTTACAGAATTTTGTCACTATAGGAAATAATTAATGCTAAACATTTAGGAGAAGTTTACAAATGGGGAAAGGAGCTAGATTAACCATTCTGATTGAAAATTAAACATGTGCTTCTCACAGGAGAACCTCTTTAGGAAAATTTTGAAGGGCAGTATTTTAAGGAGCCATTTATAGAATTTATCTGTGTTTGATATTTCTCTGTTTTTTGGTTTACGTATCTCAGATGGCATAGTATTATTTTGGAAGGTATTGTGAAAAAGGAAAATGATAAAAGCAGAAGGGTATTATATCCATCGACCAGAGAATAGAGATATTTATATACTACTAAGAGAAAATACTTTAAATAAAATCAGATAAGACACAAATGGGAAAAAATACTGTAAAAAAGCAAGAACCTGGAAATGTCCCACCATACAAAGTCTAAAAAGTACAGATTGCCAGAAAAATTTAAGGTAGAGGCTTCATTATAATTCATTGGTATTATCAGTCACGTTCTTCCTAAGGTATCAGGGGTCCATAAGATTTGTTATCTGGTTGAGCAATCATTTAAGAGATTCCAAGAATTGAAAGCCACTTTGGAAAACTTGGGCCTATATTCCTTAGAAATGCATTTAATAACTTTTTAAAAGACATTCTATGCAGCATAGGCAATTATAATTGATTTATTTATAATTTCCCAATCCTAGAATTTAAGGACATTGACATTACTTATTACATTCTCTATGGTTTCTGTGATTTCTACCCTAGAATTTCCATCTTCTATGGCATGCAAATACACACACACATACCTGCACACACACCATTAGAAAGTTATTTCCTGTCAATTTCCATAATGTAAAGATTTCTGTAATTCTCAGAATAATCATCACTGAGGGTACTCTCAACACATCATATTAATTTCCCATTATTAAAAAAGAATCTACCTCAGTCATTCCAAATTTTATAAGAATATTATACTTTCCTCTTTACTAAATTGAGTAACTTATAAATGACATAAACCTATTTCTATTTAGCTTTCCAATTTAAGAAAATGTTATCTGGGTCTTTGCTCAGAGGATATGGAGTATAGTTAAAAACTAAATAAAAATTTGCCCCTTACTTTAAAAAAATATAAAGTCTCAATCCTAATAACTGTATAAGTACATATTGTTGGTGGCTCTATAAGGCAAAGGGTTCAATTTTTCTTCAATTTAAGCAAACTTTCTTCCATATTGATATACTTGCTATTGAAGTAGACTTAAGTTTGAAGATTTTAAAAATATACTTTTAAAAACATTCATGTATTATTTGTTTTCTGAATGAATTTAAATTTAAACAATATTTCCCACTTAATGTGAGGTAAAATAACTTAAAATACCTTAAATTTAACTAAAATACTGAAAACAAAGAAATGAAATTATTTACTCTATGGCATTATAAGAGTTTCTCTGGAGTTTCATTTGACCTCCTCTCAGGTCAAATAATGCTGAGGCTGCCATGGAAGATTTGTCCTTCACATGCTTTATCACTTAATATTTTCTGTGTAACAAGCCTCCAACAGAACTTAGTGTTTGAGAGAAAAGCCATGTATTTAGTTTTTGACTCTTAATTCAGCAGTTAAGTCTGTAAGAGTAGAGTTTAACAATAGAAAAGTCCCTTGCTTAAAACAGGTGTTTCTTGGGGGAATCTAGGTGGCTCAGTCAGTTTAGCATACGACTTTAGCTCAGGTCATGATTTCACTGTTCCTGAAGTCCTGCAACCAGCTCTGGGCTGACAGCTGGGAGCCTGGAGCCTGCTTCAAATTCTGTGTCTCCCTCTCTCTTTCTACCCTCCCGCCCCTCCCCACCCCTGCTTGTGCTCGCTCTGTCTCTCAATAATAAACATTAAAATAATAAAAAACACGTGTTTCTTTTTAATGTTTTATTCAATGAAATTAAATAAGGAAGATGCTATACTTCAGAGATGAAATCTCCATGTTAAATCTTTTAACATGGAACATGACAGTATAATAAGACACCAAGAGACTCCCCTACTAACATTCTGTTACACTCCATTGTACACAATCATGTATTTCCTGTTGCTGATCAAGATCAGTCACCTCACCCAACATATTAACCACATATTTTGTCTGCTTGGTCTGTGACATAAGAAATTCCAAATGGCCAGAAGGAAAAACTCAAATTTCAACATAACAGATAAGAGTTCACACACAGTGTAAACTTTCCTCCCTTGGGTACCAAGGCCTGTAAAATTCAGAGGACAAAATCAGCTGGACAGGAAGCAATACTTTTCGTTTTGTGAGGTAGAAATCATGTGCTGTCTCGCTTTTACCTTCATCCTTTGTTTCCTGAATTCAGAGGCACTGGCTATAGTTGAAACATCATTATATAGTATACTGGATGATGACATGGGCACCATCTTGCAGGACAACACTCCACACTCAAGAAGTGTGGTATCTTTCATCTGGAGCATCTCTCAGCATCTTCATAGGCCAGAGAGAAAGAGGAGACTTCCTCCTGGTCAGGTATTTCTGGTGATGAGGGGGCTTAAAATTGATGAACTGTATAAGCTTCAGCTTGTTGAATAACTTATTTTATTTAATATCAGGAAATTTTCCATCATCAGAAGCAATGCTACATAGGACAAGATGGTGATGAGTAAAGCTTTCACCAGGTTTCCAGATTATGGTTCCGGCAGAATCATAGATGGCAAGGAAGGCAAATCAGTATTCTATTCCAGCAAGATAAACCACTTCCATTTCCATATATAATCACCCTGCCACAAGTACTCTCATTGGGGGGCCTGCGGTTGGTCACTGTTCTAGGCAACTTGTAGGTAGCCAAGACAGTCTTGGTGAGAAGCAGTTCATATCTTTTTTTCATGTACAACTTACTTTCCACCTCTATGCCTTATTATTGTTTTTTTAATATAAACAATCATGTGAATATTACCATTTCTGGGGAAATAAGTCAACTGATATCTACCAAGTAAGAGGTCTTAGATAATTATTGAAAGTGTCCAGGTCTTTTTGAACATGGCATACAGACGTCTCACTAGTTACAGCTTATTTTAGGAAATTTACCCGTATGATTTTCTCCAAAGTTCATTGTTTTCAATCTTATAATCTAGTGCCTTATTCTCTAATCTTGTTCCTACACATCCTTGAACTATAACCACCTGCTGTTTGTTTCCTATCAAAAGTTATCAGTGGCTGACACTTTGGGTGTCACTGGATTCTCTAAGTAAATACAAGTCAGCCAACCCTTCTTTTTGGTATCCCTATTCAAACCTAGTAGCCTAATGCACAATGCAATACAGAGAGTTATGCATTTCTTCCAAATTTAATAAGTTTTAAGCATTGTGACACTCTGGGCAAGTGGTTCAAATGAAGCAATTGGGTTTTCCCTGCAGAAAGTATATCCTAATATACTACAGAGCAAAAGACACTAAGTAACATTATTGAAATGACAGATCCATCACTTTTAGTGAGATTTTTTGCTCAGTTGGGTACCAGTGTTTCCTCAATAACAGTATGTGTCACCATATTATCTTGGCAAGATGTCCCAATGTAATGGATATGAGTGATGATCTGTGGGGTGGAAAGATGATTAAATATTCTATGATGTAAATAAGTCACTAATCCAGAAAGGTGACATACAGTATGGTAGGAGAGTGATTTTTTTTCAATGCTTTTTTTTCAAGAACCACATCTCTGTAAAAGGAGTTACTATTTGATTACAATAATTCAGTTAGGTAATTAAAATCAGGATGTGATAAAAGTTCATGAACTTGGGGCGCCTGGGTGGCGCAGTAGTTAAGCGTCCGACTTCAGCCAGGTCACGATCTCGCGGTCCGTGAGTTCGAGCCCCGCGTCAGGCTCTGGACTGATGGCTCGGAGCCTGGAGCCTGTTTCCGATTCTGTGTCTCCCTCTCTCTCTGCCCCTCCCCCGTTCATGCTCTGTCTCTCTCTGTCCCAAAAATAAATAAAAAACGTTGAAAAAAAAAAGTTCATGAACTTTTTTCTAATCTTTGATGAAGGATTTCTTCTGGCTAATCCCGGGTTGATAAGCAAGATGAGCTAGATTCTTCTCTGTCAAGAGAGCTAATAGTAGGACTCTGCCAGTGGCTTTATAAACCCATTTCAACTATATATTCAGAAACCAGAGAAGTAACCACAAGTTGTGATTACAGAACTACTGGATTCACTCAAAGATTGAAATAGGCCAAATAGAATATATGCTTTGATCGTAAGTTGCTACAGTGATTGCCATTTTCCTGTCTCTGATGTAGGTGCCCTTGTTACAAGTCTAGGTATCTTGTACAAGTTCCTTTAGGAAGTGCCAGGTGGGAGATGTATAATATGAATTTTTGCTAAAAATGCAGAGGATACTTGCCCATCATTCAAGGGTTTCTAGATCTGAAAACTGATACAAAATTTAGAAACTTAGTAGGACCATAGATCTTGAGGATTGCTCAAGTTTTGTCATTGTTTGTTGATCTTGCTTATCTTGTTTGCAAGATCAGTTGCAAAATTTTTTGGTTGACAAAGTTGGGGAGGAAGTTTTCTATTATTTCAGCATGGGTGACGTATCTTTTGTTGTCCTAGGCAACCTTGATCAATTGGTCATCATTTTATAAATTTATTGTTCTACCATTCTGATGACTGTATCGACTCTGTTGTTTATTGTGACAACCAGACCAGTGTCCCTGACTGCTGAGTACTACTACCTTATTCTGTACTCTGGGACTCATCATCCCCAATGAAGTCAGAGGGTCCATTCCAATGGAAATATAGTTCTTACATCAGTGGCCTAGAGATCATCGATACTAAAATTATTTTCAATGTTGTAATGCTCCCCTCACCAATACATACTTCAATACTGCAGCATGAAAGGTATGTATTGTATTCTCTGTGGAACAAAGTTCGGGTTGGTAAGAATGCATTGGATATGATAAATCTCAACATTTCCATCAAAGTAATTTTTTAGTTTATTTTTTATAGAGAGAGGTTGCTAAGCATATTTATCCCATGTTTCTACTTAATCCAGTTTGACTTAATCAGTAAAGTACCTAATCAGAATCATTTTTGGAAATGTAAGTTAGACATTACAGTCAGATTCTTTAAAAGGCTCACTTTTATAGATAATTATTACCTTGTCACTCAACATAGAACTCAAAAGGAACATGTAATGTTTTGGAAATATCTAAGCCTTTGGATTGCAACAGAAATGGGTTTGAATCCACCCTTTGAAACTTGATCTGTTACATTGTGTAAATTATTGAACCTTTATGAGTGTCATTATCTGTCATAAAATATATGACATTATCTTTCATAAAACTGAATTTCATATAAAGGTCATTGTAAGAATCATATAAATGTCTAATAAGTGGTAATATTGTAAAAGCAATTTCTTATTAAATGAAGGTGAGAATAAATAAAATTAAATGGTGGTATTTCTATTCTAATTTTCATAGTCTCTGCTGGGTGGCTACAAAGTGGTTGACTAGAGTACTTTGAAACTGGGGATTAGAATCTATCTATCTATCTATCTATCTATCTATCTATCTATCTATCTATTTCCTGGCTATGTGATAGTCAAACTTCCCTGTCTAAACCATGTGTATGTTTTTATTGTGAGTCATAAGTGGTGGCTTAAGCGCTTCTGAAACTGAATTCAAAAAATATATACTGAAACAGTGCGTGTACACAGGCAATAGAAACACAACTCTTTAACTTGAATTAATGCAAACAGAGCAGTTCCATGTTGACAGCTAACTATTATTTATGAGAAGATGATATATTACTTCAAGTTCTCCTGACAGTCTTTATATATATTTCTTTTACCCAGGACAGTTGCAATTTAATAGTGCATTAAAAGACCATGTGCTCTGCCATTTGTCATATGCTATATTTGTATAATCTATGCTATTTCCTTCTTGAGTCCTAATTAATCTAGCAAACACCTCATTACCTTTTTAAAAACCTGACTCTATTTTAATGTTAATTATTAAACTATTGCAACACTGACACAATAAGTACACACATACACATATATTTTTTGATATCCAGAAAATTCATAGGGTATTGGGGAAACTTGCTTTATGATCTCACTTTATCATGTTTAATTTTAGCTTTCCTTTATAGGTCTGGCTTTGCCTTATGCTACATAATATTTATTTTTACAGCCTTGTAAACAAATGCAAAGACAATTTTGTATACTTTTTTGTGTGTGTGTCACACGATGACACACAGAATATCCACCCTCCTATTATTAAGAAGTCTTGCTAAACTTTGTGATCATCCCAGACACATATAGACTCTGACTATGAGCTTTTGAAGTACAAAATACCAGGTAGAAAAATACCCCAGAATATTCCTACGTTTGTACTGCAAAACTGGGTATATTGAAAACCATTTTCCTTAGTGCAATGTCTCCAAACTTCACAGAGAATACAAGCAAAACAAGCAAATAAAAACACACATATGGCATAAGTCAGTAGTTCAGCCTCTCATTTAATAATTAATTAACAGATTTAGTCCATGTTTTACGAAAATGATGCTGAGGAGCCAGTGGGGATGAAGACCAGAAATCTACATTTTAAATAACCTAAGGAAGGAGTTCCTTGAGTAAATTTTGAAAAACACAGTTGTAAACTGTATGTGCTATTCATTTTTGTGTTTCTTCCTGATGTCTATGATATCACATAAATGGATTTTTTAATGTTTTTTAAAACATACCTCTTTAGGAGCGCCTGGGTGGCTCAGTCAGTTAAGCATCTGACTTTGGCTCAGGTCATGCTCTCGCATTTCATGAGTTCGAGCCTGCATTGGGCTCGGTGCTGACAGCTCAGAGCCTGAAGCCTGCTTCAGAGTCTGTGTCTCCTTCTCTCTCTCCCCCTCCCCCACTCGTGCTCTGTCTCTGTCTCTCAAAAAATGTATGAACATTAAGAGACAATTTTAAACATACCCGGTTTTCCCTCAAGAATAACATTTCTAAAAGATACCATTTTTTTTTCTGCATTCTTATTACCATTTGGAGGTAAACTAGAATTTAAAAAAATGGATTTCTTAAAACAACAGTGCAAGAATGAATCATGCATTTGTCCCACGTGCACAAAGGACAGATGCACACAAATGTACAACAATAAATAGGGATAAAAAGAAAGCCAAGGAGCAGTCAAAAGCTGAATGATTGAAAATGCGGTTCTCAGCCTTAAGAGACTTAGAAATATGTTGTCATTTGGATAATAATTGGTTTCCTATGCATTAAGGATGAAAGCCTGAAATGTCAGTAGCTCATCAATTACCATCTAGTAGCGTCCTGTGATGTGCTTTCTTATCAGACTTCAATTTTGAGCCTTAATAGAATTTTATAAAAGCTCTTCTACTTGTATTTAATTTAGACTTTCAATAAGTGCTGTATTTCAGGAAGAAAAAAAGTATGTTTCTAAAGGCGATATTTTAAGATCATATTGGTCCTACTTGAGACAAAGCCCTTTGCTAGTACATCTAGGATGGAGAAAAATACAAAGCTTGTCCTTCTCAGTGAGGAAAAAAAAATGAGCTCAATAAAATTGACTGTCTTTCTATATAACCAATTTTACTTGGTATCCTGGAGTCTTTGTAATCTGCATTGTTAGTGCATATACCAAATACTTAATAAAGTCTCATTTTGTGCCTAGGAATCATGTAAAGTACTGAACTAACAAACATAGTTAAGTCCTTGACCCATCACTGCCTGTGGAAAAGTAATAGTTGGAAGGCTTATTTTTACTTAAAATGAGTAAAAAGTAATGGATTTCCAAAAGTATAAATCAGATGTTAAAATAGTAAGTAAGAGATTGCTTATATTTTATATATTAACCAAATGAAAATAAGACAAAAATCTGAGTTTATTTGCAAGTGCTATACAAAAGAAATTCTATAGACGCCATATTCACCATCTGAGACCTTACATACTAAACAAAAGAACAGAAAGATAAATACATAAAGATGTCATATGAAGTATGTTGAGTTTTATAGAAGGAGAGTAGGGTAAACCGGGATAACATGTAAGAGGAATTAAAAATATGTATACATTGTGCTCCAGATAAAACATTAATGTGTATAGTAACAGGAATAACTAAATAATGGGGAAAATATCTTATGGCCTATAAATTATACATTATATATATGTATATATAGAGAGAGATAGATGTATACACACACATATATATGTGTATATATGTATATATATATATATGTATATACATATTCCATTCATCTATTGTGGATAATTGGTGGATTCTATATCTTGGCTACTTTAATAGTGTAATAAATATAGGAGTACATGTATCTTTTAGAATTAGCGCTCTTGGTTTTAGGGGGTAAATACCCAGTAGCAGGATGATTGGATCATATGGTAATTCTATTTTTAATATTTTGAGGAACTTCTACACTGTTTTTCAAAGTGGTTGCAGCAATTTGCATTCCCACCAACAGGGCACAAATTTTCCTTTTTCTCCACGTTCTCACCAACGCTTGTTATTTCTTGTCTTTTTTATTTTATCCATTCTGACAGATGTAAAGTGATATCTCGTGGTTTTAATTTGCATTTCTCTGATGACGATTGATGTTGAGCACCTTTTCATGTATCTGTTGACCATCTATATTTCTTCTTTGGAGAAATATCTACTCGGGTCCTCTCCTCATTTTTAATGAGATTATTTGTGATTTGGGGGTTTTGGTGCCAATTTGTGTACATTATTTATGTATTTTGGATATTAATTCCTTATCAGGTAAACCATTTACAAGTATCTTCTCCCAGTAAATAGGTTGCCTTTTTGTTTTGTTGATGGTTTCCTTTACTGTACAAAAGCTGTTAATTTTGGTACAGTCCCAGTCATTTAATTTTGCTTTTGTTTCACTTGAGGAGACCTATCTAGAAAAACATTCCTACACCTAATGTCAAATAAATTACTGTCTATGATTTCTTCTAAGAGGTTTATGGTTTCATGTCTCATATTTAGGTCTTTAATCCATTTTGAGTTTATTTCTGTGTATGGTGTAAGAAAGTGGTTCAGTTTCTTTTTCATGTCACTGTCCAGTTTTTCCAGCACCATTTGTTGAAGAGACTGTCTTTTCCCCCACTGCATATTCTTGTCCCTGTTGTTGTAAATTGATTGACCATATAACCAGGTATATTTCTAGACTTTCTATTCTGCTCCATTGATCTATGTGTCTATTTTTGTACCCCTACCATACTGTTATGATATTGATCTTATTTTTATAGTTCATGTTTATATGTTTACATTTTTGTTTTAGATTACTTACTTTGGGCTAGAAATTACTTATTCAACCAATTTTTAAATAAATACTTCTATCCAATGTGATTAAACTCAGATATTCTCTGCATGTGGGGAGGTCTAAAGTTTAACCTCATAGTTTTTATTACTTCATTATTTATGCATTCTTTCTTGGTTAAAACTATTACCTAATAGAGTGATATGGAATGATCAGGGTTTTTTTTTTAATCACTTTAATTTTTTAAAGTAGTTTAGGTTTTCAACAAAATTGAGAGGAAGGTGCAGATATGTCTCCTACATCTCTTGTCCCTACACATGCATAGCCTCCCCATTATCAACATCATTCATCAAAATGGTACTTTTTTTTTCTTTATTAAGAATGAACATACATTGACACATTATAATGATCCAGAGTTCATTTTACCTTAGGGTTCACTCTTGGTGATGTACATTCTATGGGTTTGAACAAAAGCTTAATGATGTATATCCATCATTGTAATATCATATAGAGTATTTTCACTACCCTAAAAATTCTCTGTGCTCAGCCTATTTATCTCTCTTTATTCCTACCCATGGCAATCACTGATCATTTTACTGTCTCCATAGTCTTGCCTTTTCCAGAATATTGTATAGTTGGAATTATATAGTATGTAGCCCTCTCAGATAGACATCTTTCACTTAGCAATATGTATCTTCATAGCTCAATTCTTCATGCTGCACTACCTTGAGGCTTGCCCAACTTATCTGGAATTCTGTACTTGCAAGTGACTGGATGAGTGAACCCCAACACCTCTGCACTTCCCTGGGCAGCCTGCCCTGGGTCTCGCAGGGCTTGCTCCTTAAACTGCCTCCCAGGCTAAAGCCACCACAGGAAAAACAGAGGGAACATTGTTCCTCCCCTCTTGGCTTTTAAACCAGCCAGCTTGCAAATATGGCTTCCCTGTCAAAGTTCAAAACTGTGTGGCTCTGGGAAAGTTACTTAACTTCTCTGTGGTTCAGTGTTCTTTTTTTGAAAAATGCATATGGAATGATACCCTCCCAAGAGGGATCCTGGGACTAGGGACATCCAAGGCTGCTGCAGAAGGTTTCACTCACCCCTACCTACTCCTCTCTCCCAACTTCCATCCTTCTCCCAAGGGCCCATCCCTGAAAGCATCCACTTGGTTGCCCGTTCCTGTCTTCCAGGGCACCTTTCATGCACCCCACGCTGCCCACCCTTATACATGGTAAGAGTGCCCTGCTCTAAGTCCCTCAGCCACTCCAAACCCTTAGTCCACTCCCTCTAGCTGCCTCACCCCTGGATTCTCTGCTTCACTATATGGCAAAATTGCTCATCCACTACTCTTCCTCATCCACCCCCTTCTGATCCCACCCCGTATGGACTCTCTCCCACCATTGCCCCAGTCAAGATTCCCAAGAGTGTCCACTGTCTGAATGTGGCTGCCAGGATCCCTGACTCTCTCAATTTCCTTCTGACCCACTTATCCTAGGATGTGCCATATCCTAGAATCCTGAAGTCATGCTACCTCTTTTTTAAGTTTTTATTTAAATTCCACTTAGCATAGAGTGTAATATTAGTTTCGGGTGTACAAAATATAGTGATTCCATACAATGCCCAGTGCTCAACACAGCAAGTGCACTCCTTAATTCCCATCACTTATTTCACCCATCCCCCCACCTCCCCTATGGAAGCCATCAGTTTGTTCTCTATAGTTAAGAATCTGTTTCTTAGTTTGCCTATCTCTTTTTTTTCCTCCCTTTACTCGTCTGTTTTCTTAAATTCTATGTATAAGTTATATGGATTTGTCTTTCTCTGACTTATTTTGCTTAGCCTAATACTCTCTAGCTCCCTTCATGTCCTTGCAAAGGGCAAGATTTCATTCTTTTTAATTTCTTTTAGTATTTTATATTTGAAAGAGAGACAGAGCATAAGCAGGGGAGGGGCAGAATTTGAAGCAGGCTTCAGGCTCTGAGCTGTCAGCACAGAGCCCAACGTGGGGCTTAAACCCGCAAGCAGTGGGATCGTGACCTGAGCCGAAGTCATATGCTCAACCCCAGTGGAGCCATCCAGGCACCCAAGCTTTCATTCTTCTTTATGGCTGAGTAATATTCCATCATATGTGTATATATATATATATATATATATATATATATATATATATAATACTATATATTATATAGTATATATAATTATATATATAAATATATATACTAATTCTTTATCCATTCATCAGTCAATGGACACTTGAGCTGTTTCCATAATTTGGCTATTGTACATAATGCTGCTAAAAACATTAGAATGTGTGTATCCCTAATTCAAAGGGATACATGAACCCTGAATTAGGGATACCTATTGAAAATTCACATTATATAAGTAAGCTTCCCTGTGGATTTTCAGAAGAATGTTGGGAGAATGATTCTATATAAGACTAAAATTCTTCCTTGTCAAACACATAGAAGCCAGAGGGAGCCATTTTTGAGGGCTTATATTAATAAATATTACTGCCTACCTTGAAATTACTTCTTGGTGAAACCCTGAGACTTTAGCTTATGTATGTGATTATTAGCAGCTGGAAAAGTTTTTGCATACTAATCTCAGTTACCTTTACTTAGCTTTTCTAATAAAATAAATATGTTTAGGCTGGTTTTCTTTATATCCACTGGCATTCACTAGTCACCACCACCATCGTCTGGAGTGGCAACCTACCTACACACTTTCCATTTCCATTCTTTCCCTGCCCTAAGCCATTCTCCACTTTTAGTTTACTTTATAGTTAATTGGACTTTTTAGAGCCATAGATTTTTATCAGTTTGCAAGCCTAATTATTATCCATGTATTTCTTCCCACTCTTGTGTTACGAATGGGAAAATTTTGCCTCAGAAGGCAGAGATCCAAAAGACAGAGCTATCTAATGTTAGAATACATGTTCATTCAAATGCTTCCGTGTGCAATTTATTCCCACTGTAAAGGCATTATAAATTTTGATTATATTATTTTGAAATACTGTAAGTGTTGAAATATGGTACTATTAATATATATTTTCCAACATATCCATAGCCTTTTCTTTGTACATTACAATATACATTTTGAAAACTTTGCAAAACATGAACTATCAAATCACTTAAAAAAACTACTTTTAAATTTTGTAATCATTGTATTATTTTTTATCATGATAAGTGTGCCCTTTATTTTTAAGAGTTATGTTTTTAAAGTTTATTATTTTGAGAGAGAGAGTGTGAGTTGGGGCGTGGCAGAGAGAGAATCCCAAGCAGGCCCCGCGCTGTCAGCACAGAGCCTGATGCAGGGTTTGATCTCACCCTGAGCCCAAATCAAGAGTCAGATGCTTAACTGACTGAGCCACCTAGGCACCCCAATAAGTATACTCTTTAATACCATTCCCTATGTCCTCCTTCCCCCCGCCCACCTCCTCCCTTGTAACCAGTAAACTCTGAGAGTTGTCAAAAAATTGTTTTCTAATTAAAACAAAAATAAATAAAAATTAAAAAAAGTTTTGAACGCTTGCTCTGTATTTTTTTTAATACATTGAAACTATGTTATCTAAAATACATGTGTCCCAATTAAGTCAGTCTTTATAAAGTTTCTAAGGTTACAATGGAATGATTCACAATTATATCCTCAAAGAAAAGAACTATTGTTATTATGATCTTTACAAAAAACTAACTTTATGTATTTGGTTATAAATTTCACTTTTAGGAAAGAGTATTGGCTATCAGCAGTTACAAATATTTCAAGCTGTGGTACCTGTGTGGCTCAGTCGGTTGAGCATTTTACTCTTGGTTTGGGATCAGGTTATGATCTCGCGGTTCGGGGGTTCTAACCCTGCATGGAGCTCCATGCTGACAGCACAGAGCCTGCTTGGGATTCTCTCCCTCTCTGCCCCTCCTCTCCTTGCATGTACTCTCTCTCTCTTCTTCTCTCTCTCAAAATAAATCAACTTAAAAAACACCCAAATATTTCAAGATAATAGCAAAATAAATTAGAAAAATTAGCTAGGATTTTTTTCTGGTCATTGAAAGTCATTTCGTATATAATCTAACAAAAGGAAATATTTCCTATTGTCAGGTAGGAATTAGCTTTGAACTAAACTGGAAGGAACTGATAGTTATCAGCTATATGTAAGCATAATTATAAATATGGTTTTTCATTTTAATTAGGTATAACTTGCGTACAGTAAAATTTACCCTTTTTACTTTCGTAAATATATTGTCATGTGACTACCACCAATATCAAGATAGGGAACTGCTCCAACACTTAAATAAGACCTTTATGTTCCTTTATAGACGGTGCTTCCCTAGTATTGCCATTGACTTGTTTTCTGTCTCTATAGTTTTGTGTTTGTAAGAAAGCCAAATAAATTGAATCATGCAATATAAAGCTTTTTTATTGTTTTTTTTTTCCAATTTGAGATTCTTTCAAATCATTGCGTTTATTATTCAACTATTCACTTGTATTTCAGAGTTGTGTTCCACTATATGGGTGTAACACATTTTGTTTATTGGTTTCACAGTTAAAGCACAATTGGCCTGTTTTCAGTTTCTGTTGATTCCAAACAAAACTGTCACAAATATTTGCATATAGATTATTGGGTGAGTGCACATCTTTTACTTCACATAGATAAATGCATGTAATTGATTGGTTATCGGGTAAGTGCCCTTTTAACATTATAACAAATTGACAAAAATTTTTCCAAAATAGCTATACCATTTTGAATTCCAAAGAAAATTGTTGTGACTTCTAGTTGCTTCATATTTTTGGTAATACCTGGTAACTTTTAGCCATTTAAACACATATAGTGACATCTAATTATGGTTTGAATTTGTCCTTCCCAATGATTTGATGTTGAGCATTTTCTTTTGTACTCATTGGCCATCCATATTTCTGTTTTGGAGAAGTGTCCAAACATTTTGTCCAATTTGGGGAATATTTGCTTTTATTTTTGTTGAACTTTGAGAGATCTTTGTATTTCTGAATAGAGCTATCAATTACATATTAGCATGTATTGATATATTTCTCTCATTCTGTAACTTGTCTTTCACTCCTTTAATAATATATATTTTGCCAAAGTGCATAACATTTTGATTGTGGTAAAATCCAATTTATGTTTTATTTTATGGTTTGTGCTTTCAGGGTTGTATCTAAGAAATCTTTGCCAAATGTAAGATTTACCCCTATGTTTTCTACTAAGGATCTTTGTTTTTTATTTTACATTCCATTTAGGTCTATGGTACATTTTAAGTTTTTTATTTGGGTAAGAGGTATATGATATGAGTTGAGTTCCACTTTTAGCCAACATATATCTAATAGTTCCAGCACTATTTATGAAAAAACTATCCTTTCTCTGAAGAGTTATCTTTAAACCTTTATTGAGGGGCACTTAGGTGGCTCAATTGGTTAAGTGTCTGACTTCAACTTAGGTCATGGTCTCATGGTTCCTGAGTTCAGCCTGCATAGGACTCTCTGCTGTCAGCGCAGAGCCTGCTTCAGAACCTCTGTCTCCCTCTCTCTCTACCCCTCCCCTGCTCGTACTCTCTCTCACAAATAAATAATCATTACAAAATAAAAACAACCTTTGTTGAGAATTCATTGAACTTTTATTTAAGCGTCTTTTTCTGAGCCCTCTTTTTACTTTCACTGATCTACATAGCCCATGACTTCAATTCCATTCCATCCTCACTATTTTATCATTATAATAGGTCTAGAGAGTAGGTAGTGTTAGTAAGCTTACTTTGTTCTTTCTTAAACTTGTTTTCCTTATTATAGTTCCTTATCCTTTTTGTATAAATTTATAATCTACATTTACATAAAGTTAGACTTTGTTGATTTCTTTCAAGAAAAGCTTGGTAGGGTTTGATTGGAATTACATTATTGGATCTTTCAATCTGTGACACAGGAATATCACTCACATTGTTTAGTTATTTTTTTATTTATTTCATCAGTATTTTGTAGTTTTCAGCATACAGATCTTACACTTATTTTGCAAGATTTGAGGTGATTTATATGTCTTTTCATGCTATTAAAAGTACTGATATTTTAATCTTAATTTACAGCTTTTCATTTCTAGTCTTTAAGGATACAATTGATTTTTGTATATTGATATTCTGTGACCTTACTATGTTCACTTAGTTCTAATCAAATTTTTTTGTAGAATTTTTGGTATTTTATCAAGACTGTCATGTTAGCTGTGAACAAAATAGGTTTTATTTATTCTTGTCCTATTGATGTGGTTTTATTCTTTGTTCATTATTAAACACAGTATGTATGTTACCTGATGTGTATGTTAGGTTTATTATAGATCTCTCTATCAGGTTGAGGACATTCACTTCCATTTCTAGTTTGCATAAATAAATATATATGAATTTTGTTAAAGAAATGTTTCTTTATCTGCTGATATGATCATGTGGTTTTGTATCTTTGTCAATGAGGTGAATCACCTTGAGTTTTTTTTTTAGAAGTAAAAGAAAAAGTATTTTATTAGGAAAAAAAAAAAGTAGGCTTAGGGACAGAGGATTGGGGGCCTTCAATGTCCTGGTAGTAATTCTGTCCTTCTCAAATGTGGACAGTGACTTCCATGTCTGACACTGTATCCTGATCCACAGCATTCAGCAAAAAACTCTTCTTGAATTTGCTTTTTGAATTTGAGTGTCCTCCTTGTGCAGGGGCCATGCTAATCCCTGTATCTTTACCTTGACTGATTTTTGAATATTAAACTGACTTTTTTTTTCTTTGGAGATGAAACTCACTTGGTCATGTTATATTATCTTACACGTTATTGGTTTCTATTTGCTAATGTTTGGATGTGAATTTTTGTATTTGTGTTTATGAGGGATATTGGGTCTATAATTTTCATTTCTTAAGATGTTTTTATTGAGTTTTGGTATCAGATTAATACTTGCCTTTTAAAATGTGTTATTTCTTCTATATTTAGAAACAGTGCCCATAAAATTGATATGATGTCCTACTTAAATGTTTAGTATAATTTTCCATTGAATCCATCTGTGGTTGGAGTTCCTATATGGGAAGATTTTTAACTGTTTCTTATTAAACACAGGGCATTCAGTCTATTTATGGTGAGCTTTGGCAGTTTGTTTCTGTCAAAGATTTTGTATTTCACCTAAATTATCAAAATAATGAGCATGGATTTTTGTAATTTTATTTAAGTATATTTTTAATATTTGTAGTGTCTGTAATGTTACCCCTTCATTTATTCCTTATATTGGTTGTTTGTGTCTTCTCTCTATTGTATTTATTTCTTGGATTTCAGAGGTTGGTAAGATTTACCAATTTTTTTTTGAAGAACTGGCTTTTCATTTAACTGAGTTTTCTTATTTGTTATTCTTTTGCCAGTTTTGTGTCTTGTGCTCTTGTATTTCATTTTCTCCCTTGTTCTTGCTTTGAAATCAATTTGCCGCTCCTTGTCCAGCCTATTAAGGTAGAAGCATAGTTCATTTATTTTAGAAAGTTCTTCTTTTATAATGTAAATCTTTAATGCTATACATTTCTTTTTAAAGATTACGTTAGCTGTATTCCATACATTTGATATATTGTGCCTTTATGTTCATTCTCTTCAAATTTTTAAAAATTTTTTCTTCTGTTTTTCTCTTTCACCCATTGGTTACTTAGAAGGGAGCTAATTTCCAGGGTACCTGAGTAGCTCAGTTGGTTGAGCGTCAGACTCTTGGGTTAGGCTCAGGTTGTGATCTCAGGGCTCTGTGCTGACAGGGCAGAGCCTAGTTGGGATTCTCTCTCCCCCACCCCCTTTCTCTTTCCCTCCCCTGTTCTCTCTCTGAATGAATGAATGAATGAATGAATGAATGAATGAATGAAAATCTAAACAAGGGAGCTAGTTTTCAAATATTTGAAGATTTTCCCAATATATTTGTTACTTCACTGCAATTCAGTAAGACCAAATAGACCTGTAATGACTAGACTTTTAAATATACATTTTTTTTAAATTTTATGACTCACAATATAGCTTTTCTTTCTATCTCATTTGCACTTGAAAACAATGTGCATTTTCTGTTCTCACTCAAGAGGGGTTATAAGTGTCAATTAGGCCAAATGCTTTGATATTGTTGTTTATATTTTGTTCATTCAAGTATTGAAAGGGGAATATTAATGTCTCCAAATATAATTGTGGGTGTGTAATAGTACTTTTAGTGCTATTAGTTGTTGCTTTTTGTTTGCTTTGTTATGAGATGTATGCATATTTAGGAGTTATATATTTTCTTGGGGAATTGTCATCTTTATCATTTTGTGATGTCATTATTTAACTCATAAACGTCCTTGTTCTAAAGTCTACTTTATGTGACATTAATGTAGTTGTCACTGCTTTCTTTCCATTTCTACTTGCAATGATATGCTTTACTTTTTAGCCTATCTCTGTCTTTATGTTTATGTGGTTCTATTGTACGCAGCATATAGTTTGGTATATAGAAAATATCCAATATGTCCGTCTCTGATTTTAATTGACTCTTTTATGTACTTTGAATTACCTTCAAAGTAATTATTGAGGGTGGATTGAAATCTGCTATCTTGCTAGCTGTTTTCTATTTGTTCCATCTGTTCATTTTTCCTCTTTCTGTGCCTTATTTGATATTAATGATTTTATTATTTTTTTTTAATTTTTTTTTAACGTTTATTTATTTTTGAGACAGAGAGACAGAGCATGAACGGGGGAGGGTCAGAGAGAGAGGGAGACACAGAATCTGAAACAGGCTCCAGGCTCTGAGCAGTCAGCACAGAGCCCGACGCGGGGCTCGAACCCACAAGCTGTGAGATCATGACCTGAGCCGAAGTCGGACGCTCAACCTACTGAGCCACCCAGGCGCCCCTGATTTTATTATTTTGATTATCCCCACCATTGACTTCTTTCCACATTAAATACTGGCCCTGGGTTTGAAAATATCCACCCTTTGTTAATCAGTTTCTACCTTTACATGAAATTAGGTCAGCTCTACATGTAGTATAATGACCTTAAAAGGGTACACTCAATTTTTCCTTTTTTGTACTATTATTGCTATACATTTCCTTTTTTATACATGCTACAAACACACAATACATTACTATTAATTTCGCTTTAAACATTCAGTCACCTTATAGAAATAGTAGTATAAGTTCCAGTGCACATTATTAATAGGGTAGATCCAAATTTCTGTCTTGTATTAACTCTTCCATCTGAAATACCTCCTTTAACATTATATAGTGCAGGCCTATTGGCAATATACTCTCTTAACGTTTTGCCTGATGGTTAGTCCCGTCTTCAACTATGTAAGATTTTTTGATGAATTTATAATTCTGATTGAACAGTGGGTTTTTTCTTTTCAATATTTAAATTATTTAAATTATCACTATTTTTAAAATATGTCCCATTTTTTCTGACTTCACCAAGTGTCTGATGGAATTCACTGTCAGGTAAACAAGGGCTTATATTTTACTTCCTTTTGAAGGTATCTGACTTTCCTTAGTTTAAGGTTAGTTGATTGTCCTGTCACCTTGGTTCTCTGATGGATTTAAGAGAAGTTATGAATCTGAAGGCTGTCCAGAGTTTGTTGGTTGCGGTGGTGGTAGGATGGAAATGATACTTATCAAACTCCATCCTAAGTGAAAGCCAGAAATCAGTAAGTATTATATTATTAAAAGTTAACTGGATTTTCCAAGAAGATACCTATGAAAAGCATTTCACCTTTAGCTACTCATGCTTTAACTAGAGAATAAAAGTTCACTTTATTTTCACATCTGCAGTTCAAACTGGAGAGATAGAGAAGCTGCTGGGTGGCTCAGATAGTCAAGCGCCGGGCTCTTGGTTTTGGCTCAGGCCATGATCTCACGGTTTGTGGGTTCAACCCCTGCATCAGACTGTCTGCTGTCAGCACAGACCCCACTTTGGGTCCCCCGTCCCCATCTCTATCTGTTCCTCCCTTGCTTGCAGCCTCTCTGTCTCTCTCTCTCTCTCTCAAAAATAAATACTAAAAAAACCAAAAAATCCGCACAAAACTGCAGATAGAGAACAGCTTGTCCTCCTCCATGTAATGACCTTTGTTTGTAGATTGATTTCCTTTCAGTTGCTTGATACGTTCAGTAAAGCGAAAAAAGTGCAATGTCATAGTATTTATTACATAAGCAATGGATTTATGAATGTTACATAAGTAATACTAGCTTTCAACTATTTAATATAATATGAAGTCTCAGAACAACGTTCATACTTGCACTCCACTTTCTTCTGAAAAAAATTAAACCTAAGAATTGAACATCAGGTAGTAAAATAGTAGTACCCCGTACGATAAATTTTTTAAGATGTCCTGTCATTTTTTGGGAGCATCAAACTTTTTTTTAATTTAAATATATTAAATTTATTGTGAAATTGGTTTCCATACAACACCCAGTGCTCATCCCAAAAGATGCCCTCTTCAATACCCATCACCCACCCTCCCCTCCCTCCCACTCCCCATCAGCCCTGTTTGTTCTCAGTTTTTAAGAGTCTCTTAGGAAGCATCAAACTTGTTATTCACCTTTGTGGATATTCAAAAATTGGATAATATAATCTATTATATATTTTTACAGTCTGAGAAACATGTGTTTGTCAAACCCAGAAAGTTAATAAATTTCATTCTTCCTCATCCATGTTTTCCCTGATCTGTGCTATATTGTAGTGGTGAAATCAGTAACAAAGAATTTATGTTTCCTATGCTCTTGTCCTAAAGCTAAGAAAAAGAAAAAAGAAAAAAAATGTTTAAAAACCTATTGTTAATAGAATATTTTAAAAAATATGTATGTTATACTTCACCAGTGGTTGTAATATTAATTCAACCTAAGGGGGTAAAGAGTTCTGTTTTTTCAAGAATGGTGATGACTTCTGATATTGCCTTTTGCATCATTTACAACAAGCATCACTAAACCATAGCATTATATGCATAAGGGTACAGTATCTTGAATTATTTAATACACTATATTTATACAAGCAACCATATGGATGAGTTCCATTTTTTATTATATAAGCCTTAACTTTTGTTCTTTAAATTTTTTATCAGTGTCATTCAGTATAAAGAGTTTAAACACTTTCTTTAATAAACTGGTGAGGGAACAAATATTCTGCACATTTTTTTGCATTCTCTTAAAAATAGTAATCACATTTTATTTTAAATTCCAAAGGAAACAAATATAATTTAATTTTTCACTGGTATATCATAAAATATATCAAATTTATCTTGTGGGATGGGATAAAAATTTTATACAAATATGACAATGGAACATTTGGTATTCAGAATTCCACTGGGACTGCTTCTGTGTATTGCATAGAACTTTTCTGATTAGACATAACCAAGTGATTCTAATTTGTGAAATTTTCTTAAACTTAACAGCTGCCTCATTTTTAAAATGTGCCTCGCTAGACTCATCAGTATGAAAAATGTCAGAAGATAATTCATTTTGGAAATTGAGATTGGTGGCTCCTCTTTTCATAAAAATGAGGACCTCACCATATTTTGAAGTAGGTATATTTTTTACATGTATACTTTGGAAATGGTCACAGTCTTAAAAGTTGGACTACATGAATGTTCACAATTTGGAGATGCTGAAAAATGTTAGTTTTTTATTATTGTATTTCATCCTATTTATTATCCCTATTTATTATTCTATTAAGCATTAAATTCACATCATTGTGTCTAGTTTCAAGAAGCAAAGCAAAATAAACACATTAGATGCATATTCTATCTTCTCTCTACAATGTTGTAAGTAATTAATGTAAGTTTGGTTTAGAAAAAATGCTCATACAAAGTCATAAACAAAGGAAAACATAACTACCCAATTAACCAAAAATGTATTAAGTGGGCCTATGTCAGTCGCTTGGAAAATGAAATGGAAAAAATAGCTCCAAGCATAGGGCAAAATATAAAGAACTGTAAATCTGAAATGAGAAGGCTAGGAACTTAGATGATAAATTCAGAAAATAAAATGGAACAAAATGGAACAGAAGTCAGTAATTACAGAAGATATAGGAGAAAATTCCTTGAGATTAGTGAGAATCCAATTCTGCAGATTGAAATCTCATTAAATTCTGGACTAGATTTATAAGAAAACAAATGTTCCTATGCATATTGATAAAATTCCAGATATCAAAACAACAAAAATTCATATTAGTCTTGTAAAGCTTCCAGGCAGAAAGTGCAAGTTTCATAACAAGAAAAAAAAGTCAGACTAGTATTGAGTTACTCCTTTGCCAGTCTTGATATAAGAAAACAGACTAAAGAAAGAATAGAGCTATAGCCCATAAATGCTGTAACCAGCCAAGGTAAGGATATTTTAAAGATATGCATGAATTTAGAAAGCATATTATCTATGTACTACTTCAGAACCCATTTTGAAAAAACATCACCCCCATGAATAATAAAAAATTTAAGGGCACCTGAATGGCTCGATAGGTTAAGCTTCCGACTTTAGCTTGGGTCATGGTCTCATGGTTTGTGAGTTTGAGCCCCACGATGGGCTCTGTGCGGACAGCTCAGAGGCTGCTTCAGGCTCTGTGTCTCCCTCTTTCTCTGCTCCTCCCCCACTTGTGCCATGTCTCTCTCTCTCTCAAAATAAATAAACATTAAAAATTTTTTTAAACACGTTTTATTTTTCATTTTTTTAAATCTTTAGTTTTGAGAGATAGAGAGGGAGCATGAGTGGGGGAGGAGAAGAGAGAGGGAGACACAGAATCCAAAACAGGCTCCAGACTCTAAGCTGTCCATACAGAGCCCAAGGTGGGGCTCAAACCCACAAACCACAAGATCATGACCGGAGCCCAAGTAGGACACCTAACCAACTGAGCCTCCCATTTAAACAAATTTTTTAAAACAAACAATAATTACCTCAGGTTGGAAGAAGATGAACAATTGAGGAGGATGTATTTAGCTTAATAAGCAAAATCAATAAGCTTAATATCATAAGCTTAATAAATAAAATTAGGAAAATTCATAAGTATATTATTTAATATATTTACTATTGCATTCTAGCTAGGGTAGAAGTACATCTACTCATTAAAGACATAACTAAATAAATTACATCATATAGTAATTATTACTATAAATAAAAAGAGGAGAGATTAGAAACTAGGTAAGGGGGAACAGAGTACAGACAAGTGATGAGTTTTAATTCAAATACAGTATTGCAAAATGGGCTTCATTAGGAAAATGACATGTGACCGAAGACTTGAAGAAGGAAGGGGATTAGCCATGAAGATTATCTGGTGGAAGCACTTTCCAGCCAGTGACAGTTTGAATGGAGCAAGTGGGTGAGAAGAAAATAAATAAAAGATGAGGTGAGAGAAGTAGCTGGAGGAGGGAGTAACCGGAGAATATCCCTAGGACTTTGCGTTGAAGGGTAGGTGGCTAGAGAATAATTGGTAGAAGCCTCATGGGCCATTATAAGAACTTAACTTTCGATTCTTTTTTTTAAGTTTATTTTATTTTATTTTATTTTATTTTATTTTATTTTATTTTATTTTATTTTATTTTAGAGAGAGAGACAAGGAGAGAGAGGATCCCAAACAGGCTCAGCACTGTTTGCAAAGAGCACCATGTGGGACTCAAACCCACAAACCATGAGCTCATGACCTGAGCTGAAATCAAGAGTCAGAAGTTTAACTGACTGAGCCACCCAGGCACCCTTGATTCTGAATAAAATGGGGAGTCATTGCAAAATTTCAGCAAAAGAAAGAATTACGGAAAATAAGGTGAATATACCTTTTATGTATTGTTTCAACTTGACTTTGAGTATGAAATAGAACTTATAATTAACTTCACCAGCAAATAAGCAAAAGAAAAACGTTTAGACAGTTTGACAATGTATTATACATTATTGAGGGATAGAAGGCTAAGATGAAATTTCATTATAAATTTTGACAAACTTAAGGTATGTGTATATATATATATATATATATATATATATACACACACACATACATATACATACATACATTCTGAAAAATAAAACTTCAGAATAAACATGTATATATTCTAAAATATCTTTTATGTGCATTTCTTAGATTAATTATAAAATTTATTATATAAAATATATATGAAAATATATTCTAAAATTTTTGTATTTCCTAAGAAATCTTATTTCATAACTAATTTTCAAATTGGTGAAATGTTTTATTTTGTATTTTAATTATTTAATTTTTTAAAGTTTTATTTATTTATTTTGAGAGAGAAGGAGAGAGAGATAACGAGTACGAGCAGGGGAGGGGCAGAGAGAGACAATCCCAAGCAGGCTCTGAACTGTCAGCACAGAGCCTGATGCAGGGCTCGATCCCATGACCCTGAGATCATGACCTGAGCTAAAATCAAGAGTTTGATGCTTAACCAACTGAGCCACGTAGGCACTCCTATTTTGTATTTTAGTAAAAAAAAAAATCCAGAAACCTATTTTTTCCTGCATGGCTGCTTTAATTAAAATATTTCCATGATTTATTTTGTGTATGTTTGATTTCAATGATTCACTGATTATGAATAGAATGAATTATTATTTATTTTAATCATTCAATGTGCATCTTGTTTTCCCATCCTGGGTATCATATTGTAGGGGACTATATTTTGCCAGTGCCAAAACTCATGAGTAACTTGTTCTAGCCACATGGCTCTATGTAGCAAAACCGAGATTCAAACCTTAACTCTGTGCTCTCTTAAACCACACATGAGGCACGTACATTACTAATGCCGTAATTGAACAGAAAGCATGACCTTCCCCCTAAAGATGAAATTTAAATATTTCTCCTTTTAAAGTAAATGCCAGCCGCACACTATTTCATCATGTCCTCTAATCTTTCTTTGAAGTGTGTGCGTTCATAGGGAACTTTACAGTGTTGTCAGAATGGTTAATCCAAAGTCAAATTAAGCTTGAGTCTGAAAGTTTTTATTTTCTTGATTGAATTAAATGCAGAGTGCTCATGTATATGCACAAACACTGGCATTCAGCGGAGCCCTCATTACCATGCTGAGAAGTGTGGATTCAAATTAGAGCTGCATGTTAGACAACCGCTCGCATAAACTAAGGCTTGTTAAAACAATGTTAATGAGCCCCCATTGTATAGAGCAGCTTCACTTTTCCAATCTTTCATATTTGTTCACATGAGGCCTGGGAAGTTGCTGAACTGATTAAGTCTGAAATGGAGCTGGAGAGACTCTACTGAGCCACTGGGGTGAAGGGAATTAGAAAAATCAGGAACAAAGAGCCATATAAAGTTTACTTCAGGTTAAAAACATGGTGATAGAGCTTATCCCATGTGTCAGAATTTTTTTGAGGCCTATTTTAAAATATGGCCAAACAAACCATATATATAAGATAGTTAACCTTACACTTACCATCAATTATATTTTTTTGGCATAATTTGAACAGATTTTTCTAAGGATTGTCTGACTTGCTTGCTTCCTCTACAATTGTTTTCTTTACAGTGAAAATCTTTTCATGTGGCTCAGTAAAATCTGTTCTCAAGGGGGGAAAAAGTACCTTATAAAGAATGAAGACAAACATCCCCTTCTCAATGGTTATCCTTGATATGTTACTTATACCTATGAAATTAGAAGGAAAGGCTTGAAAATAATTTTTAAAATTAGCATAGTCTATTTCTAGCAAGTAGTAAATGATACATAATTAAATCTCACTTTAAGAAATATTGTATTAATTATTAAACATTGACACTTTGCATGATCCCCATGGCACTGAGTAGGGGTAAAAACACAGGCATAAGGTAAAACATAAGCATTCACTTTGAAATACTCCTAACATACTTGTTTATATTATGGACATGAAGGTTATCAAGTTTAAACTTTTTTTTAAAGATTAGAGGTACAGAAATTTAAAGTTGATTTTTTTAAGTTTATTTATTTTGAGAGAGAGAGAGAGAGAGAGCGAGCACCGGCAGGGGAGGGGCAGAGAGAGAGAGAGAGAGAGAGAGAGAGAAAGAGAATTCCAAGCAGGCTGTGTACCGTCAGCACACATCCCAATGCGGGGCTTGAACTCAGGAACTGGGAGATCATGATCTGAGCCGGGAGATCATGATCTGAGCCAAAACCAAGAGTTGGAGGCTTAACCAAAAGAACAGCCCAGGCTTCCCTAAAGTTGATTTTTAAAATGTGTTAACAGGGGTGCCTGGGTAGCTTAGTAGGTTGAGCGCTGGACATCTGATTTCAGCTCAGGTCCTGATCCCGATTTCTGAGATTAAGCCCTGTGTGAGACTCTGCTCACAGTGTGGAGCCTGCGTGGGATTCTTCCTCTCCCTGTTTCTCTGCGCCTGCCACGCTCATGCTCTGTCTCTCAAAATAAATAAATAAGAACTTAAAAAAATGTTATGGAACTGAAAGACCTCAATGAACGTCTTCTCTCTCACCCCACTCACGGTTTTGGTAACTACTGTTTGAAGAGCCCTGGTCCACTGCCTTTAAAATGTCAGTATTTGTCCCGCCCTCAATACACATTCCATTGTCAATCAGTGTTAAATACTTGAGAAGTTAAACACTTGTGAAACAAATGGTTAAAAGCACACCGATATAATGATATAGGAACTAGGAAAGGCATCTCCCAGCTATTCAGGAATCATGAAAATATGATGTATATTTCTCTGTCTGTTTATTTTCTGTCTAGCAACACTGCTAGGTAGTGATTTCCAAGTGGATATGAGCATGACTATTTTGTTCATCATCAGGCATCTAGACATAATATAGTTTCTGGCACGTGAGAGGAACTCTGAATACATAAGGAGGTAACCATCAGGGAAATAAATGGCTTGAATTAGCAGATTCTGTTTGGTACATTTAGGGTTAACCATGTGACAACTATGTTGAAGTAAGAGACTCCAAAGCAAGACCCTGAAGATTTTACAACAGCACTCGTTCCATGCAGCATCTAAAGGTCAGCAAATGCTTCATGAAAGCCTTTTGATGACAGCTGTCATTACAACTTTACTACAAAGTAAGCTATGGTTATAAAAGCACTCGTGGGGAATGGTAGCCACTTTGAGACTAAAGGTTTACTGCTCAGGTCCACTTACAAATAGAGCAGTAAGCAAGACAAATGAAGACTGTGTTCAAACTTGGTGGACAATGACTGCGTGACTTTGGTTGAGAACTTTGCAATTTAGTATTTCGGCTCCTTAAGACTCCTCATAGGATATTGAATATAAAGAAGGAGACATCATAAACCCACTCACACACACACACAAAATCAATGATTTGTTTTATTGACAATTCTCTAGAAGGTAGAGCAACTTAAAAATCTCAGTTCCTGGATGGATTGAAGAAATAGATTGCCACATTTGTAAGACCCCAAGCTAGGGGCATTTCTGCTGTGTTTCCTGTGTGTGACAGAAGAATAGTTGTGTAGAAGTGGGAAGTAAGATTTTTCCTTTACAGAGTTAGTCATTTTGGTACTTATAGCTGGAGAATTCCAGAGGCCAAATAAATCATAAGAATGGAATATAAAGGAACAATGCTAAAGAAATAGACACTCGATCTCGTTATTTTATGGAGGAGGAACCTGGAACTGAAAGAGTAAGTGATTTGTCAGAGGTTGCATAGTTGTGTGTGTAAAAGGGAGATAATAATTCCTGCTGTGAGGATCAGATGAGGTGATTGTGCTTAGCAAAGCAGAAATCAGATAAACTTATATGCTTCTATAGCTTATATGTAACTTGTGTTCCTGACAGTGTTTAAATGTTTTTATTTTGGTTGATTGAAAAAAAAAAAAATCCTGCAGCATCGGTGCCCTGTAACAGTGCTCAACTGGCAATCAGACTCTGACCGTGGCAAGTTCATGGCCTTCCAGAGTTTATTCCCTGTGCATGCTAAAGAGGAGGGTCATAAAAGCTGAGATGACACATTTTATGAATTAAAAGGGAGCAGGGAGAAAGAATTGTATTTGTAGCTGAGATTCCCATGTCCCTCAGGTCTTGGCATTTCAGTAAGCATCTGCTCTGGCATAGCTCTTTCCCTCCTCAATTCTTCTGCACTGAAGAGGTAGGTTTGTTGGTTTTTTGTTTTTTGTTTTTGTTTTTTTTTCCAGCTCTGAAAACTTCCCCTTCAAATAGAAATTTCAGGAATTACTCAGAGGATAACTCCTAGCTCAGTTTCTAAGAAAAGACAGATCAGAAAAACATCAATATCCACACTAACACACCACTTTGACATGATAAAATTTTCAATTTTAAGCATGGACAAATTCACTAAGGTTAACTTGAAAATATTCTGTCTTTTGTTCAGGGTCTGTCTTTCCCAAATTACAAAAACATAAACATACCATAAATCCTTCATAAGCCCTTCTTCCAGCCCATGTTCTGACAGATGTGCCCAGGTTCAGCTTCTGTAGAAATGTCAAACACATTGCAATAATAGGAATGGCTCCCTTAAATCACTAGACTTTACCCTTTCCCCCACTTTGCTCCAAATTGCTTCACCTTTAATCTCCTTATCACTGTTAATCCCTACATCCACCTCTGGATCTGTCTACCCAAGTGTCTGCTAAGTAATGATCCCTAAGACCTTTGTTATACTGCCATTTTCTTTATTTTTTGGTTTAATTTTGTCATTTCACATTAGAAATTACCTCTCAGTTTATTCCTTTCTTACCGGCCTACTATTTTTAGAGCTCTATAAACTGTGCCTTTTCAATGACTTTTCTTGCACTGAAGGGTAGTTTTCAATATGCAGAAGTCTTGAATAATAGATAAATAGAGACAGAAACCCAGTGAGTGTTAAGCTGAGGGTGCTGCTAGGCAAAGCAAGGCTAACCTGACCCCATGGAAGAACCATGCCTCGTGGAATGGGTCCTGGCCCATCAAAGGGTAACCCCAAGATCATTAAAGAATTGGTTCTTTTCTTATATTTAAATATAATGAAGGAGAGCAACTCCCGAGAAGTCAGTATCTGACTAAGGCAAGCATGGGACTCAAGGCAGCTCCAGATGGTTCAGTTAAAAGGAGTCTTGGGGCGCCTGGGTGGCTCAGTCTGTTAAGTGTCTGACTTCAGCTTAGATCATGATCTCGCGGTTTGTGAGTTCAAGCCCTGTGTCGCGCTCTGTGCTGACAGCTCAGAGCCTGGAGCCTGCTTTGGATTCTGTGTTCCCCTCTCTCTCTGCCCCTCCCCAGCTCACATTCTGTCTCTCTCTTAAAAAATAAATAAACTTAAAAAAAAAAAAAAAAGGAATCTGTGCCCTGGTGGTTCAGGGTTGGTTACTCTATGGAAGCTCAGTTCGGGCTCATGCTTTCCCCTCAAGTCCTAAGACTCAGGAAGTACAGTGGTGATTTTTCCGTAAGGGAACTCAGTCCATTAGCTAGAGTTCAAAGAGTACAGTGAAGTCATAGACCACAGAGAGTTGTAAGTTACAACAACAGGCTTTTTTAAATGCCAATTCTGGCCATGTTTCTGAGAAGTTATTGTTATGCATTCTTCTCCTTGGTCTCTGACCACTCGCTATCTGGAAATTTGTCATATCATCCAGACTCAGCATCATGCAGCACCTAAATTTCTGAGCACACTGCTCAGGGATCATTGCTCAGAATTTCATTATCATAGGAAATGATGTGATTCTTTTCTTATTTATAACTCTAGAGTCCTTTAAAGACAAGATCTGGTATGAGGTTTCCAATTCACTTTAGAAGAAAAGTATTCGTCCCCTCGATGTTGTTAAGATAGATCTTCTGCAAAGAAATGATGTTTTGAGCTATAACAGTAGTTTCCAGGGTCATTCTGTGATAATGTGCTACTCATTTTGTATTTTAAATCTCATCACATGTTACATTATTGTTATGAAGAAGAAACTAGTGCAACAGCTCTCTTCTTAATATTGAAAACACACACAAACAGTGAAAAAATGAATGAGGGAGTCTGCGGAAAGGTTAGTGTGCACATTTTAGGCAGAGATATTTAGTGTTCCCATTGAGCTGTCAAACCTGAGCAACTGATTTAAAACAAAGTGTATATTTAAAGTGTCAGTAATGACTTCTTTCCCCTAACAATATGTTAGAATATTTGGTTTAATTCTGCTTTCATCTTTGACAGCTAGCAAGTTTCTCAAATAATTCTTGAATGCCCTATTCAGCAGAAATTCAATCTGGTAGGGATTCTTGCTGTAAGTCATGCCTAGATAACTAAAGCGTCAGTAACTGTGAACCTAAGCACTATTAAGAAACTGAAATGTATAATCTCCCTGTAGAAGAAAATCTTCTAAGTCATTTTATCACAAAATCCTCACAGATACTTCTGCCTTTTCCATAATCCAATAAGAAAAAGAATCATATCAGTGTAGTAAGCACTATTCTGCCATAGGTTCAATCAGTTCTCAGATACCAAGGGAAGAGAAAGACGGTTTGGGAAAGAGAAAAAGTATCCTCAAAGCTGCTTAACAGTAGAATAGTCTCAAACAGCAAAGAAAATCTTCAAATTTGTGTTATTTGTATATTCAGTAATTCTTGAGCCAAAGAAGTGATATATATTTATTTCTTTAGGCATGTTTATATAATTACCTTGCTATGCAATCATATGTTCTACAATTATATATTATATATTTAGCATAGATATTTTACATGCATATTATATAATACATTATGTAATGTATTTCATATTATACAATTCCATATGTATTTAACACATTGATATATATAATTTTATTTTAAACTTGGGGCGCCTGGGTGGCGCAGTCGGTTAAGCGTCCGACTTCAGCCAGGTCACGATCTCGCGGTCCGTGAGTTCGAGCCCCGCGTCAGGCTCTGGGCTGATGGCTCGGAGCCTGGAGCCTGTTTCCGATTCTGTGTCTCCCTCTCTCTCTGCCCCTCCCCCGTTCATGTTCTGTCTCTCTCTGTCCCAAAAATAAATAAAAAATGTAAAAAAAAAATAAAAATAAAAAAAAAATAAACTTTATATAACATATTTATGTAGTGTACATTATTCAGAAGTTTCCTTCTGAATATATACTTACCTCTGCTCCATTCTTATTCCATAGTTAAGTAACAAATAAGCATATTTAGAACCACGACTGCAACTCCCTGTATTTTTGAGGAATGTAGTTAATAATTTGACAGATTAATTTAGGGGTGCTTGGGTGGCTCAGTCGGTCAAGCATCTGACTCGACTCACGTTTTGTGGGTTCGAGCCCCACATCGGGCTCCACCCTGACGGTGTGGAGCCTTCTTGGGATTCTCTCTCTCCCTGTATCTCTGCCCCTTCCCCACTTGCACGCTCTCATGCTCTCTCTCTCAAAATAAATAAACTTTAAACATTAAAAAAAATAGTTTGACAGATTAACTTAAATGGAACAAAGCCTCAAGGCAGCAATCATTTTAACATTTTTGCCAAAGGATTTTAAATACGTCATATAGCATTTTAATAGAATGTTTAAAATTTTTGACTTTAATACAAAAACAGGTAACATTGGAAAGTTTGTGACAAGTAAATTAAATTATCTGGACAGCCTTGTCTATAATTTGTTCTAGAGAATCTTAAGATTTCTGCGATTTATACTGTTCATTCTGTCTTAGTGTTGTCGTACTTCAACATCCACTCTTGTAAGAGAGGATTGCATATAGATGAGATAGTGTTCTTTGGAAGAATTCTGTAGGGAGAACAGGTTATTTCCAAGTCCCACAATGAGAATTATATGAGAACAACAGGGACACAGATCTTATTTAATCGGGCTTATGGTGAATTTCAGCTTTCATTCTACTTCGTGTTTTTCTTTCTTCCTTACTTTACTGTGTATCTGTTCCGTACCTCTAGGCCAACTTCCACTCTTGCCTCTAATAACTAGCATCTCCAGCTAATTGGATATTGGAAGCAATAAATAACTTCCCTGAGACTAATTGTGGGGATATCCTAATAATAATTCTATGACATAGGTATTTTTTACACACTGCATTTTCTAAATAAGGAAACTGAGGCTCAGAGAGGTAAAGTAACTTCAAAGACAAATGGTTGCTATATGGTAGATACTGAATTAGAACTCAGGTCGCACTAACTCTAAAAATCCATACTCTTAACCATTAAGGGACATTGCCCGTACAAAGAATTCCTACATATTCATTCACTACCTTGGCACATTGCCAACACCTGTGTCAAAAATTTATTGCCCCTCTATCCATACATGACTCTGGGAAGTCAAGCATTGCGTTCTATCCAGACAAGAGAGTATTTGTCTTTCAAGTGCTTGTATTATCCATCTTTATATTATACTTTTTCTCACCTTAAGTGGACAGTGGCATTTTCTTATATGCAATGACACACTGGGGGATCTCTGAATATAGATGGAGAACATACTGACAGTTAATTTCCATACGTAGAGGGAGATCATTCCCTATTGATCTTTTCATTTTTCTTAAATTCCAAAATTGCAAGTCTTCAAAACATATTTTGAGGAGATTGGATGTTACCAGGGTCTGGGAGGGAGTGGAGAGAGGAAAGTTGTTGTTTAAAGGAGTATAGAGTTTTAAATTTGCAAAGTAAAAAAGTTTTAGGTATTTTTTTTACGACAGTGTGAATATACTTAGCACTACTGAACCATACACTTAAGGTAGTTAAGATGATAAATTTTATTTATGAATTTTTTACCAAAATAAAAAAGGAAAAAAGCACATTATATTTCAATATATGTTTATTGGAGATATACTATACACATTGTAATAATTTAGTTTATATTTGCTGGTAGCTTAGAAGTTATTTCTTCCTGGGCACCTGGGTGCCTCAGTCGGTTAAGCATCTGACTTCAGCTCAGGTCATGATCTCACAGTCTGTGAGTTCAAGCCCCACATCAGGCTCTGTGCTGACAGCTCAGAGCCTGGAGACTCATTTGGATTCTCTTTCTCTCTGTCTCTCTCTCTCTCTCTCTCTCTCTCTCTCTCTCTTTCATTCTCTCTCTCTGCCCCTCCCCCACTCATGCTCTGTCTCTGTCTCAAAAATAAACATTACAAAATTTTTAAAAAGTTATTTCTTCCTAAATCTACATGTCTTAGTCTATACCTGCCTTCCTCACTGCCTAATACATAGCATATTGTTCTTTATCCCATTTAACTCTTTCCTTACTACTCAGCAGAAGGATTCATGTGTATTTGACCATTGGATATAATGTGGAATTTTTAGCCGTGAGAGTTACAGAATCAGATCAACAAGGATCACGGTACAAAATATCATATTTTGGGCCATGTAACTTTGGGCAAGAAACTTTCACTTGACTTTAGGGTCCTCATTGATGAATGTAAATATCAAAGGCAATATTTCAGATATCATAAGAATTCAGTGTTATGCCTTTAAATATCTTTTTTTCTTAGGTTTTTTAATGTTGATTTATTTTTTAGAGAGAGAGAGTGTGTGTGTGAGAGGGGGAGGGTCAGAGAGAGAGGGAGACACAGAATCCAAAGCAGGCTTCAGGCTTCAAGCTATCAGGATAGAGCCTGACGTGGGGCTCACACTCACAAACCATGAGATCATGACCTGAGCCCAAGTTGGAGCCACCCAGCCTCCCTTATGCCTTTAAGTGTCTTTTCACAACTACTGGTATATAAGCACCACCAACTGAATAAAATATAATGTTTTATTTATATGATTCTGTCTTCATATTTTTACTTCTTTCTGGCATGAATCCAAGATTTGTTCTCCAAAAAAAAATTATATGAACAAATATAAGCAAATGTGGGCAAATACAAGCAGATGTTTGTGGAACCAAGTTCCTTTTCTTCTTGGGTGGGCAAAAGCTTGACTAAATTCCTCTGCTTCTCATGCAATCAAAACTTCCTTACGGCCAGGTTCTAGTTCACTAGAAATTAAGCAGAAATGATGTGGTCCCCTCCAGGGCCAGGTCCAGGCCCAGGTAGAGACCCAGGCCCATAAAATTCTCCCATTCACTGTCTTCTGTGTTCTTCATATTCTTGTAAGTTTGAGATAACACAGCAAATCTGGAAGTCATATGATAAAAGTGATGAAGCCATAAGATGGAGGGAGTCTGTGTGGAGAAGAGTCGCCCATCAAATAACAATGTGTTTTGGACTTTAGGTAAACAAGAACTAATATCTTTTGCTATTTAAATTTTTATAGATTGTGAGGTTGGCTCATTCGAGCTGCTGACTAAAGAAATTGGTATCTTGAAGTGACAAAGGAGAAAAATCTCACAAGGACTGTCCACCCTGATTTCATGATCACTGTAGCCAGTGATTGCTGTGTATCTCAATATTTCCATTTTATGAATAAGAGCCCTTATTATAGTTTTCCTGGGCTCTCTTACCACTGTTAATTGGTCAAGGGGTGATAGAAACCTTGTCTTTTTAGCTCATGAGTGGCTAGAGTAAAGGAGCAAGCTCAGATATAATAGAGAAAACTATATATCAGATGGAGAGCCTATGACTGAGCTGAATGCAATGATTTGATGGGAATGTAAATTGTCTTGGGGATCCACGAGCATGTTGTTGTGTCTGTAGAAAGAACATTAAAATAAAGATTTGGTATCCAGAAGAAATTATAGTGACATAAATTGGCTAGCTGTTTATACAAATCATGTCCTCTTTTTTTCTACATAAAATAGTTCATCTTCTGTCTACTTAGTTATTGCCATGTGGCTGTTTTCTCAACAGTGGAAGTGTTCAGTGTACGGCACATGAGTAATTTTTGAAAGCTAGCCCTGGATATCAGACATAGGGTTTGATGTGGAATTTAACAAGATAGTTCTAAAATTCATATGTGAGAACTAAAAGCCAAAATTAGCCAAAGGAAGATATTTCTGAGAAGGGAAATTGAGACATCAAATCGATGTTGTATGGTATAGGAGTTAATAGCAATGGATTAAAGAAAACATAAGAAGGTATATACATATATAGAAATTCTTCAGTAGATAGCGCTAGGGGCTTTGGTTACAGAAAAGGAGAAGAATGAAGTTAGATCTCTACACTGCACATCTGAAAATGCATGACAAGTGGATTAAAGGCATGACTATCACACTTTGAGAAAATATGGAAGAATATCCCTATGACTTTGTATGGATAGGCAAAGATTTTTGTAACAAGACACAAAAACTGGGAAGTTTACAAATGGAGAAAGTGGGGAAAGACGAATACATTTTATTACATTAACATTAAGAAATTCTAGCGGAGGGGAAGGGGGGAAAAGTTACAGAGAGGGAGGGAGGCAAGCCATAAGACACTCTTAAATACTGAGAACAAACTGAGGGTTGATGGGGGGTGGGGGAGAGGGGAAAGTGATGGGCATTGAGGAGGGCACCTGTTGGGATGAGCATCGGGTGTTATATGGAAACCAATTTGACAATAAATTATATTTAATATAAAAATGAAGTTTAAAAATGGAAAAAAATAAAAACATTCTGTAAATGAAAAGGCACTTTAATGATAAGGACAATATATGCTAGAAATTGGAACAAATTATTTGTAACATATGCAATTGATAAAGGATTTGTGTTTAGAACCTATAAAGAACTCCAATAAATCAATAAGAAACAAGTTATTGGAAAAGGGACAAGATATTGGAATTAATAGAAAGAATTATTCCAAATAAGCCATAATATTTGAAAGGATGCTCAGCCTCATTACTAATAGATAGCTGTAAGTTAGCATGGCCATAAAATAAAATAGACCTATCTCCTTGGGAACAATTCAGAGTTATCTCAACATGAAATATTGTCAACAATGTCTAGGAATGACGACTTTCACTACAAGTGGTGGAAGTAAAAATTGGTAGAAGTTAAAAAACTTGTTTCTAAGATGTTCTTTATGTGTTTATCCTACAACCGAGCCATTTCCTTTTCATTTATATACTGGAGAAATGATATTACATATGCACCAGGAGGCATTTATAAGAACACATAAACAAAGTTATTCACAGCAGAAAAACTTCTAATATAATTCAAATGTCCGCTAATGGCAAAATGCAAAGTTTGAAACGTAATATATCATTATGATAAAATGTTGTAAGTGAGAAGAAATGGAAAACTGCATACTTTTACATATAAAAATATGAAAAGCATTTTTATATGTATAAAAATATGTATAATTTTATGCCATATGTATTAATTTGAAGAATAAGGAAACTAACCCATCGTTTAAGAATTAATGGAGAATTGGGAGAAATGGGAGAGAAAATTAATAATTATATGACTTAGGTAAGTCTGTGTCACTTGCCAAAAAAAAAAAAATCTCCATAATTTTACAGAATTTAAGCTTCATTATTGCTCATGCAAAGTTCAGTCCAAATGATGGCATCCTTTATGTGATAACACACAAATCCAGGCTGCTTTAATCTTGTGCTCTACCACTGTTTCCTAGCAAAAGGCCAAAAGAGAGTTGAGGACTACCTAGAACTTGACTTTTCATCACAGAGTAGTAAGAAATTTTATTTCCGGTTATATTTCATTTTTCAGCCTTGCCTACTTGTTGAGTGGGGAGGGCCTGGAAAATTTTGTCTCCTATATGGCCAGGTAGGAAAGGTACATAAAGAATTAATGAGAACTGTTAATGTCTATCAGAGAAGTTAACACAAAATCCAGTATCAGTGTTCTTTAGGAAGAGAGGTAGGGAAGAAGGAAAAAAGCTATGTTTATGGGAGGAGAGCAAACCAGAGGTGGAAGGCTTCTAAGCTACCAGTAATAGTCTCTTTTTTTTTTTTTTAATAATCTTTTTAGTAATGGTCTTTTCTTTTTTTCATATTATTTTTTAGCCTAGGTAATAGTTACATGTGTTTTCATTTGATTATCATATAAGACATATATATATATATATATATATGTATGTAAAAGTGTGTATGTGTTATATATATATATTCATTTGATTATCATATAAGACATATATATATACATATATATGTATATAAAAGTGTGTATGTGTTTTATATATATATATAGTGTATGTGTTTTATATATATAATTTATTATATATTATTATATATTTTATATATTTATACATATATATATATAAA
The DNA here is from genome assembly GCF_028018385.1 of Neofelis nebulosa. NCBI lineage: Eukaryota > Metazoa > Chordata > Mammalia > Carnivora > Felidae > Neofelis > Neofelis nebulosa. Next base: position 205,882,512 of record NC_080782.1, on the reverse strand, counting down.
ACACATACACACTTTTTATATATATATAAAAACACATATATATATTACACACTATATATAAAAATGTAGTACAAACATCATGTATATGAGATTAATGAACCAAAAATGTCCATATCCTAATGCATAACACCTGTAAGTTACCTACATGACAAAAAAAAATGTAGCAGGTGTGATTAAGGTTAAGAACGTTGGGGAGAAGATGGGGAGATTTTCTAGGTTTATCTGAGTGGCCCCAATCTAATTTCATGGATCTTTGAGAGTGGGGAACCTTTCCCAAATGTGGTCTGTTTGCTTTAAAGATGGAGGAAAGAGAATACCAGCAGCTTCTAGAGGTTGGAAAAGGCAAGGAACAGGATTCTCCCTTAGAGACTCCAAAAAGAAACACAGCCCTACCCACACCTTGATTTTAGCCTTATGTAAGACTCGTGTTAGACCCACAGAACTGGAAATTAATACATAAGTATTGTTTTAAATCTAAAAGTTTGTGATAATTTGTTATCATACCAATAGGAAACAAATACAAATTTATACACACACATATCTATATGCATTACCTTCACAAGCAAATCTAGATTTCACTGCACTAATATGCTTATCCAAATTTATGCACATATTCCATCCCCAACTTTTGCTGAATATAGAAATCATTGTAATGTATACTTGATTAACATGGACTAAAAAATGGTAATGTTTTCCAATCTAGTTACTTACTGAAGTGCTCAAAATAATAAAGATAGCACCAAGAAAGTATTAGAAAATCTGGGATACGGATGTATAAAAATATAGCGAGATATCACTTCTGGGTCAAAGAGTATGAAGTAATCAACCTCTCCAAGAACAGGGCAGTCAGAATGTCAAAACTGATTAAAGTTAAAGCTGCCTGAAGAAATGGTTGTTGAAATTGTTCAAGTCAGGGAACATGTAGCAAAACAAAAAACTTGTAACTTCTTTTTTCTGTTAAAAGGATTTGTAGAAATAAGCACGCAATTTGGAAAGGCAGACAGCTACAGGAGAGAAATTTTGATAGAAACCAGGTCGTATTTCTGAAAGCCAAGGAGCAATGATTTATTTGCTTCAAGTACTGTATGTGGGAAGAGCATTTCCAATTATTTGTGGGAATAGAGAAATGAAACTAATTGCAAACAATAGTTGTATGCTAGCACGGCTTCAATATATCAGTCACCTGTCGTGTCTGCAAACTTAGTCTTTTGTTTTCAGGCACTCTACAAAGCTTTAAAATTATTATCATTGTTTAGTTTTCCATTCTAAATCAAAAGTTATTGAACTTACATCTGTGATATGGATGCCGTCAAAGAGACTTGAACCTGTCAAAACTATACATAAGTATTGTTTACATGTGTCTTTGGTTTGCTTTTGGAGAAAAGACATACAATTTTTTTTCAATATTTTCAGAAGGATGTGTAATATACTTCATTTGAATGAAGAATCAAAGAATGAAATAATTGCCTTGAATGTTTTGATATGGATAAATGACTGGAACTAGCATGTGAAAAAGGGAAGTAAAAGCCATATTGTATTTCTGAAGGTCTACAGAGAAAAATGAATGTTATTACTGTTGTGTGTAGACAGCCTTGTTTCTGAGGACACTTAGTTTACCAACAGTGATGTGGGTATGTGCTGAGAGGATTGGGTCTTTTTTGTCTCTGTGCGAAAGGAATAAATAATCTCCCTTTGTTCCCAGAAGATTAAAACTCACTGGTATTTGCTTAAACAATTACACTGAGTTAGAACTTTGAACACAAAAACAAAATAAAAATGTGCATCTTCAAAAGCTTTCCTATTCAAAAAGGAAGAAGAAATCAGATACCTGGTGTTTTACTAATTCCCCTTCTGGGCTCTTAATGTGATTGAAGTATCTACTATTTTATTTACTTTAAGATTATAAAAAAAAAAAAAGAAAGAAAGAAAACACATTAGGAAGCCCACTCAGGAATTTTAAATCCGGTACAAATCAGTCTATATGGTGAGCCTGGAAGAAAGAAGTTATATTACTGAACATGAAGAGGGCAGTGGAACAGCCTGGCAGCATCCATGGTGTGTCCCATTCCTCATACTGTATATGTAGAAATAGTAAAAAACATCTCTCCAGCTTCATTAGGGACAAATGACTAGTTCTTATAAGGCAATTGTAGTCCCAAACTATCCTTGGAGATCCATATCTCCTTCTCTGTTCCCTCTTCGTGCAGCTGGAAACCATAGGCTGAATTGGAGAAGTTACGATGGAAAAAGACTGAACCATTGCATTATCACTTGGAGAAGAGCTACCCTGGAAAAATCGTGTGGGACACCTGGGTGGCTCAATCGGTTTTGTGACCAACTCTTGCTTTTGGCTCAGGTCATGATCTCAAGATTTCTGAGTTCAAGCCCTGGGTCAGGCTCTGCACTGAGAACATGGAACCTGCATGGGATTATCTCTCTCTGTCTCTCTCTGTCCCTCCTCCACTCATGCTCGCTCTCTCAAAATAAATAAGAATTAAAAAAAAAAACAAAACTTGGCATCTGGGTGGCTCAGTCAGTTAAGCATCTGACTTGACACAGGTCATGATTAGCAGTTCTTGTGTTCAAGCCACCCGTTGGGCTCTCTGCTGACACCTCTTAGCCTAGAGCCTTCTTCAGATTCTGTGTCTCCCTCTCTCTCTGCCCCTCCCGCACCACACTATGTCTCTCTCTTAAAAAATGAATAAACATTAAAAAAAACTTAAAAAAAATACTGTGTGTATGTTTTTCTCCCAAGAACCACAGTTACTTGTCTGACTACATAGTGAATAGTTAAATAGAGAGCACAGCCCTAAACAAATAAAACTCACCGAAAGTACTATTTTCTGCAAAAGGAAGGAATAAGCATGTGAGAATCTGGACAGCAGAGAGCTATTAGGTTACAGCAACAGCTCTCGGCGTTTGCAGTGTGCAGACTGCATTAGAGTAGGGAACACTTACATACAAGTATATGTGGAGCATATCAGTGATAAGGCTTCAGCAGGGAGAATTCTTTCCAAAGCCTTTCAGAAACCTCACTTTCAGGGTCTACTGAAATAAGCTACAGGTAGAAAGAAGAGTGTTGCCGATGGCATACATTGACTAATCAGTACTACTCACACTTGCTCAATCAATAAAATCCCCTGGGGGTACTGGTTAATAATTGAGTTTCCTGAAGTCTGCTTCATATCTACTGGATTCGATTCTCCAGAGAGCCCCAAGAATCTGTATTCATAACCATAAGCCATGCAAGTGATCCTCACGATTAGACAGATTTGATAACGTTGGTATACACCAACAAGGGTCCAATCTCTGAGAGAATTACATGAGTGGTGACAGGTCAGTCAATCCACTAGTCTGCTCCACGATTCTCGTACATCAGCCCTATCTTGTAATGGTGGTTGTTTCTGTCCCTGCCTTATAGAAATACCTCCACCTGTGTCATTTGTTAAATCCTTGTCATTTATAAATCTTGCTCTCTACTGATTGAAATTTCAAACTCTGACTCTGAAGAGGTTAAACTTCCTTAACAAACAGGTTGCTTGTGACAATGGGCGTATCTTGGGGCACAAAGTGACAGCTGTGAAAAGAATTCACGATTAAGGCTTATACACCTGTAAATAGCAAATGTGTTTGGCCTATTAACTTTTCATCATGTTGGCAGCAGACGCGGGACCTAGAAAGACAGCCTTTCTCAAATGCCATGCTTTCCATCCCTTGTGGAGACTTATCCTCACTAACTGGGGGCACTTAACTCAAGGGGACACTGGGGGAGGCACAAAAAAGACAGGGAGAGGGAGAAGGACCAAAATACATAAAACCCCCAAACAAACAAACAAACAAACAGTCAGCCTACAAACTGTTTATTTACTATTCATCTAAATTTAAAATCATCCAGTGTATTCCGACAGGGAATTTTATAAAATTTTAGACTTATGAAATTTATTAAATATTTATAACAGTATATATGTTTTTCTGTTTTAGATCTCAGAGTGATGAAAATGCATGCTACTTTTGAAGGTCAAATTTAAAAATCTCAAAAGATGGCTCTAAACAGTAACATTAATGCTTCCCTGGTGTTAGTTTTAGTGGGTGAATCACTGCTGACTCTCAAGCAATCCATGGTGTCTCGTGAGGAATAATACGGTGTAAGCACGCACATAAACGTTGCCCTACAAGTGGGACACTGCCTAATAGAACTTATAATTCTCAGTGTACTTTTCCCTTTGGAGCTTTGATGCATTTTTAAAATTTGCTGTTAAGAGTGGATTGTAGTTTTTTATACTCTGTCATTATAACCACAGAAAGTGAAACAGTAGGTTTGGCTATGTAACCCCAGGGATTTCAGGATTCAAAAAAAAAAAAAAAACAAAACAAAAAACAAAAAACAGAACAAACACCAAAAAAACTGCAAACATGTTTTCTGTTGGGATAATATTTTCATTTTATGTATTGAGCTTTTTAAACAGTGATAAAAAATGCCATACTAGTTATTGAAGTAAAAAGATCTAGAGGAAAGCTTAAAACATCTGTATTGAAAACTGAGAAATTTGTCTTTTTCCTTCCTTTATGAAGGTGAGGTTAGCATTATAAGATGCATAGATCTGTGAATAGAACAGAGAGCTCAGAAGTGAACCCACACAGATGGTCAATTAATCTACAACAAAGGAGGCAAGAATATATACAATGGGGAAAAGACAGTCTCTTCAGTGAATGGTGTTGGAAAGACTGGACAGCGACAAGCACAAGAATGAACTGGACCATTATCTTACACCATATATATATATATATATATTGTGTGTGTGTGTGTTTATATTTTTGTACATGGTGTAAGATATATTACATCATATATATTTTTTGTATATATTTATATGTTTATATTTATATTTTTTGTTTATGGTGTAAGATAATAGTCCAGTTCATTCTTGTGCTTGTCGCTGTCCAGTCTTTCCAACACCATTCACTGAAGAGACCGTCTTTTCCCCATTGTATATATTCTTGCCTCCTTTGTTGTAGATTAATTGACCATCTGTGTGGGTTCATTTCTGGGTTTCCCATTCTGTTCCATTGATCTACGTGTCTGTGTTTGTGTTTGTGCCAGTCCCATACTGTCTTGATCATTATAGCTTTGTAATATCACTTGAACACTGGAATTGTGATGCTTCCAGCATTGCTTTTCTTTTTCAAGATTGCTTTAGCTATTCGGGGTCTCTTATGGGTCCATACAAATTTTAGGATAGTTTATTTTAGCTCTATGAAAAAAAATGATGTTATATATGTATATTTAAATGTTTATGTATTTATTTTGAGAGAGAGAGGAGTGGGGAGGGGCAGAGAGAGACAGAGACATAGAATCTGAAACAGGCTCCAGGCTCTAAACTGTCAGCACAGAGCCCAATGTGGGCTCGAACCCACCAACTGTGAGACCATGACCTGAGCCAAAGTTGGACGCTTAACTGACTGAGTGACCCAGGTGCTCTGCTGGTGATGTTTTGATAGGGATTGCATTAAATGTGTAGATTGCTTTGGGTAGTGTGGACATTTTAATAATATTGGTTCCTCCAATACGTGAGCATGGAATATCTTTTTCCATTTCTTTGTGTCATCTTCAGTTTCTTTCATCAGTGTTTGTAGTTTTACAAGTACAGATCTTTTGCCTAGGTTTATTCCTAGATAATTTATGGTTTTTGATGCAATTGTAAATGAGATTGATGCCTTGATTTCTCACACAAAAATAGTTCAAAATTGATTAAAGACCTAATTGTGTGACAGGAAACCATAAATTCCTGGAGGAGATACACAGTCAGGAACCTCTTTGACATCAGCTGTAGCAACTTCTTATGAGATGTGTCTCCCGAGGCAAGGGAAACAAAAGCAAAAGTAAATTATTGGGGCTGCATCAAGATAAAAATTTCTGCATAGTGAAGAAAACAACAAAACGAAAAGGCAACCTATGGAATGGGAGATAATAGTTGCAAATGACATATCTGATTGTAGTTAGTATCCAACACATATAAAGAACTTATAAAACTGAACACCCAAAAAACAAATAATCCTGTTAAAAAAATGAGCAGAAGACATTTTTTGAATAGACATTTTTTCAAAGAAGATATCCAGATGGCCTACAGACACATGAAAAGATGCTCAAAATCACTTATCATCAGGAAAATACAAATCAGAACTACAATGAGATATCACTTTATACCAGTCACATTACAGCACATGAAACAACAGGTGTTGGCGAGACAGGGGAACCCTCTTCCACTGTTGGTGGGAATGCAAACTGGTGTAGTCACTCTGGAAAATAATATGGATATTCCTCAAAAAGTTAAAAATAGAACTATCCAATGATCCAGGAATTGCCCTGCTAGGTGTTTACCCAAAGGATACAGAAATACTGATTCAAAGGAATACATGCACCCCAATGTTTACAGCGGCATTATCTACAATAGTCACATTATGGAATGAGCTCAAATGTTCATCGACTGATGAATGGATAAAGAAGAGGTGGTGTGTGTGTGTGTGTGTGTGTGTGCATAAAATATAATGGAATATTACTCAGCCATCAAAAATAACGGAATCTTGCCATTTGCAGCAACATGCATGGATCTGCTAGATAGTGATGTGCTAAGTGAAGTAAGTCAGTCAGAGAAAGGCAAATGCCGTATAATTTCACTCACATGTGGAATTTAAGAAACAAAACAGATGAACATAGGGAAAAAAAGAGACAAACCATAAAAGATACTCTTAACTGTAGAGAACAAACTGATGGTTACCAGCGGAGGGGTGAGTAGGGGGATGGGGTAAATAGGTGGTGGGAATGAAGGAGGGCACTTGTTGTGATGAAGACTGGGTGTTGTATGGAAGCGGTGAACCACTAAATTTTACACCTGAAGCTAATGTTGCACTTTATGTTAACTAACTGGATTCTAAATAAAAACGTGAAAAAAATGGATTAAACATTTGAATGTAGGACCTGAAACCATAAAATTCCTAGAAGAAAGCATAAGCAGTAAGCTCTTTGACATTAGTCTTAGCAATGTTTGTTTGAACCAATTTCCTCAGGCAGGGGTAACAAAAGCTAAATTGAACAAATGGTATAATATCAAACTAAAAAGCTATTGCACAGGCAAAGATGATAACAAAACGGCACCTAGTGAGCAGGGAGAAGATATTTTACAATTATACATCTGATGAGGGGTTAATATCCAGAATATATAAAAATTTTAAAAAATTAAAATCAAAAAAGGCAAACAATTGGATTAAAAAATGGGCAGAAGACCAGAATAAACATTTTTTTTCAAAGAAGACATACAGATAGCCAATAGGCACATGAAAAGATGGTCGACATCACTAACCATCAGGGAAATGCAAATCAAAACCACCAAGATAGCATCTCACACCTATCAAAATGGCTGTTACCTAAAACAAAACAAAACCAAAAATAACAAGCTTTTGTGAAGATGTGAAGAAATGGGAACCCTCATACACTGTCTTTGGGAATGTAAATCAGTGTAGCCACTATGGAAAACCGTATGGAGTTTCCTCAAAAAATTAAAAATAAAAAAAACCCATTTAATCCAATTCCACTTCTGGATATTTATCCAAAGAAAATGAAAACACCAATTTGAAGAAATATGTGCACTCCTCTGTTCATTGCAGTATTATTATTTTTTAAGTTTTTCTTTATTTATTTTTGAGAGAGAAAGCACAAGCAGGAGCGAGGCAGAGAGAGAGAGAGAAGGAGACAGAGAATCCAAAGGAGGTTCCGGGCTCTGAGCCATCAGCACAGAGCCCAATGCAGGGCTCAAACCCATGAACTGTAAGATCATGACCTGAACTGAAGTCAGACACTTAACTGACTGAGCCATCCGGGGGCCCTACAGCATTATTTACAATAGCCAAGATATGGAAGCAACCTAAGTGTCCATCAACAGAAGAATGGATAAAGAAGATGTGGTATAGATTTACAATGGAATACTACTCAGCCATAAAAAAGAATGAAATTTTTACATTTGCAACAACATGAGTGGGTGTAGAGATCATTATTCTAAATGAAATAAGAGGACAGAAGAGAACAATTGCTGTATCTGTTGGTTACCAGAAAAGGTAGGGATTGAGGGGGGGCAGGCAAAAGGTGAAGAGGATTAAGAGATACAAACTTCCAGTAATAAAATAAGTCATGGGGTGGGGCACCTGGGTGGCTCAGTCAGTTAAGCATCTGACTTAGGCTCATGTCATGATCTCATGAATCATGGGTTCAAACCCTGCATCAGGCTCTGTGCTGACAGCTCAGAGCCTGCAGCCTGCTTCGATTCTGTGTCTCCCTCTCTCTCTGCCCCTCTCCCACTCGTGCTCTCTCTCTCTCTCAAAAAATAAACATTAAAAATAAAAAAAAATATAAGTCATGGGGACATAATGTACAGCATAGGGAATATTGTCAGTAATATTGTAACAACTTTGTATGTTGACAGGTGGTAGGTAACTAGATCTATTGTGGGGATCATATTGTAATATATAAAAATATTGAATCATGGGGCATCTGGGTGCCTCAGTCGGTTGATTGTCTGACTTCAGCTTAGGTCATGATCTCACAGTTTGTGAGTTTGAGCCCCACATTGGGCTCTGTGCTGACAGCTCAGAGCCTGGAGCCTGCTTTGGGTTCTGTGTCTCCCTCTCTCTATGCCTCTCCCTCACTCGCACTCTGTCTCTCAAAAATGAATAAACAAAAAATTATAAAAAAATATTGAGTCACTATGAGGTACACCCAAACTACTAGGTTATTGTACATCAATTATACTTCAATAAAAAGAGGAATGTAAGGTTACAATTTTATTCTGACCTTTTAACTTCTATTGTATTCAAAGATTTGAGATGAACATTTAATACTGTGAGGACAAATAGTATTGAGACATTTTCTGTTAGTTATCTGATTCTCATGTAGCCCATCTTAAGTGTACTGAAGTTCTATTCTACTTATATATGTTAATATTTGTATGTTATGTAGCATATTATAGTTGTAATAGGTATATTATAATTACAGTAGAGCAAAAGTTCAAAACTATAATTCATGGTCACTTGAGGTTTATATGAATAAGTCCAATGTTAGGGATTATGATAGATGTTCTCATTTGTAAAACTGTATTTAAAATACCATCTTATTTTCTGAGAGCCTTCATTTACTCCTAAAAGATACACTTTGTGCAGGTGTCCCAAGTTGGGTTTTTCTGCAAACCTCATCTCAGGAGAGAGGTTTGCATATAAGAACAAGACACTGAAGAGTCACATCAGCTTTATGAACTTTTTGTTCACCATCACGGTGCTGTTAGCTTTTGTGTGGATGTGACCATGGGAAAACTCCCCTCTTCACAACTATCTTCACTTACTTGTTTCCCAGCCTCCTGAAATGCTACCATTAAATATGTACTATTCAGAGAGATGGGTGCTTTATTTTAAAACATAAAATCCTTTGGCAGTGTAACAATGTCCCAAATTATTCTTGTCCGTCCAGAGCATTTATTTTATTTCAAGGGTAGGATTCCAGCTCTCCAGGGGAATAATTGTAATTAGTCATTTATTCACACTCTCCTAAGAGCTTTTGGATTTTAAAATTATAGCTTTTTGGTTATTGTTTTGATTTATATTGTTTTGTTTCTTTGAGGAGGAATAGCTCAGCTCTCTGAATCTCTGAAGCATTTGAACAGACCTCTATTACTATTGTATGATCTCTAGAGGGAAGGAATGTGAAATAATAGGAAAAGACCCATCATTTGTGACCTAAAACCTCGTTTTGAGCCCCAGTGTAGAACTCTTGTTATGGTAAGATGGCCTTAACCATGCAAGACATTGTAGTCCTATCATTCTGGACCTAAAATATTAATTTTTATTCTGAATGTCTTTTCCTCAGAGATTCCCTCCTACCACCTTCTATATCTGATCAAGATCAAATCCCAGGGGCACCTGGGTGGCTCAGTCAGTTAAGCATCCGACTTCGACTCAGGTCATGATCTCACAGTCTGTGAGTTCGAGCCCCGCGTCGGGCTTTGTGCTGACAGCTCGGAGCCTGGAGCCTGCTTCGGATTCTGTGTCTCCCTCTCTCTGACCCTCCCCTGTTCATGTGCTGTCTCTCTCTCTCTGTCTCAAAAATAAATAAACATTTTTAAAAAGTTAAAAAAAAGATCAAATTCCACAAAGTCTACCTCTTAAATACTTATAACATGTGCATTATTGTTGTGCCCTGTGACACCACGCTTACCCAAGTCATTACATGCTCTCATTAGAGTATTCATCAATCTCCTACCTGAAGTCCTATTGCTTCCTCTCTTGTCCCAAATTAATCCACTTTCATGGACTTCTCCTTTTAGCTTCTTATTTGGCCATCAGCTTTTTTGGTCACCGTGCTCAACCAGACCTCAGAAATGCTGTTTTCACTCTGGATTATTCCTCTTTGGTTTACCTTTCACCCAGCCTTCATCATGGATACTAGTGCCATGGAAACTTTCTCCAAGATGCTCTTCTCATGTACTCTGTACCAGGCAATCCGGCTGTGGTGTATGGCAGTTTTTTTCACCAGAACAGCATAGCAGTACTCAGATTGTTAGTCCTTGCATTTCTATGTAACGAGTAAGCTCTGTAAACTCATGTCTATGTAGCTCAAATGTGCACCGTCAGTGCCTGGTGAGGGGGGGGGTGGTGACTGGAAAATATACTTCATGGTGGGAAAAAGTGTTGATGAATAGTGAAGAACCCATGGAAAATTAAAAGGAGAGAAAACTAACAGAAATAGAAACTGCCACATTGCACGAGCTTGAACACTCCTGCTGGTAAAATTCAACCCCTGTCATATGACCCTCTTGTATTCTTGGCTTTGACACATGGCAGGATTCCTCCTTAGCTATATATCAGAAAGGGCACTTGACCTAACGTGAAAAGTTATATTTGACATTAAATTTAATTAGTAACGTTAGTGATTAAGAAGGGGGTCTCTGTAGTCAAACTAGTAGATTCATTACTGAGCTATATGACTTACGGCAGATTATTAAACCTCTGTGTGACACAGTATACTCTTCTATAACATGGACATCATAGTACTTACCAATATATAAAATATTTAGAAGGTTAAGTGAGATGGTATATACATACAAAGTACTTAGGACAGTGCTAGACAAAGAAACATCGATATGAATTTGTCAACTATGAGAATCTACATGGTGGATTGAATTACACAGACCTTGAAAGGTTAAACTGCATTTAAGTAGTAATAAAGAATAAATATTACATATATGAAAGTTAAGACATATAACAATAAATTAAATGCCCATGAATCTACCATCCAACTTATGATCTTGAAAAGTACCAATAACTGTTAAGAACTGACACTCTAATTCCCTGTTTTGTGTTAAACAAAACTGAGGCACAAAGTGATGATTTTTTGTCTCTTTTAATCTGAAACAGTCTATTCCTCATACTACTTGCCATTTTTTTTCTTTTGTTTTTAGTTTTGCACGTCACAAACATTCTTACAAAGTTAAAGCCCAGGGGCGCCTGGGTGGCTCAGTTGGTTAAGCGTCCGACTTTGGCTCAGGTCATGATCTTGTGGTCTGTGAGTTCGAGCCCCGCATCGGGCTCTGTGCTGACAGCTCAGAGCCTGGAGCCTGTTTCAGATTCTGTGTCTCCCTCTCTCTGACCCTCCCCCGTTCATGCTCTGTCTCTCTCTGTCTCAAAAATAAATAAACATTAAAAAAAAAAAAGGTAAAGCCCATTATCTTATGGTATATCTCACACTGTGCATTTGCCCAGTTGTTTCTTAATAATTAGATTCAGGTTAAAAACATCTGAAAAAATACTTCATTGTTAATGTTTTGTGTATCCCATCATATCACTCACCTTATCATATCACTCATGCACATACTATCAGTTTACTCTGTTCTTAGTGATGCTAACAGGAAGCCTTTGTTAAAATTATGTCTGTCACATTTCTCCATTGTAAAGGCAACTTTCTTCTTTATAATTAAAAAAATGAATCTCTTGGATGACATTTTGGAAATCAATAACATTTTAATTAATAGCTTTCTCATCCATTAATGATCTTTGTCTAACTCGAATACTATAATGGGAGTTATAAAATGGTGGTTTTAGAAGTCCTTCATTTTTGCTACATGTATTACTTGGAATTTTTGTGTAAAGAATAACTTTCTCATTTTCTCCCTTATCTCTTTCTCTGATTTTCTCTTTGTCACTATGGATGCATAACTTTCCTTCAACCGAAATTTGTAGAAGAAATAGTATAACCACGCTTTTATTTTTAAGAAAGATTGCAGAGAGGTGGAGAGATAGACTGCAATTTGAGTCATGTATATACTAAAGAAAGGGAATACAAGAATAAATTATTAGCTAAAATAAGGCAGTAGAATTCTATGGTTATGATTAACCTGAAGTTGAAATCCAATTCTTTTGATTCAGCAGTATAATAGAAAATGAGGAAACCATTATGCATTATACCACATTATTGGTGATGAAACCAACAATGACTAAGACTGCTCTTAATCGAGGTGACATTACTCTAAGAAATGAAGTGGAATCATCGTGAAAAAATAAGGATAAGACTCTAGTACAGGAACTGGATAATGCTAATAATAAAGTACGAAGTTAGTATTTCGTAAATGAATCTGTTGTTCCATTTAGCTTAAGAACCATGCAAAGATTGAAACGCGAATGGACTATTGGAAGTTCTTTTTCCAAACTACTCCGGTTGCATACCACTTTGAAGGATGTTTTCATAGGACTTAAAACTGCTAATAAAGTTCAAATTGCAGTCTTAAAGTCAAATGCCTACTGCCCGGCATTTAACATTCTACTGACAAGTACGTAGTAATAGTGGCCACCAAATAGGTGTCGGGCCTGGTTAAAGAAGTTTCTGTGCATCTATTCTTTTTATTCTTAAAGAAGCCTTATAAGAATCAGAATTATTCTTATCTATGACTTACATGTGGGACATGAGAGGAGACTGGTAGCTTGGAGAGTTTATATACTGCTCTCTGGTTTTTCAGAACAAACTTCCCAACCTCATCTGCTTTTTGGATCAATTATATGAACTTTCTACCAGTCACTCCAATTCCCATACATTCATGCTAATTTCACCGTTTCAATCCTTAAAGAAATTGATAGTCAAGTCTCTTAATCTATCCAAAAAAATGTCATTTGGCTCTGTCCTTATTCCTCTTCCTTACTTGCCTGAACTATTTAAGTCAGAAGAGTTAGAAACACAAACCATGTCTGTCCACACCACCACATTTCTCATTTAAAACCTATGAAGATGTTCTGCTTATTGAATAAATTTCTGAGGTAGATCCACAAAGCCCCAAGCACCCTGCATAAAAAATGACCTCGGCTTCATCTCACATCTTCCCTTGTGCATTTCATTCAAATTTCTTAGTGGTCCACAAATATGACACGTACTTTCACAATGCTGAATTTGCTGAGTGCTGCTCCATTGAAATGGACTGTCTTTTCACTTTTATATCCTAGTGAACTCCTGTTTATCCTTCAAGACATTTTTCTTCAGGATATCAAACACAGTGGTACAACTATTTACATTCTTTTCTCCCTAGAATCTGAGCTCCAAATAGGTCAAAACTATGTATTTCAGCCATAGACTATTTTCATATTCATTTTACTCAGCACAGTAGTTGACAGAGAAATGAATGAGAATGTATTTGTAGGGTGATTTATCGTAGGTTCCCTCTTTTCTACAAGATGTATTTTTTACTGTGGTTTTTGGGAAAAACCCGCTCAACATAATTGTTAAGGTATTACCATTTCATAAAAAGCAATCATATATTCTGGCAGTAATAACATTACTTATTATTCCTCATCCTTTCCTCTTAGAGGGCTGTCGCCAAGAAGTCCTCTTCTTTCTTTCAGTGTCTTTGCTGTTGGTCTTCCAGAATTACTGTGTTTTGTTCTTCCCCACTCTCCTCAGTCAACAACAGATATAATGAATAAGTAAAAAAAAAAAAAGTTCTTTTAAACACATGAAACATATTTCTCCTAACATTTTATTGAATCAAGTGTACATGTTTGTCCCTAGTTGTGAGAGGTAACATGCTTTGTCTCTCTATTTTAAGGAAGGCATCAATGCCAAATGTATTTGTTTACAGCTACTTGAGAATTCAAATCAACAGCTGGGAATGTTTGACATATTTCATATTTCACAACAGAGGCTAAAACTTGTAGGTTCAGCATCTTTAGAACATGATCCTATTGATCATAAAACTTAACATTGGATTCAACCAGTTAATGAATCCTCACTGAGCATCTACCTATGGCAGACCCTTGGGAAGCCATTTATCAGATTATGATGACTAACACATGCTACCCTTAGGAACTTCAGAATATGAAGTGGTTTAAGTATCTCCTGGTGAAGCATTTTATGCTATTTTTAAGTTTTTTTTAAAGCTTATTTATTTATTTTGAGAGAGAGAGAGAGAGAGTGAGCCCAACCAAGTGGGGGGGGGCAGGGAGAGAGGGAAAATCCCAAGCAGGCTCCCCAGTGTCAGCACAGAGCCCAGCGTGGGCTCAAACCCACAAACTGTGAGATCATGACCTGACCCTAAATCAAGAGTTGTATGCCCAACCAACTGAGCCACCCAGGCACCCTGGCATTTTATACTATTTTTCCACGTTGTTCTGCTCATTCTTTTCTATTTGCAGATAAGCCTAAAAGCAGAAAGCAAAAAAAAAAAAAAAAAGAGGCAAATGAAATTTGCTTTAACTCATGTCAAAAGCAAAGCTAGGTAGACGAGAGCACAAGTCAACGACTAAGAGTAAGGGGGTATCTAGCTTTAATTTCTGTTAAAAATAATCAGTGTATACAAGTATAAGAGAAATGCAACATTCTTATTAAAAGAGGGAAGAAGGTAAAATATAATCTTTTGTCTATAGTATCCTCATTTTGTCTTTGGTTTCTTTTACCTTACTGTTTTTAATGTGGCTGTACCATTTGCCACTTTCCACAGTGTAAATACCCCTACCTTGGCCAAATGTAAAGTACCAAATGTGGAGTTGGTAAGAAGTGCTAAAACTCAGCTTTCATAAGTCAGCAGAAATTGACTGCACTCACTCGTGGATCTCCTTCACAGTCTGTGACTTGACACAGACACAAATCTTACGCTACTTCCCGCTGTCATCCATGGATATTACACCAAGTGTGACATGTTGACGTGAATTCTAGTCATTGTATTAACTCTCCCAACCAAGGACATTGGTGTTTAAATATCATTACTGGATTTGGAAAGGACAATAACACTTCACCCCCATGTAACAACTGTAGGCCTCATAAACAAGTTGGACTTACCTGGAGTTGTAAATTAATAGGCTGTTATTTTGTGCGGGTTGTAGGACTATTTGCTAAAATGGTTACACATGAGAAGACTGCGAGGTGGTTTAGAAAGATTACCATTTATATCGCTTAATATTAAATCTTAACAGCTTAAAACGCATGCACCTATTTCTGATTATAAGATAGTAGGTACCACAAGCATTCCTGGTATTATTTCATGTGATTGGGAAAACATCAGTATTAACTCAAAATTTAATGCTTAAATAACTGCATGAAAATATCTTTAAGGCAAAATTCATGGGGATTAAATGCATTTAAATAACAGTAAAAACAAAATATACTATGAACTAGAACTTTCTAAATGGTGAGCAACGATATGCATTAAATTGAAAAATAGAAATTGGTTACTAATTCACCCAGCTAGAATCTGAAAGGCAATGTATAGTCATGGCGAAAAATATGTTACAATGGCTTTCACTGATTTTGCAAAATGAAAATGAAAATGCCTGTAAGTAATAGCCAGACATAAGTAAGAGAAAAATTAAATAGCTTAGTAATTGTTGGTTTTTCAAACGAATCACCTTTGTAGAGTGTAATACATTCAGATTTCTGCCCTTGGCGGTTAAATTAATTGTGTATTTTAATATAAATGCTTTCTAACTGCAATTCACTTTAATCATTTAACATGTCCAATATTGAGTTCTTTCTACTGAGAAAAGCTGTGAGAAATATTTTCCGTGATATCCTTTCATATTTTGATCTTAGTTTTCCCTTTAAATAAATTTCTGACAATTTCCCTAGAACAGTATTAAGTATTTATGTTTGTAGTGATACACAAATTATTTCATGTGTTCTACATTTTTTAATTATACAAGAACACAAGAGAAAGTTGTAAGGAATTTATACTTCTGAGAGACTTACTCGTTGGATTTCTTAAATAATCTGAAATATTTTATCTCAGTGAGTTGATACAGTATAAACCTTTTTCTCATTTACAGAAATAGCATGCTCAGAAAAAAAAATCAACAGCAAACAATATTAACTGAGATAAAATAGGAGATGTGCTCAGGTTCTGAAAATCACATGTCCCTGTTTAAAGTATGCCTCCCAGTGATCCACGCATTCGTTTTACTGCCATATCCTTCTATTTAATCTTTTTTTTTTCTTCTTTTACTTCCACAGTGCTTGAAGATGTTCAGATGTGCAGAAACTTCATGTTTTAAACTCAGAATTTAGAATTACGCGCACGCGTGTGTGTGGGAGTGAGTGTGTGGGGCTGATCTTAATCATTGGTGCTCTCTCAAGATTAATTTTAATACTAACTAAAAATCTCTCGTTGGTGAATATCCGTTTTATAACGGTTAGTAGACACTGAATTATGTACCGTGTTCTGAGATGCCCCAATTGTGTTTCTAGGATTAGTTAGACTATGTGCATTCTAAAATAAATGCTATGATTTTCACTTTTCTCTTTTGTTTCTGTTGGGACTAGGCAAGTTTATATATGTGAGATCCCAATGTTCTTATCATTTGGAAGTAACACAAATATGTTTCCTTTATCTTGCAGCTCCAGGGGGCACAGTGTTTTGCAGTAAGAAGCTGGAGCCAGACTGCTTGAGAAGAATAGACTGCCAGGTTTTTCAATAATAGAAACAATTGTCAAGTAATTGTGATTTGCATGGAATTACCAAGGATTAGGATTTTAATGTGCTTTTGTTTCATTAACATCCGGTAGAATACAGTGTTTATAATTCAATAAGAAAATACCTATGAAGAAAATCAAATGTTTTTGAATGACTGAAAATTATTCCATTATGCTAGGTGTGAAGAGTTTACAATGCAAAATATACATCAAAATATACATAATTGACGAAGTGGCACCATTCAGTTCTTAAAAAGCCTACTCACAGATTCATACATATATTTTTACATGTATTTGTGTCATCACATAACAATAATTTAAGAAAAACAATGAATAACAGAATGAGTCAGAATGCTTTTCAGAGACACCAGTCATACGTTGCTTTATGGTTATTTAAATTTTCTTTTATTTTCCTTTCAAATTATCCCACCAGTCAGTTAATAGACCTCTAACACAAAACAAAATGAAAACTCTACAGTAAATGTATTGCAATGCTTCATTGATAACAAAACATAAAGAGAAATCCTTTCCAGGGTTCTCTGTCATTGCTTCTAAATGTTTACATTTCACTGGCTCTGAAAGATTCTATGAAGAAAGGATGCCAGAACTAAATACATTTGGGAGGTGGAGCCTTCTGCATTCCACTTATGGAGAGTCACAACCCACAAATCAAGGGTTCTGAACATTCCTACAGTAGAAAACAAACAAACAAACAAACAGGCAAACAAACAAAACAGAAAACACTTTAGCTTTGCTTGTCCTAGTTTCTTGAAAGTGTACTTGACCAGAGAACCATGTTTCACACAACCTCTCCAAATATCCCATTGTTTTAGTATTCCACACAAAACTCTTAATGGAATGTTGTTCTGAGGTAAGCAAACACTTACCTCTATATTAACCTTCTTGTTTCAGCACAGTGAAGCTAAATCTGAATCCACTCTGTAGAGTGTTTGTGTGTATGGATTGTCTCCCCAAAGCCCCATCGGCCCACAACACCTTATTACTACCAATACGTAAGAGTTGCCTATGTCCAGGGAAGAATGTTGTAGAAATGCGGGGCCCAGTTTGCACGCACATAGACCAAACATCCACAGTCAGATGTGCACTCGTCCTACCAAAGACCAACACTTTAGGTTTTCTGAATTTACATCTGTATGAAATACCCCAACATGCGAGTGGAGATAGTAGAACTAGTTTGTGTGCTAATCATATCCAACACTAACATATCAGAGTTCATGAAATACCAAGCTAAGTTTTCCCAGCTTGATAATAACTGTTTCTGCTGCAGAAGACTATGCAGTTCCTCTCCCCCCAGCTAACATTACAATATTGAATATCTTGTCAGAGACTCCGAAAACCCTGTACCACACTCAATCCACAGTGATTATTTACAAAGCCACCAAGGAAAGCAAGTGGTTTCCACATTCTTATGTCAAAGTCAACAGCAAGAACATAGAGTGGTTCTCTATGGATCTTAGAGAAGATCATTGGTTTTTCTACGGGTCGTTGACATAACCCTCTGAAGTTTCCTTCTTCTTTATGTTCCTGTGTAGACCATGGTATAAATAGCTGACAGCCTATAAAAAATGGATAAGAAGAAGGGGATAACCTTTGGTGAGTTGGAATAGATATTGGGAGAAAAGATGAACCATTCCAATAAAGGAGATAACCTATCCATGTTTGGTAAAATTGTATACTTGAAGTTCAAAAGGCTAATTTTTAGGAATGTGAAGCTTATCCTTCTTATTCTGAATTCATTGTGTCATGCTATATAAAACACAAGAACAATAGAGCAATTTTTTAAATTACTTTTTCGTACCTTTTTGGGTTTCTTTTCTGAGGAGCCTCCAAGTATTCTCTGACATAGAAATATGTCAAATTTTCTCATCTCGTTTTAATGTTTTAGAAGAAGGGAAAAGAGGAGAAAGGGAAAGAATCTTTAAAGCCTGTTTTCTCTTTCAGCTTTAAGTGTAGAGAGAGGAATCTATTTACATTCTTCAACAAAAAATGTTTAGTTTACACCATAAAAAGATAGGGGAACTTCACACACACACACCACACACACACACACACACACACACCAAAGAAGGAAAAGAAAGAATAGAAAAATGAAAGAGAGAAAGAAAAAAAGCTATCTCAGCACCATACTATTTTCCTGCTCTTCACCTTTTATTTTGGGGCAACTGCAGTGGTCACTTGCAACTAATTTTCACCCTCCCAAGTGTTGGGTCCTGGGATCTCTCAAGGATCTTTCCATCTCTTTGGATAAAGAGTCAAAAGATGCATTATAACATAAAGGAATTTCTGCTTTGCAGGGGAGGAACTCCTTTGAATGTGGGAGTTATTTCAGGAATTTCCTTCTGTGTTACTTATGTTTAGGCTAATTTCTTGGGTGAGAAATCCCCCCCAATAGGATGCAGCCTTGGAGGATAATCATTTCTGGCCCAATATCTGGTATGAGAAGGTGGGAAATGAAGGAAAAAATTAAATATGGGGAGTATTGCTCTAGAGAAGGAATGCAATAGAAAATTCTATTATTGTTTCTTTATTTACCACTGAGTTACAAAGTTGTCTCCTCACAGCTAGACAAGATAGAAAAAATTGAAAAAATAATTACAGGATAAAATCTTCATATTTATCTATGCATATATATATTCATTTTCCAAATAAAAATGTATAGCTGATAAATATATGAGATCTTTTGGATGTCCATCAGATATACAGGCTTGTCCATATTAACTATGAATTGTTTATTACTTTATTGATAATAAAGCAAATTCAATCAATACCTCCTTTCATTTTTGAAGATTCTAGAGAAATATTTATCAAATAATAATATTATTTTAAATTTTGGTTGGCTATATAAAAATATATTCTCAACATTTATTGTTGGTAATTCTTCCTGAAGCAGAACAAGAAACATGTGTCTAGTTGAAATCTATGATTTTGAAAATATTTATTTGACTTGATAACTTTAGCTTCCTCTGCATGAATTTGTTTTAAAATCATGCAAATAGCTCTTTGCTTTCCGTTTTCCATCCTTTACAGAAGATGTCAAGCTGACATGAAATTACTGAGGAAAAGACAAAAGTTCCACCTAAGTTACATGTTACGTAACATTGACCTTTCACATAGGTAAGAGGTAATTATAGACCTGATAAGCTGTTAGCCATAAAGCAATGTTCATTCATAGCCCATAGATAATACAATATATGAAAGGAAAACTAAAATACTACGGCTTAGCTCTTGTCTATTAAGAGCTCAAAAATGTTCCTTTATTTGGACCGAGAGAACCAAACAGAAGCAAAATAGAACAGCCATAGTTAAAAATTTAACTCTCTAGTATTGAAAAGAGTACTGCTCCAGAGTCTTTCTATTTTCTAAACTCTTTGGCTGAAGATTTACAATAGTCTTTCCTGCTCACAATATTGCCTATTTTTTTTCCACCTCCCTGTGACAGCACAAACAGAGTTCTCTTCTCTCTGTATAGCTACATTCTAAGTAGCTAAATTACGGGCGTCAGTGATCTTTGTTTCCGATGACACTAGTGATACTATTTCTTTTCCTGGTTTATCTTTACTCAACCTGCTTTTCTTCATAAATCTCTATAGAGTTCTACTTTCTCCAAATATTCCATTCCTTCTTTTTCGATAACAAGGCACAGTCTCAGTCTTAGTTCTTAGAATTTTCTTTTGTAACTGATTATCATGCCTTCTATTACAAAAATAGCACTTGTTTAAAAAAAAAAAAACAACAAACCTCTTTATTAAATGAGTGTGTCTACCTAGAAATAAAAAGAAGTAAGAGGGTTTTTTTTTTCTCCCCCTTTCTCAACTGCTCCTAAAAAAAAAAAAAAAAAAGAAAGAAAGAAAGAAAGTAGAGCATGAGGGAAGTATGGTGTTGAATTATACTGGGAGTTAATTAGGCTTTAAAAAAGTGAAAATGAAGGGGGGGGTTTCTATTTGGAAGTTAGGCAATATTTTAAATTTCAGAAATAGTTTTGCCCTTCCTCCGTGCACCAGTCTTTTCTCCGAAAGACACGTGCCTTCTCTTATATCTCTCCCATGTTCCTTTCTAAGTATTTCAAAATTCAGTTGTCTCCTTGCCAGCTCTGCTTCACTCATATCTCCTTTTTATAGACACCTACAACATAGCTTTAAAATTAGAATATTATTTCAGGCAAAAGAAACCGATTAAAGAATTGTCATAAGTAATACATATTTTTAGTGTAACTTCTTCAGCTGTGTGAATTTATTATGAGGTCAGCAAGTGTGGATAACATTGCAGAACTTGAAATGAGTTGTTTGTTTGAAACTCCCATTGAGAAAGTATGCGTGTGTGTGGATGTGTGTGTACACACATGTGTGTTTTCTTATTTCACTGTATAAATAGATAATAAACATGGATGAATCTTAGTTCAATTTCAAGATTCTTGAGTACAGATGCATACTAAGCTGTGGAAACTCAAGACAATGGTTTTGTCCTTTAAAAATAAATTTTATAATTATATATGTTTCTAGATGAAACAACATAGAATATTCTAGGAGAAATGTATGCCGATTTATATGCATGCATACTTTTTTTTTCCACTGCTCTATTTAAAACTGGAAATTTTGAACAGAACATTAAATACATTCTTGCTACTCTGAGAGACAGGACCATTGAAATGTTGAAAAGAATATTGGATTGAAATAAACAAACCAACAGTTTGAGTTAGAGTTGGATTTCGGAATAAGGGAGAGAATCTTTTAGGATATAAATGACTAAGTTGAAGACTTAACCTTGAACTCGGTGGATAACACAAAAATCACTGCTATCAGGTGTGTAATCTTTACAATACCTCAAATTGAACACTGGGTGGCAATGTTTACCCATTTTTTTTATTTTAAATTTTCAGCGATTCAAAAGCTATACTAGGACAAACTGAACTTTCTGGTGTTCAAGGTTATTTGTGGGTCCTAAGACACTGAGAAAAATCCTTTCTTTTAAAAGTGTTCTCATTTCTTTGTTTTGCACACACAAGAGAGCTCTGTAGTCTATCCCTGAAATACTGTTCTCAATCCATTAATTGATCCTAGCAAAGAGGGACATGCTATAGAGAATTAGCAGTGGATCCAGAAGAAAGAAATAAGACTTTCTAAGGAGTTAGAATAGATACATATAATATATGGCAACATGAAAATACCTTGGAATTTTTATTCTTGTGATATAAGTGTTGAGGGGTGACAACAAATCATTCCTGAATCCGAGTCAGTATGGTGAGCTTCTCTTTCTGATTTTGATTGATGTTCAGAACTACTTAATAGAGCAAGTCAGATTAAAAATTAAAAACACATTGATCAAGACAGTCAAGACCAAATAAGTTCTTCAAGTTTCTTCCAACTAAATTTCCTCTACCAGTCCTTCCATTCAGATCCAGCTGGCCCAGGGAAGGAAGTTAGGCTTCAGCAATTTCCCACTTCCTTTTCGGGGCTCTCTTCCCACGTTACACAGGAAACAGAAAGGGCTGCTGTTGCTTTGCTGGAAGGTACTGGGAAACTTCAGGAGAACAGTTGTTTTGGCTTTCTGGTGAGTACTTCCTGCCAGTGGCATCAAAAGTATTGAATGGCAAGGACCCAGGAGTTCCTAGCTCTCCAGTAGAACTCCAAAATCATTGCCCCATGAGAATTTCAGTTGGAAAGATTCCAATCTGGTTGTCACACATAGGATTTGTTTTCACATTATTAGTAGTTAACTTTAGACAGAGTCAGGTTGAATATTGTATCATTTCCTACCCTAGAAATAGACATTTAATAAGTTACTTGCCTTCAGTGTTTCTCTGCATTTATCTTTTAATGTAACCATTACTACCTTATTGTAGCTACCTTGTGCCCTTTGAAATGGGGAGAAAAGATGACAATAAGAAAAGAAAGGAGCCTCCAAACTTCTCTATCTGAATTATGGCAAAAATGTTAACACAAAAAAAATAGAGGAAAACATTTTCATCCTGGCTAGTTTAAGAGAATTGATGACTTCAAGAAGTATGCACATATTATAGCTCACTGGAAGCAAGAAAGAGAGGAATCTTGTACAGCACATTCCAGTTGTTCTTCCCTAAGATAGAATGCATTACGAAAAGAAGGAAGGAAGGAAAGAAGGGTGGACAGAAGGGAGGAAGGAGAACTCAGCTGAGTCAGAGCTCAGTTCTCTATAGTTAACATAGATATAATTTTCAAAAATAATAAAGATACAAACAATAGAATTAGTCATGTTGAAATTGGAAAATTTTCTAATTATAGCCTTTGGAAAACATCATTAATAAAAAAACTACCTGAAGATGAAGATTAGGAATAAATATGCAGACTTCCACTGCCAGCACTTGATGAAACCACCTCACCATAAACAGGTAGAAAAGAGACAAAATTTGTGGAAAAAAACAAGGAATAGAACCTGGAATCTTCCAGGATGACTCTCCCTTGCATCTGTTTCACTTGCCCACTAAAGTTGATCCCTCACTTACATTTTAGGCTCATCACTCATTTGTTTTATTATAATTTTATCCCTTATGTATGTAGCACGTGTAAACAGTGTATTAGTTTTCCCTTGTTTTAAACTACTTAAAGTAAACATGGAATCATGTACTCATTTTTAACTTACATATACATTACGTTTTTTGAACTTCCATTGATTATGTATTTAGTTTTTCTTTGATATGCATACTTCACAACTTATTAAGCTACTGATCTCTTGATGAACAGCAAAATCCAAACACAAAATAACTTTCTTTTGGATTGACTTATTTCAGGCATGTGGCTTAATAGGTGTTTTTGCAAGACCCTCTGTGATATTTTGTTAAAAAAAATTCAGTCACACATCTCTTTACTACTTTTTTGAAGGAAGAGTTTTTCTGAAGACCTTTTACAAATTTAGAATGTGTCCCATTAGTTAGTATTGATTTATTAAACAAGGTCAAGTTCAGTATCCTTTAAACTGTGTCCACTTAACCATGCATATATTAGTGTATTTGTCTCTGAATTTGATTTGTGCTGAAGGAAAAGAACATGGGCACAAGAAATTCATATCCTCAATAATGAGCATGTGCTCTCATCCTTTATCTATAGCCTTTTTCCCTTTTCCTTTTCTCATGGTAAAACACAGGGAGACAAAGATAATCATTGATAGGAGTTGTGATAATGACACACAAGTACTTGAACTGTCTATCCTCAAACAAATCCATAGGATTCTTGGCATTGTCCCCTAGCGACATCTGTCTTCTTTGATAGTAAAACAAGCAGAGAAATATCCTTGACTTTTTCCATAAGGCTAGCTCAGCGGTGAGGAAAAAATATATATCAATCTAATTATTATTTCTCAAGTTAGAGAATCTATTTAAAATTAATTATAATCTAATGTCTTAGCATCACATCATTTGATTGATTTTTGGTATCCTGAAAGTCTAGAATTTCAGCATCTCAAAGTATTCCTTGTCCTTTAAACAGTAAGGCTATTTAAAATTTTAAATCTGTTTTATTGAGGTATAACTTAGAGTATCTCCTTAAGTTAAAGGGAACAGCTTGGTGAGTTCTGACAAATACATAAAATTGTATAGCCACCAGAGAAATCATGATACAGAACATCTTTATCAATTTCACCACTTCTTCCATTAATATCCTTTTGTTGTTACTGTTCAAGTATCCAATAGAGGTGTATTAGTCTCTTGGGCAGCCATAGAAAATAACATAAACTGGAGTGGCTTAAATAACAGCAATGTGTTTCTCACATTTCTTTAAGAGAGAAATTCAAGATCAAGGTGCCAGCCAATCAAATTTCATCCTGACGATTTTGCTTTTGGCTAGTAGATGACTGCCTTCTTGCTGTGCGCTCACATGACCTTTTCTTTGTGTGTATGTGGAGATAGACATCTCTCTCTTCCCCTTGTTATAAGGCCACCAATCTGGTTGGATTTGACCCCACTCTTACAACCTTCCTTAATTTTAACGATCTCTTCAAGGTCCTATCCCCAAATATAGTCACTTTGAGGGTTAGGGTTTCAACATATAAATTTGGGGTATACAATTCAGCCCATAGCACTAGGTTATCACACCGAATTTATTTGTCATATCTCTCCAGTCCCTTCTGGTCTGTGATATTTTTCAAATTTGTTTTTGATTGTGGTATAAGGTGAGGTTTGAATCTTTTTTTCTTTTTTCTTTTTTATGTATGAGTATGATTTGGTTTAACTGGTTTGTTGAAAAGACTCTTCATTCCCTATTACATTACCTTGTACACAAATGAATATATACCTGTGGGTCTATTTCTGGATTTTATATCCTGTTCCATTTACTAACTGTCTGCCCTTATGCCAAAACCACACTACCTGATTTTAGTAGCTTTGTAGAAAATGTTAATATCAAATATTTGAAACATCCAACTTAGTTATTCCTTTGAAATATTGTTTTCATTATTTCATTTATTTTCGAAGTTTTATTAAAATTATCTTCTTAATAGCTACAAAATAAGATTAGTTAGGTTTTAAATGTAATTGCATTGACTCCATATATCAGGGCAGAATTGACATTTTAAGCATATTGAGTTTTCCAATCCCTAAACAAGGTATCTCTCTCTAACAAGACGCCATATTTATTATTTCTCTACAATGTTTTGTAGTTTTCTTTGTACTCTTTTGCACATATTTTTAAAAGGTTTCTTAAGTTTTTTTAAAAAATTTTTTTAACATTTTATTTATTTTTGAGACAGAGAAAGACAGAGCATGAACGGGGCAGGGGCAGAGAGAGAGGGAGACACAGAATCGGAAGCAGGCTCCAGGCTCTGAGCCGTCAGTCCAGAGCCTGACGCGGGGCTCGAGCTCAGGGATGGCGAGATCGTAACCTGAGCTGAAGTTGGACGCTTTAACTGACTGAGCCACCCAGGCGCCCCAGAGGTTTCCTAAGTATTTTGATGCATCTATAATTGATAGTTTTAACTTCAAAGTTTAATTGTTCGTGATAGATACAGAAACTATGTATAAACCTTGTGTTCTATAACCTTACTCACTTGCTAATTCTAGTAGCTCTTTTGAAGATAATTCAGGATTTTCTACATAGAAAATCATATTGTCAATACATAAAGATAATTTTATCTCTCTATTTTTTTCTAACAATGCTTTTATTTCTTTTTGTTGTCCTGCTGCACTGGCTAAGACTTCCAGTGAAATGTTGAATAGAAGTGGTAAGAGTGGATATCCTGGCCTTGAGATCCTTGTTGTAATGTTATCTGGAGATTTTTCAGAAAGAACCTTTATCAGATTGAGTGAGTACCTTTAAATCCCTGGTTTGCTGAGTGTGCTTATAGCAAAAGTGTGTTTAACTTTGCAAAGGCTTTTTTCTGGATACAATAAGATGATCACATGTATTTTGTTTTATAGTCTATTATTATAGTGAGTTGCATTGATATTCATATGTCAATGAACCACATTTCTTGGATAAAACCCACTTGATCATAAATGTATGGTCCTTTAAATACATATTTAGGATCTGTTTGCTAAAATTTTGTTAAGGATTTTTGCATTTATATTTATGGTTTTCTTTTCATATAATGCCGTTGTCTGGTTTTGGTTTCAGGGTATTCTGGGCTATAAAATGAGATAAAAATGTTTCCTCTTCTCTTCTATAAACATTTTGAGAGTTTGTGTAGAATTCTTATGATTGCTGTCTTTATCAATTTGGTAAAATTTACCACTGAAGCTGTCTTGACTCTGGAGTTTTCTTTGTCAGAGGCATTGTTATAATGATAAATTCAATTTATTAAATATATATAAAGAGAGTGCTTTGGGTGAGCTATATTTTCTTGGATGAGTTTTGATAGTTTTTATTTTTTAAGAAATATATTCCTTTGATCTAGTTGACCAAATTTAGTGGAATAGAATTATTTATGATATTCCAGTTTATCCTTTCAAAATTTGCAGGATTTGCCATTTGTGCCCTTTTATATTCCTGATGTTGTTACTGTGTATCTTCTCACTTTTTTTTTTTAACTGGCCAGTCTGGCTAGAAATATATTACTTTTAAAAAATATATTCAAATAACTTATTGAAAAGCTGAAAGCAGCTTAGATGATTGATTTGAGAGATTTCTTCTTTTTCTTTCTAAGCCCTCATTTAGTAGCATCCCATAAATTTTATGTTGTGATTAATTTCCGTGCATTCACATTAAGTGGGAAAAATATATAAAACATATAATACATATTTTTTCTTATGATTGCTTCCCTAAAGTATGGGTTATTTAAACTGTGTTATTTAATTCCTGAATATTTGATATTTTCCATATATGTGTCTGTTTTTGATTTGCAGTTCAGTTTCTTTTTGGTCAGAGAACATAATATATATGATTCCAATAACCTTGTGTTTACTGAGCTGTGTTTTATCACCCAGAAAATATTCTACCTTGGTGAATAGTCTATGTGCATTTAAAAAAATGTGTATTTTGCTATTGTTAAGTAGAGCATTCAGTAAGTATCTACAAAGACCAGTTTTTTATTAGTGTTGTTCCAGGTTTTCAGAGCCCTACTTATTTTTGTCTCTATTTGTTCATCAATTATTCAGAGAGGAGTGTTAAAATCTCCTACAGTAATTGTGGATTTATATATTTCTCCCTGTATTTCTATCATTGTGTTTCAGTTATTCTAAACCTCCATTACTGGATGCAGATACACCTTTAGGATTGTTATGCCTTCCCAATATTTTGATTCCTTTATTATTATGAAATATACTTCCTTATCCTTGGCAGTATTCATTGTTCTGAAGTCTATTTTCTCTGACATTAGAATGGCTGCTACAGCTTTTTTATGCACCTGTTAATCGTATTTTTCCATCCTTTTGTTCTTATCTGATTTTGTCTTTATATTTAAAATGATTTTCATGTAGCTGCATATAGCTGGTTGTAGTTTTTAACTCGATTTTTTGTTTTGTTTATTTATTCATTCCGGTTTCAAGTTTTTATTTAAATTGTGGTTAGTTAACATACAGTGTACCACTAGCTTCAGTTGTAGAATTCAGTGCTTCATCACTTCCGTACAGCACCCAGTGCTCATCACAAGTGCCCTCCTGAATACCCGTCATCCATTCGGTCCATGTCCTACCTACCTCCCATCCAGCAGCCCTCTGTTTGTTCTCTATAGTTAAAAGTCTCTTATTGTCTGTCTCTCTCTTTTTTCCCCCTATTTTCATCTGTTTTATTTCTGAATTTCTACATGAGTGAAATTTGATGATTTATGTGTTTATTGAAACTTAAGACCATTTATATCTAGTTCAATTACCAACATCTTTAATGCTGGTTTAAATCTACCCGCTAGTAATTGTTTTGTCGCAGGTGTTCTCAATCCCTTTCTTATTTTTTCCAGTGTATTTTTATTATTACACTTTTAAGTATTTAACTTCCATCATTGCATTTTATTTTTTAAATTTTGTTCATGACAGTTTTTTTTAATTTTTTTTTTCAATTCTAGTATATTTTTATTTTTTAATTGCTGCTTTAGGATTTGTCATATACATTTTGAGCATGCCACAGTCTACCTTCAAATAATACTATACCACTTCATGTATATTTCTGTAATCTTATAACTGCAAACTTCCATTTTTCCCTGTTCTCTATTTTGTAATAGTTATCACATATACTATTTTTATTTACATTATAAATTCACAATATACTAGTATTACTACTTTTCTTTAGGCAATTCTTTGTCTTTTAAGGAAATTAAGATATGAGAAAACTACACATTATCCATAACTGTATCTGCCCTTCCAGGCCTTTATCATTCTTTTTATTGATTTATATTTCCATATTGTGTCATCTCTCATGCCTAAAATATCTCTTTAACATCTTTGTGTATTTCTTGATAGTGTATATCTCATGGCAATAAATTCTCAGTTTTTGTTTTTGGAATATATTTTACTGAGTATAAAATTATAAATTGACTTTCTTTTTCAGTGCTCCAAATATGTCATTTCATTGTCTTTTTATCTGCCAATTTCCTGAGGAGATTAGATTTTATTCCTTTATTCATATATTCATTGGTCTGTAATAAGGCTTATCTTTCCCAGTCCACAATTTTCTTAAGATTTTATATTTGTCACTGTTTTTCAGTAATTTGGCTATGGTGTGCCTTGTGATTTATTTCTCTTTTATTCTTCAGTGATCTTCTGGGATCTGCAAGATTATCGATTCCTTAAATTTAGATAATATTTATTAAATTTATTAAATATATACATTCTTTTTCCTTCTCACACCTTTCCTTCAGGGATTCCAGTGTGACATATATTAGACAATTTGACATTTTTTCCCCCATGGATCATTTATGCTTTGTTCATTTTTCATCAGTTTTTTTTTTCTCCTCTGTGCTTCCTTTTGGATAGTTGCTCTTTGCTATGTCTTTAAATTTAATGAAGTTTTCTTCACCAGTGTCTCACCCACTGTTAGTCTCATCCAAAGTATATTTCATATCAGATATTGATTTTTTAACTCTACTAGTCTTACTTGTGTGTGATTTTTTTCCTTATATCTTCTATTTTTTTCTCACATTGCTTCTCTCTTCCTTTACTATTTTGGCCATATAGAGCATTTTTATATTGATGGTTTAATATACTTGTGTTCAAAACTGTGAAAGGAATAAGATTTTCCCACACTAATAGGTTGGAAGCTAATAAGTAGGTCTGTCACAGTTTTATGGATGATTGCAGAAGACATGATACTTACGAGGCATAAACAATGGACAGGTTAGTACTCACAAAGATATCATTGACCACAGCATCAGCATTTTCATACTGGTTCTTTAAGCCCCAGTGCCTACAGGTGGTGAAACAGGATTGGATGGCCCCTGCACACAGTATGTTTTCTATTACAGATGAGGAACCCTGAATTAGGGAACCCGAGTCTCTTCCAATGGACTGTACACATTCCTTTCCTTTGCCCTAGGGGAAGAAGTTTTCTTTCTTATTTTGGGCATTGAGGATGGCTGTGCTTTGCTGGGGAGGGAGGCACCATCTTTGTCTTTCAAGGCTGTGAGAAAACCTACCATTTGCTCAGAAGAGAAAAAATGTCTCTATCAGGAAAGCTGTTATCTTTACAGACATCACTGAAAACATAGTCAAGAACAAAAAGCAATCAGTGCATCTTACAAGACATGCAGAATATAAGGAAACAATCGAGAAGATAATTATCTCTCAATATTGCCATTCATTCCGTTTTCCTGTGGTTGATAGAACTATATGGTGATTTTTCTCCTGTCTGTAGATCATATTTTCCTGATTTCTTGAATGTCAGAAAAATTTTTTATGTTTATTTTTGAAGAGAGAGAGACAGAGTGCGAGTGGGGGTGGGGCAGAGAGAGAGAGAGAAACACAGAATCTGAAGCAGGTTCCAGGCTCTTGAGCTGTCAGCACAGAGCCCAACGTGGGGTTCAAACCTACGAACTGAGATCATGACCTGAACTGAAGTCACCCACTTAACTGACTAAGCCACCTAGGTGCCCCAAATGTCAAACAATTTTTGATTGCATGTGAGATATTGTTAATTTAAGTTTAAGATACTTTATTTCATTGTGTTTTTTTAACAAAGTGTTGACTTCAAGTAAGCACACAGTTAAGTTTCTTGGAATCAATTTGACCCATTAGAAACTCACTTACACACTTTGTTAGACAAGCCTCAGAGCAGTCTACTCTGGTTCCAGTTTAGTCAAACTACTGAGGCAATGCTCTTCTCAAGATTCTTCCCAATGCCCTACATATTGAGAGACTTTTTCATTCCAACTGATGGGAACATGAGCTATGGGCTGCTTTGTTTTAACTCTGGAAACTGTTTAGATTACTGCTTTCTTTTCTTTTCTATTTTAATTTTTTAGAGATAGAGAGGGTGAGTGGGGGAGAGGGACAGAGGGAGAGAAAGGAAGAATCTTAAACTGGCTCCGCACTCAGCACAGAGCCCAACATGGGGCTCGATCCCACAACCCTGGGATCATGATATGAGCTGAAATCAAGAGTCTGATGCTAAGTGGACTGAGCCATATTACTGCTTTCAGATGGTTATTTTCTGGCTTCAAATAAGTTTCCTCTCATGCATGCACAAATTGGAACACAGCCAAAGAAGCTACTTTTTTTTTTTTTTTTTTTTTTGGTATAGCTACCTCCTATTCAGTACTCTTCCCCACAAATTCTAAGTGCCTTCACCTTCATGAACACTGATCTCTATCTCCCTAGTGCAGATTTTGTTTGGTCTTTTTTCTCTCTGTGTGGTGACCTGGAAAACTGTCTGCAGGCAGTAAAGCTGATGCAATTTTAGAGCTTACCACATTTGTTTTTCTTCTCTCCGTGAGCACTGTTCTTTGCTGTGTGTTTTCAATATGTGACAACTTTTATTTCATTTTGTTTATTTTCTAATTGTTTAAGGGAGGAAAGTAAATCTGCTTTTTGTAACTAGATCATGGCCTGACGCAAAATAATCAGAAAGGTTTTGTCTCTTATATTTTAGCTAACACCCATATTTTGGAACAGGGTGATTTGCATTCACTCCAGTATCTATTTGCAAGCCTTTAAGTTCACATTTTTAAAGTTTATTTATTTATTCTGAGAAAGAGAGAGGGGGAGAGAGATGGAGAACAAGTGGGGAAGGGGCGGAGAGAGAGGGAAAGAGAGAGAATCCCCAACAGGCTCCATGCTGTCAGCACAGTCCGATGTGGGGCTCGAATTCATGAACCCTGAGATCACGACCTAAGCAGAGACCAAGTCTGGTGCTTAACCAACTAAGCCACCGAAGTGCCCTTAAGTTCACACTTATACTATGACTTACTCAGACTTAAAAGGTAAATCCACGAGCCTAGTAATCTATAAAACATATTTCTAGACACGGGTGATATTTATTATTTTTACCCAGCTTCATTGATATATAATCAACAAATATAATTATAAGATATTTACTGATTTGATATGCAAATTCATGGTGAAAAGATCCCCCCCCCCATTGATTTAAACAACTTATCCATCACCTCATACATTTACCTTTCTCTTTCTTTTTTCAGTGACAACATTTAAGTTCTACTCTCTCTGCAAATGTCAATTATATGATACAGTGTTATCAACTGGAGCCACCATGCTTTACATTACATCCTCAAACCTCTTTTACGGTATAACTGAAAGTTTGTAACCTTTTTCCAACCATATTTTCCCCTCTCCCAGCTCCTGGCAACTACTTCACTATTCTCGGTTTCTGTGAGTCAACTTTTTTTTTTTTTTTTTTTGCCTTTTTAGATTCCACATATAAGTTGTACCATGCAGTATTTGTCTTGATTATTTCATTAGCATAAGGGGATATTTGAAATATACCGCAGTAATTAGAATAGCATGAACACTGAATAATCAGAAGATGTCAACCATAAACAGACAACAGGGTTATACTGGTGTGTTCCTGAAAGCATGATTTTTAATACACATTCACGCATACACACAGCTGCACATACTTTTTTATGGCAGACTTATTTTCTACATTTGAAGTAAGAAGAAAAACATCTAATATTCTAGTACATTTAAGTATGTATTAACATATTACTATTTAACTTGTTTTTACATATATACCAAACACAAATATTGACTTTGCAGAAACTATCAAATCACTTTTTTTCATTGCTTAAAAAGTCATTTTCCTGGTTATGTGTTCACTGAAAAGGCAATTGTTTCTGTTTTTCATATTGTGTTTTTAAAGTTATAAACCCTGAGGGGCACTTGGGTGGCTCAGTTGAGCGTCCAGTTTCGGCTCAGGTCATGATCTCACAGCTGTGAGTTGGAGCCCCACGTGGGGCTCTGTGCTGACAGCTCAGACCCTGGAGACTGCTTTGGATTCTGTGTCTCCCTCTCTCTCTGCCCCTAACCCACTCACTTTCTGTCTCTGTCTCTGTCAAAAATAAATAAACATTAAAAAAAATTTTTTTAATAAATAAATAAATAAATTTATAAACCCTGAGATGACCAGATTGGGACACCTGGGTGGTGCACCCATTAAGCATCTGACTCTTGATTTTGACTCAGCTCATGATCTTGTGGTTGTGAAGTAGAGCCCCACATAGAGCTCTGTGCTGGGCAAGGAGCCCAGTTAAGATCCTCTCTTTCCCCCTGCCCCTCCCCTACTCATGCTCTCTCTGCCCCCCCTTCAAAGAGAAAACCACCAGAGAATACCAGAGATCCTACCTTTCAACAACCTAAGAGTAATTACGAATATCAAGATAAAACAAATATGATTCATTCAGCAAAGGAGCTAAGAATGCACATAGGCTCTGGAATGACAAGGGCCAAAGATATTTTTTATCTTAAGGTGAAATAAAAAATAGTTTATTTCAGGGGCGCCTGGGTGGCGCAGTCGGTTAAGCGTCCGACTTCAGCCAGGTCACGATCTCGCGGTCCGTGAGTTTGAGCCCCGCGTCGGGCTCTGGGCTGATGGCTCCGAGCCTGGAGCCTGCTTCCGGTTCTGTGTCTCCCTCTCTCTCTGCCCCTCCCCCGTTCATGCTCTGTCTCTCTCTGTCCCAAAAATAAATAAAAAACGTTGAAAAAAAAATTTTTTTAAAAAATAGTTTATTTCAACAAAATTGTTTACCTGCATGTTTTTCTTTTATTTTTCGCCAATTCCTCTTTCACTTTCGTGTGTTTTCATGTATGCAGCCACATCAGTGTCCACACATTAGATATAGTTATTCCTCACTTAAAATGAAGATGATATTTATACTAATAACAAATACAACTGTAATTTCATAATAGCTAAATTTGTAAAAAGTAATATTTTTATTCGGTAAAATAATAAAATATATTGGTCAATATGAAACAAAGTGACCTATTTATAAAATGATGCTTATTGTTTCCATAGAAAATCCTACCATCTCCATAAGTTCACTTTTTTTTTTTGTAAGTGGAAGTTAAGATTTATGGAATAAAGAAAGCAAATGTCACCAAACTAAGACCTATTGGCTGGCTTCCAGAAGGTCAACGGGGTACCATTTCCTTGATGATTTTACCACAGTCAAGAAAGTACATCTAAGACTAGCAGGCTCAAAACATAATTTCATTAGGATACATGGAATGCATCCATCTCTCCAGAGTCATCTTAATTTAATTGCATTCACAAAACCGATCCATAAAATGAGAATTGCTTTTTTGGCAATATAGTCATTCCAGCTGTAATCCAATATATGCAACCCTAAAATATCTGTAAAGCATTAACAAAAGCAATAGTCTGTACTATCGGAGCTAGCTTGGGCTGTCTGAGCAGGCACTTCAGCTTGGGTGGACATTGTCATAATGAATGTTTAAAATGAACAACAACAACAACAACAACAGAAATGGAGTGGAAATGCTTACATCACCGTAGTTACTACATTGCTGGTAGATACTGAGACAACGAAGATGGAAGAGAAATTATTTGCATGTAGGATTGTGTTTGGAGAGAGAGAGTTGTAGGCTACCCTCTCAAAGACTGTTAAGGCTGAAGATGCTCCACTCAGGAGCTGATGCTTGGTTTTAATTTTCTGAGACACAGTTGAAAAAACTCCCACTGCCAAGGCTAGCAGGAAGCTGTGGTTTGTGTTTTGTTTTGTTTCCCCTCTACTCTCAATAATCTTGCATAAGAAAATTATCAACATATGAACTAAGACAACTACATATTATACTGGTATCTTTCTCCATTTATGAACCATGTATATATATTGTGTTACATGCACATGCTGTGAAAGAAAGGACTGAATAAAAATAAATACAATGTCAACCTGGTAGGAATTTTCTCATTGAAAGGGCCAGCTCCATTCTATATCAGTTAGAAAATAATAAAAAAAAAAAAACCTGAAAGTAAAGTTATGCTTGGTGTATTATAATGAGAAACATATGTAAAATTCATTGTTTCCTAGCATCAAGCTAAAATAATGCTTTGTTCTCTACAGTAGGCATTTCTTGTCATTGGGGTATTATACACAATTTCATTGGTTAAAACTTCATTCTGAACTTTTATATCAGTGCTATTAAGTCTTCCCCTGTGACATCTTTTTCTGCGATTTCAGGGCTCAAGAGCACCTGATTATGTTGATGCTTTATTTATTATATCCTAATACTGCCACCCAAGTTATTTTCAAGATCCACTTACCTGAACATATTTATATTATTTAATCGAATTTGAGTATTTCAGCTTTTATACATGTATTGACTGAAATTTTAATTCTATATCAGGGTTTCTCACCATTGACATTTTGGGCAATCATTCCTTGTTGTAGAGTCTGTCTTGTGCATAAGATGTTTAGCTAAATCCCTGGCTTCTACCCATTAGATTCAGATAGCGTGTATAAGGCTCTGGGAATATCTCGTCTCCACTTACGACATTTAAAATTATCTCCAGATATTATCAAACTTTCTTGAGGGTTAAAACCCCCACAAGTTGAGACACTGTCCTAAATGGCAATACTAATAGTGAAATAGTGAATTAGTGAGTTGATTTTAACTCCTACTTTCTTCCACATCTATCTTATAGCATCCAGGAATAAGAAGGACTAGAAAGCACAGCCATTGCCCCCCTTCAATGCCACATCTTATAAAAGAAGGAAGAAACTTGAAAATAAGTGGATGTAAGTTTGGGTTAGTGATTTTTTTTTTTTAATTCCTATGGCTGCATCCCTAGAATGTCAGTTGCTGCTTCTGTATTCAAGGGTTTAGTTACACTGATGTATATGTTCGTGGGTTTTCTGTTCCTCTTTTAGAATATATTTAGCTATATATTCAATTTGCTATAACAATACCATCAAAGAGAATTTATCTTACAAGA
This sequence comes from Neofelis nebulosa, assembly GCF_028018385.1. Taxonomy (NCBI): domain Eukaryota; kingdom Metazoa; phylum Chordata; class Mammalia; order Carnivora; family Felidae; genus Neofelis; species Neofelis nebulosa. Next base: position 205,846,719 of record NC_080782.1, on the reverse strand, counting down.
TTGAAAAAATAGATATTATGGGGTACAAATCAGACATTCACAAAGATCAGTTTTTTTTTTTTTAATTTTTTTTTAACGTTTATTTATTTTTGAGACAGAGAGAGACAGAACATGAATGGGGGAGGGTCAGAGAGAGGGAGACACAGAATCCGAAACAGGCTCCGGGCTCTGAGCTGTCAGCACATGGGCCCGATGCGGGGCTCGAACTCACGGACCGCGAGATCGTGACCTGAGCCGAAGTCGGCGCTCAACCGACTGAGCCACCCAGGCGCCCCTCAGTTTTTACAAAATGTTTTTATCCAATATATTATTTTTCTGCTAGATGTAATATAACTTTCACAAAAAGATAAAATAGTTGTATTGAGTGCTATCTCATCTGGAAGAATCTAAATACATATTAAAATAATAAAAGTTATACTTCCATAAAGAATACTGTTCAACAGTGCTAAATTAATATTTTTCAATGTCATTTCAAGTATGAAAATTTCTATATATAATCTTTATCATTCGAAACTGATAAGAAATGTTTCTTTTAAAAATGTTCCCTAGTTCCAACTTAATATTTTCCTCTATTTTGTGTAAGGATAGACAATGTTCATAATTTGAAGCAAAACTGATGTGAAGGTAAAACTTTATAGAATCTAGTTCATCTACAAGTTGAGTCTTTTCACGCTTTAACTGGTTTACAAGATTTCTTTGCTTCACTGTGTACCGTGTGTGGTACACAAATACCCGACTGTTAACATAGGGATTCCAAATTATTAGCGTTTCTTTTGCCGAAAGTTTTTTTTTTTTAACTTTCTCTGCCTCAAATTCTTTGTCTTTGAAGTGAATATAAAAAGAACTTCTACATGCATGTATGAATGACTCAAAATTTACCTAATCTACAATAGGTAGAGAACAATAATGAATTTTATTAGCATATAGACCAGTCAAATGCAATGTCTGCTGATTACTGTGTGTGTGTGTGCAAGCATCACTTATCGATTTTAATATTAGTCACTTCATTCTTCAAAGCAGGTGTATAATGATTCTGCAAATGTGTTATAAAGAAATATTTCAGATTATATATGTGAGATTGCTAATGTACTTTCTCATCTTTCCCCATTTCTTTTCATCCTGTGAATGTGTGTTGAGTGCCTAGTATATGCTAGGCATTGGTTAGAGCACTTGGAAAAATCAGAGAACAAAGAACAAAACTCTATCTTTATAGATCTCAATCCATAATTCTCCATGGATGGCAGCTGCTAGCTCTGACAAAGTGACTAAAAACAGTGAGTACATAATTATATGAAGATTGAGCTTAGCAGCCAGCCTTTGGGAGAGTTAGATGTATGGAAAGGAAACTCTATTTCATGATAGGCAGAGCATCCTTCATATTTGCTATAGGAGTAACAATAAATAAGTTAACATCCAAGAATGTTGTTTTTTTTTAATTTTTTATTGTTTATCTTTCAGAGAGAGAGAGAGAGAGAGAGAGAGAGAGAGAGAATGAGTGGGGGAGGGGCAGAGAGAGAGGGAGACACAGAATCAGAAGCAGGCTCCAGGCTCTGAGCTGTCAGCACAGAGCCCGATGCGGGGCTCGAACTCACCAACCGCGAGATCATGACCTGAACCGAAGTCAGATACTCAACTGACTCAGCCATCCAGGAGCCCCTTTTTACTTCTAAAATTGGGGTAGCAATATTTATTTTGAAGATTGTTCTCGTACCTGCAGTAATGGATTTATGGTATTCAGCACACCAGGCAGTGAAAAAAATACTAAGTTTCCCTTCAAACCCCAAGAGACTCTTAATGAGAACAAACTGAGGGTTGATGGAGGTAGGTGGGGGATGGGCTAGATGGGTGATGGTTATTAGGGCACTTATTATGAAAAAAAAAAAAAGGAAAGACAAGAAAATATAAGAAAAGGAAAGGAAAGAAAATACAATACTAGTTCCCCTTAAACACCCCTAGTTCTCAAACTTTAGCGTGTAAGTCACCTGAAGGCTTTTTACAAAACAGATTTCTGAGCTCCACTTCCAGCATTTCTGAGTAAGTAGGTCTTGGATGGGAACTGAGAATTTGTATTTCTGACAAGTTTCCAGGTGAGCTATGATAATGGTACCCGTGGTCTTCAGAACTATTGCCCTGGACCAAGCACTTTTGCAGGGAAACTTGTGTCACCCACACATATCAGATTCAAATACACAACTTGTATCCTCATCTGTGAAACAAACAAACAAACAAACAAACAAAAAACAAGCAAATAAATATGTTTCTTATAGTATCTTCTACTTAATTGTCATTCTAATGTATTAGTTGTACGATGTATCCTGGAATCTGCTTGGTGGCAAAATTAATATACCACTTCATTTACATATTTCAGAAAGGCCTACGCCATTATGATTCTAGTGGTCTTCTGTTTAGGACAAATATAAAATCTGAAACAAAAGGTAACAAACAAAATAAATTATATACTTAGGCTTTACTTTTATATTTTATATTCAGCATTTTTTATTTCTTCTTATAATTCTTTTAAAATCTGTTTCCTTTGCAGGCTTCACTGGTAAAATAGTAGTTGATAATATAGTTATAATTTTAATTTGAAGCTATAATGAAGTTAGTGTAGTTTAGATTTAAGGCTGGACTACAGGAAAACCAACTACCTGCTTACATATAAAGTAAATTTCGTTTTTCTTTTTTTGTTTTTTCTGAATGAAGGACACAGAAGTATTTTGTCCTGGGACATCTCCCCGTGAATTTCTATGTCCATAACCTTTTGGTTAGGACTAATCCAATTCTGCTCAGAATCTTTTAAATTGTCTGATAATCTAAAGGAAAATCCCATTAATATGTGTTATCTGCAATTTCTGTAATATGATTAAACTATGTAGGATGCCAATTATTTCTTTTATTACATCTTTTAATTCCCTTGCATACTTTTAAAAAATCGGATCATATTCAAATAGATATATACACACAATCTCGTTAGAGTTTGGATTCAATTTTAGCCCCATGATTTTGAAAATGTATTTGATTCTACTTCAGAGCAGATAAATAATTTCTATCTTTCATAGAAAATTAGTTTTCCATTGTTGCACCAATATTGCTTCCATGCATATAAATTTGCAAGAAAAATAATTATCATCAAGTGTGATTCAGAGTTCCATAACCAGAAGATCAGCAGCAAAGGGCACTTCTGGAGTAACTGGGAAATAAAACCAATACTACATTCTTTTATTTAGCTCTGCCTATATTCTGTGTGACTGAAAAGGGAAGTAAAATTACAGATTTCTTTTACCTAAAAGAAGAAAAATGTTATAATCAAATCAAAGTAACTTCTAGTAAAAAAAAAAAAAAAAAAAAAAAACGTACGATAACATGCTTTTCATTACTTCTTTACTGTTGAATTCTGGACAAAGCCTCTTTTCTAGCTGTGAAATTAGTTTCATGTAGTGGTCAGCTGCCTTGTTGATTCATCCAGTCAATGTATGCCAACGATACCCAATGTTTATTTTACCATGAGCACTCTCCCCTTCTCCTCAAAGAATAGAGAAACATACATACCCGTTTAATATAATATTTCAATAGTAAACATTTAATCCATGTGTTCATAAAATAGAATAAAAACAGAACTAGCAAAATGTTGTCTCATAAATGATATGCAAAGCCCTAAATATAATTTTTAAATGCCAATTTTGAGTTTTCTGACACATTTTTGAGATCTTCCCTGACTTGGTCAATATATTTGATTTATTTCTGAAAATAAATAAAAAATAAACACAATGATAACAATGAAAATAAAAACAGGCCACAAGCTGAGAGCCTCAAAGAGTACTAAATTTTAAGAGAATTGTATTTCAAACTAATGCGGTAGGAATAATTAAAACCTGGCTGATTATTAGGGTCTTTAAAGGATGTTGTGCAACGCATTTCTCTGCATCTTTGTGACACAAAACCAAGAATATATTTTCCTCCCAAAGTCCTCATACTTTTCATTAGCATCTTTCTCTTAATTCTTGAGTTGTCCTCAGAAGGCTCCTTAGGTTGGTCTTTTCTGGAATACTAACCCCAATGCTGACAACTCTTTTGAAATGAAATATAAGCTGTGCTTTTCATATTTTGTGATCTATTTGCTGCCTTTTCCGTAATGATAATTTTTTAAATGGTTTGAATGTCAATGATTAAGTGTTTTTTGGCAATGCAAATTTGGGGTCATGTAATAATTTTAAATATTCATGCAGATATGACATGTGATGCATTTGACATTTAAAATAAAATGTAAACTTGGGGAAAAAATAAGCAGTATAAACTCAAAATCTTCCACAAATTTAAGCAGTTAGAATTTTAAAATAACTAGATTGTGTTTTCATATGTCCTCAAATTTCATGAGAAAAAATATAGCAGGCATGAAAAAATGATGGCAACTTCACGAAAAAATTCCAGGGTTTATATAAAGTTGGTACAGATCTAATTTAACTCTTGCACCTACATCTAGAGTTCCCTATAGTCATTGATTTTCTCCAAAACGTGCCTTCATAGTTTATTGCCTTCATTTATTCACTCATTTTTTTTCTGCAATAGCTAAGCCCTGTCATTTCTACCTATTGAAATCCTATTTATCTGTCAAGCTTCAGCTAACATGTCACCTGCAAAGAAGCATTTTGCAATCCCCATCCTCCAGTAGTGAGCAAGGATTGTTCCATTCTCTGAACTCCCATTGTATTTTTATGCCACTCATACAATGGGTTACCATGCGTTATAGCATTTGCAACCCCTAAAGATTATATGCTTCTTGAGTAAAGATATTATTTATTTTCAGCCCCAGAGTACATTGAACAGCTTTTGGTAATCTATAAATACTTAACGAAGAAGTATAGGAAAGAATATGAGGCATTCCATGGCTCCTACACAATTCAAGAAAGAATAAATTTCACTCATTTGTTAAACATATGTAATTTCTTTACACATACTGAATCACTTAATGTTCTTTGTGATAGATTGATTTCACTGATGGCTCTAATTCTTCACCCATCCCTGCGTCCTAAACTTTCTCTATCACTCTTGACTTGGCTTCTGCCATCAAGATTGGGTGACTGGGCTCTACTCCACATGTCTATCATCTCTCACCAGATATCCAGGCATGCCTTAGGCTAGGAAGCATAGAAAAGCCGATAGCCAACTATCCACACCCCAACATATGAGGAATCCAGCCAAGAACAACAAAACCATTTGACAAACATTCCAGGTGTATTAGCAGTAAATACTTCTGAATGTTTACCACTATTTTTCTCTGACACTTCTCTGAAAGCTTTTCCAATCAGTCACAGGCATGAGTGTATGTCTTGGTCAAAAGTACTATACCATGTATTTTGGGTACAGGCATCTACGCATCATCTATATGTTAAGAAATCACTTAAACAACTTTAAGACCATATTAGTTGGACTGATTTAGGTTTTCCAGAACAGTAACCTAGAAGCAAATAGGTTCATGGGACTGCTAAGCCAAGATGAAACAGAACAAGAAGTAATTACATAGGACTGAATGAACTGATTGTGGGTTTTGTTTGAAATATTATTGATCTTTTTTTTTTTAATTTTTTTTAACGTTTATTTATTTTTGAGACAGAGAGAGACAGAGCATGAACAGGGGAGGGGCAGAGAGAGAGGGAGACACAGAATCGGAAGCAGGCTTCAGGCTCCGAGCTGTCAGCACAGAGCCCGACGCGGGGCTCAAACTCACGGACTGCGAGATCATGACCTGAGCCGAAGTCGGCCGCTTAACCGACTGCGCCACCCAGGCGCCCCGAAATATTATTGATCTTTTAATGTTACATTTTCTGTATATAAAAGGAAGTCTTTTCTCTTTTTCCTTAAGCTATCTATAAATTATAATAATTTAGTAGACAGAAGTTAAACATTTTTTAAATCATATGTTTTCCTCCTTGTCTGATCCCTGCAGGATATGGGAACTATTACTAAGTTTTACACATAGCAATATGCTTGTTTTCATAGGCTCAGTGTGAATCTATCCTTCTTACCAGTAGAACTTGATTAGAAATATCAGATATGTATCCAAGGCCTTACCTGAAATGTCATATTTGAGAATGATATTCTAATAGATATAACCAGACACTTTTAAGGAACTAAACCTGACTTCAAGGAGTCAATGCTTACAAAGCTCTTTTGGGAAAAATGGCCTGGTATCTGACTTAAAGTACTCATGGACTTATATGTTCTGAGTCTTACAGATAAAGAAGGCCACTTCTTGGTAACCCCAGGAATCAAGATATTTTAAGGACTTCTAGAAGAGAGGTTTTCATCCATAATTATAGGTAATATAGGTAAAATGTCATGGTGAGCACATGAATTGTTTTCTTGGCTTCAGGAGGCTTTTAAAAGTCCGATCTGAGATTTCTTTTTCCCATTTATTTATTTTTTTTTTTAATTTATTTATTTATTTATTTATTTTTTAATATATGAAATTTACTGTCAAATTGGTTTCCATACAACACCCAGTGCTCATCCCAAAAGGTGCCCTCCTCAATACCCATCACCCACGATCTGAGATTTCTTATGAAAACTTCCCACATAGAAAACTGGAAAAGGACAACTTGGGAAATTACCATTCTTGCTACACCTATGTAAATAATCAGGGCCAAATATGATAAGATAAGTTTTATTTTATGATCAAGAATACATTTCTTTGAAGTTTCTTTTAAATAAAAATGTGGGGTAATGACTGTAGAGAGAAATTTTATGTTTCAGTAGAAAACCATGCATAATCTAAAACACACTCTTCTTGGGAGAGGAAGATTTTGAGATTGTCCTATAAATTAGACTGGATACTGTTTCTGTGTCTGAATTATTTTAGTTCCTTTACAAATTTTCAGTTCTTTCAGTTTCCTCCAAATTGATGTTTCCAATTTTTCCTGATAGGCCTCACCAAGAACTAAAATCCAACTACCCAGATCCCTTTTAGGACTGGATGTTACCTTACTGGTGGACTTTTCTGCCACAATCTGAGGAAGTCTTGGAAGCTCAAGACCAACTCTATGAAGGACTCATCACCAGCAGACCAGGCATGGGCCAGATTACCTCCTGAATAAGCCTTTACCTAGGCCACTGTGGAAATCCTGCAAAATGCTACAGTAGTATCGGTCCTTATCAAAAGATAAGTAATAAATTTCTGATATTAATGGAATGATATAAAAAATATACTTTTAATATATTTATGTAATAGCATTTTTGAAAAGTTTTGTTCAACATTTCTCAAACAGATGTTTCAGAAAGCATGTATATGTGTCTATCCAGTACATCTAATTTTCATAATCCTCAAATAGGTCTAAGCATTTTGCCATTACACGTGATTCAGCACGACTTAAAAACAATAAAGTTTTAAGTTTTGTCTATGTGCCATTAATACATCAGTTCTGGGAATACCTGGCCAGTTGCTATTATAAAACTATGGATGTGATTTCTTATTTCTTAAGAAGAAAAAAATTTCCAGCAAAATAATTTAGAAATAGAGTATCAGTTAACAGGTTAAGCTCTAAAGACAGGAGGAACTACATTTATATCCTATCTTTGTCACTTGCTTGCTTTATGAGGTTGAAGAAGTTATTTATCCTCTCTGATCCTCATTTCCTTATCAATAAAATTAGCATGTTTTGATTAATTTGCAGTTAGTATAAGGATACAGTGTACTAATGGAATGTTTCCCAAGTTTCTATTGTTATATGCTGCTTTAACAAATTGTGTCTTTTCTTCATGCCATCCTCAATATTTATTCTTTAATATTTAAAAAATTTACTTATATAATTAAGTGAATATAATTATAAGTGAATTTTATATTAAAATTATTCAGGAAAATCCACTGCTATTACCAGGAATGCAAGCAAACATAAAAATTCATAAGAGCAGTGATATATAAAAGTTATATTTACTCCTTTTCCTAATGAAGGCCCTAGTCAAGGGACTTTACTTTATATAACAACAATAATGAGAGGAATTTAGCAAGTGTTATAATTTGCCATTGACAACTGAATCAAAAGACATGTACAATTATGGGAAATGGAGTAACTTTTCACTATGCAATCCTTATTATGAAATATATCAATGGAAACACTTTCCATTTTGATCCATGAGGCCAGCAAAATTGTAAACATTACAAAGGACAGGAAGAGAAAATAACTGACTGATACCTCTCATGAATATATATATACATATACAGTATATGTGTATACATATACATATATATATGTATATATACACATATATTCACCCAAATATTGGAAAGTTGAATTCTTTTTACAAGTAACAATACAATTTGAAAAAGGGGAATGAACTCTAGAAATGTGAGATTTATTTAATATCTGAAAATCAATTAATGTAATTTGTAATATTGGTAGATTAAACATAATAGCTTAAAGGACAAAGACTTATGATCTTCTTAAACGTTCAGAGAAATAATATAATACAATGTCACCTATTAATGATATAAATTAAACTCTCAGAAAACTAAGGAAACACTATCATTTACTCAACCTGGCAAAGAGCATCTGTGAAAACACAATAGCCACCCCACCATTCTATTTAATAATGAAATAATGGACATTTTTCCTTAAAATCAGAAGCAACTATTAGAACTTAGATATGAATTTAGGAAGATCATGGGATGCAAGGCCAACCTACACAAAAAAAATCAATTGCATTTGTATATTTTAGTAGGAAGAAGTTAGAAAATACAGATTTTAAATATGCTAGAGACTTCTGCTTCTGACCAAAAGGATATAAAAAATATATCCATGTGAGACAATAAATCAGACAAAATACATGAACCAACATTTTTCAAGACACTGATCTCTGACAGACAAAAAAATAATGTGAGTCCTTCTATTGCCAAAACTTACTACCTCAAGAGAGTTTCCAAGCTGTGGTGCAGGGATGGATAATTCAGATGAGGTCCATTGAGCTCCCTGGGCTGAGAAGATTGCCTGGATGGTCAAGGACAGTGAAGTGACATAAGTTCACTGAACATCATACCAGAGGGGAGAGACTTGGGTGGAGAGGGAGTTCTGGAAATTTACAAAGGGTCATTTCCAAATATGCAGAAGAATAGTGCCCAGAACACATGGGTAAGGTACTAACAACCTGATGCTTGGAAAGAATGTCCAGAATATATTAGAGAAGACAGTACTCAGTATTCACATAAGAGTGAAAATCGTGCCTCTTCCCACCAACCATCCTGGAAAACCTTGATTCACTGAGCATCAGATTGGGCATTCAGAAGGGTTAGAAGCATTTTGTTTCAGAAGTAGAGAATAATTGGCTATGGACGAAACACTGCTATTGTGATTCCTAGCAAGTTTTAAAAACAAGACCAGAAAGGATCAAACTGTTTTAGAATGATTTAATAACATCTCAGTACAAAGTTTAATATGTTTAAAATAATTCAAAAATGCCTATCATCCAATAAGGTGAAATTTCCAATGCTTTCTCATTCGAATAAAAATATATTTAAAAAATAATTCCAGGACTAGAAACCTCATTTGCTAAATGTTTATATTTTATTTTCTTCTCTACAGTGAAAAACTGCATTTATATCCCCTAACATTCAATCATACTCAAACTGGTGCATCCCACTATCATGTTTAAAACACCCTCTGAAAATATAGTTAGCAAGATCCAGTACAGAATAGATATCAGATATGCCATTCAGTGGAATGCTCTATTTATCTGTGGCTAATGTGCTTTCCCTAAATGCACTACCTCTTATTTCTCTGTAACCAATACAAACCTATATAAAATATTAATTCCCATAAGTTAAGTTTTAGGAAAATAGAACCATAAAATCGATTACATTCTACAGACTATTGACTTGGATGAAAGGGGCGGGGGGCGGCAGCCTGATGCAGAAACAGTGACAGAAAATAACAACAAAGAACTTTTCTTAATGTCATGGCAAATGAAGCTTTTATTTTATCACCTGTCAAATGAGAACTCATTTGTTTTAGACAGAGAAGTACCAGACATTGTAAAATGAGACATTGAAGAAAAAAATGTCCACATCAGTGTAGATATTTATATAGTCATGGAAATTTAGAGCCTTGGTGCATGGAAACATTATTTACAAATACGTAAGGTGCGTTAACAGTTTGGGTTGAAGCTCGAACTAACCTGTCACAAAACATTAATTGCCAGTCATTCTGGTTCTAAATATTTGTGTTACTGTTAAACAAACAAAAATATTAGAGAATAGCTTATATAGTTTGCCATCTATTTAGAATTTTTTGACCCCACTTCATGTAATTTGCACATGACAATAAAAGCATGTGGACTGTTTATATTTTAATTGCATTATACATAGATTATTCATCTTTCATTGCCTTGCTGGTAAGTCCTGGGGAAGGAACTCTGTGGGCTATGTCATCTCTCCATTGCCCCTGGCCTTCCTGTTTTATTTAGAATATGGAAGTTACTGACAGGAGACCAGAGGTCGGGGGGTGGGGCAGGGGAGGGGAGCCATTTCTTTCCTATTCTCATTTTTGCACATAATCTCCAGAAGTAGTTTTTTTGCTGCCAGGAATATAGCTCTTCAATGTCTACTCTTTAGTACATTCTTGTAACAATGTTTTCTCCTCTCAACATTATAGACTTGGATGTAGAATAGCATCCCGTGGTTGCTTTTTTCTGGATATCTCATGATGCCTTTAGTCTTCTTCTAACCCTGACAATAAATCTGTAAGTGGTCCCTTCTGTTGGTCCATCTGGGGGAATTCAGTAATCCAGTAATGCTGACTGATAAAGTGTATTACTAAAAAGTTTGTTTGGGTGACAGGACTGGATTTTTCATAAATATCAAGATTTTTGGTATGAAGTAGCAAATATCTTTAATGTGAACCTGAAATAATACCTGAAACTTATTGAATTTTTAAAATCTAATAGGTAATATTATGAGCACCATATATGTATTGTGTTTCAGTTCTCACAACAGTGTTATGAGCTACTGTTACAAACAAAACAGAGTCAATCTAGTGATGGTTCACAATTGTCAAGTTATTTTGGTAAATAATAGTGTCTTGTAGTGGTGGGCTATACAGAGGTATTTCCCAATTTCACCAACATGCAGAATGTTATAATAAAAGCAAGTCTTGGATCAAATTCTGTCATTAATGCATTATACCTGTTTTTAGTAGGTTTAGTGAAAGCCAACACTACATCCAGAGGAAGAAATCAGGTCAGGAGACAGTGTCCTTTGTGAAGTAGGAGATAGCCAGTACTAAGAGGATTTAGAGTCTGATCCCTGCCAAAGAGATAGTAGAATGCTCTGTTTTCCAGTTTCTTATAGCTGATTCATACAACAAGAATGAGTCCTACAAAACTGATACTCTTAAAAACAAGAACAGTGAATCCCAACCATTTTTTGAACCATTTATTTCACCAGTGAAAACTTATTTCTAATAGCTCAGGGTAATTGGCATACTCCGTGGTACAGACTTCAATAATGATATTTGATTTGCTCAGGAAACAAGTCTGTTATGCTGATTCTACTAATGTATTTCAAATGGTAACTACGCCAAGGCATAGATTACAGGTAACATAATTATATACTACAATACTTAGATGTATGTTTGATCAATATATTTTTCTATAAGAAAAAAAAAGGTGAGCTCCTAAATAGAAATAAAGCTTTTCTTACAATTAATAAGGGATAAAGAGGACTATTCCTGAAGAGTCACTAGCAGATGTGGTAATAGATTATATACACTGTCTCATAAAGCCTGTGTCTACTCTATTTCGCCTTCTAATCATTAAACAGCATTTCCCTCTCCTTCCCTCATTCTCTCCCTCTCTAGTCCTCTCCCTCCCCACCTCCCTCCCTCTTCTTGTCTCTGGTTTTGGGTCTTACATGTGCACACACACACACACACACTGCCATTTCACCAAACCATTAGGTAGTTGTATATTATTCAATATTTTGCCTCTAAAGACTTAAAGTACCTTTTAATAACAAGGGCATTGTCCTACATAGTCATAATACAATTAACAAACTCAGAAAAGTTCATGCTAATACTAGTAAAGCAAAAATTATACCAGTCAGAAGTAAACAGAGTAAGAAAAAAATTATTCAAGGTTGTTGCAATAGTAGAGAGAGACCAGAACACAGAATTCAACTCCACTGGAAAACAAAAACAAAAACAAAACTGGAGTTTTTAAGAGCTGAGGGAGGCCTTCTCTGTTTGTTAATTGGCCTTACCAAAAGGAAAAGTAAACTTTCTTATCTTCATGACAGGACATGGTTTTATAGCTTGAAGCAAGACACCCACCAAAGTTAGGTGCCTACTCTCCCACAGAGACTGGGAGATAGGGTCTCTACCTTCCTTGATGATTACATTTCAAAAGGATGGTCCCAAGGTCCTTGAGAAAGTCTTCCTTTATAACACTGACAAGAGGCTTTAAAAAGATTTACATCTCAAAGAAGCAGAAAAAGAATTTGCAATTACAAGTTTTCTAAAGAAAATCCTCTAAAGAAAGGGAGAGAAGGGATCTCTTTGGTTAGGGCTTCTGGATTCTCTCAGGGGCTGGAGTATGAGGTAGGTCAGAGGCCTAGAGGCAGGAAGAAGCCTCCTTATAATCTTTAGTCAAACATGGAAATGTAACTATCATCTTGGTTAATACAATATTAATCATTAAACATTAATTATTTTCTCATAGAAAATCAATATTAACATTTCCTCGGTTCTCAAAGTATCCTTTTTAACTGTTTAAAAAATCTGGGATACAAGAAAAGAACATGAAATGTGTTAAGTTTTCATGGGTCTTTAGCTTTCCTTAAATCTAGAAAAAATGCTTCAGCTATGATTTCTTTGTTGACATTGACATTTGTGAAGAGTCAGCACTAGTTGTTTTATAGAAGTCCATCTATACTGAGTTGTTTTTACAAGTCAGCACATACACAGTATACCAAGTAGGTTTTATCCCTACCCTCTTCTTACATGAAGAAACTAAAAGGGAGGTTAATTCTATTGACTCAAATTATGTAGTTTCTAAGTAACTAGCAGGGCCAGGATCTAATATAAATAGTAAGATTTATCACTTTTAATCCTAATAATGCATTGTAATAATGTATAAAATACCCACAATATGATTTTTTCTTGTTCTATGATTATTCATCAGCAAATGTATGGTCATAATTTATGTTATTTATATATTACATACATATATACATGTGTGTGTATACACACACACACACACACACACACACACAGTGTGTTCCTTTATCTGGTAGGCTTTGTTCTCAGGCTTAGTATACAGAGACACTTACAATCAAATCACTGCCCTGAAGTAATATTGACACAGAAATATTTAAAAATTGTCAATCTGAATCTTAGGCAATGGACACATAATTAGGTGAAACACTATATTCTATTGGAGCAGTTTAATACAGAAATGAAAATCTGGAAAGATTTCTTAAAGGAGAAGAAAATTATCTTTTATTACCTTTTTCCCTGATAGTTGAGCTTGCAAACTCCTAACAATAAATTGGTTTACTTTTTTGTAAGTTTTTAAGATTTATGTATTTTTGAGAGATAGAGAGAGACATAGTACCATAGGGGGAGGGGCAGAGAGAGAGGAAGACACAGAATCCAAAGCAGGCTCCAGGCTCTGAGCTGTCAGCACGGAGTTAGACATAGGGGCTCAAACTCACGAACTGCAAGATCGTGACCTGAGCTGAAGTCAGACACTCAACGGACTGAGCCACCCTGAGACCCCTAAATTGGTTTACTTTTAATCATTATATAAACTAAGACCATTTTGTAGTTACATTAACAACGCATTTTAACTTTCACAATTTTTAAATCTTCACACGATTATGAAGAATAAGTTGAAAGTTCAAACATAAGGTCTTTCCGTTCATGAAATGGTGATTTAGCATGAACTGTTGAGTGCTTCCCTCGATAGCAGTCCTAACTAAACTACGGAAGTGAGATAGAGGCACGGATCTGAATAGTAAATGTAAACCTGAGTACCTGCAAAGTTGATCAAGGACTGCCCAGAACCTGTGTGCAGTGGTGGCAGCTGGTGACAGAGCACCCCCAGATCAGCAGTGGAGATGGAGTTTGGAGAAGAACTTTTAAGTTCTGTTCTTACATCTTTCCCATAAGTTCAAACACTCATTTTCATGTTGGTATGAAAATATCAGGGCTGAATAAAGGACTCCTGAAGAAGGAACTAACTTCTACTCAGAGCTGATGAATTACAGTGTAATAATACTTCCAGGTTTGTTTTTTGTTTTTTCCGTAAGTGCTTTGTGACTGAGACTTTGTTCAGAGACATTGCCAGTTAAGTCAGCATACAGAGATGGTTGACTATAGTTCTGGAGTGCCTGAGGCTCTTAGCCCTGGGGTTCATTGCTATTCATCTTTTTTTTTTTTTTTTAAGATTTTATCTTTAAGTAATCTCTACATCCAATGTGGGCCTCAAACTTACAACTCTGAGATCAAGAGTCACATGCTCTACTGTATGAACCAGCCAGACCAGACAGTCCCATTGCCACTCATTGACAGAGAAAAAAGATTAAAGCAGGGAACAAATAAGACCATTAAAAAAGACTGACAGAAGATCAAATTACAGAACTCAGTTGTGTTTGTCAAAACGGTAATATCCAAGTAGAACATGCAAATAACACATGAGTCACAAAAACTAAATTAGGAATTAACTTGAATACATACGATGTAATAATAATAAATAAATGTTGTAATTATATTAAGAGTTACACAGAGGCGCCTGAGTGACTCAGTCAGGTAAGCGTCCAGACACTTGGTTTTGGCTCAGGTCAGGATCTCGCTGTTCATGAGATTGAATCCTGTGTCAGGCCCTGCACTGACAGCAAGGAGCCTGCTTGGGATTCTGTCTCCCATCTCTCTCTGCCCCTCCTCTGCTCACGCTCTCTCTTAAAATAAATGAACTTAAAAAAAAGAAAAAAGAGTTGCACAAAAAGTAATGGAGAAGACTTGAAAGTATTTCCCATTTTATTGGTTTGGTTGAGTTAATAACATGAATATATTATTTTTTCTAAGATAAATTTATAAATTCAATGCAATTTCAATCCAAATTTCAGCTGGAAATAAAGAACTCTGTAAAATTACTCTAATATTTATCTGATAAACAGTTCATAAACAACCAAGTTAAACTCTTTTGAAATGTGATTTCTTAAACAAGGCCCTGAGGGTACAAACCATGAAGAATAAAATTTATAGATGGTTAAATTAAAATTAAGGATTTCTGTTCAATGATGCCAAGATAGAATTAATTGACACATGACATATTTAGAGAAGATATTTGCAATACCTAAAACCAATAAGGGCTAATATCTAGATTATATAAAAACTCCTAAATCCTATAAGGAAAAGGAGGAACCAACAGAGAATAAGTAAAAACAAAAACAAAACCAGAACCTAATTCATAAAAAAATAAAGGTGAAGTGTAAAACAAAAATAGAGCTTAAACCCATTCCATTAATTAATGTTGTATTAAAACAACATTGCTCTATTCTTCGAATTTTTCAGATTGGTAAAGTTATGGAGTTGGATAATGCCATGTATTGTCAGGGTGTGGAATGTAGAAGCTTCATGCACTGCTGGCAATGAAAAAGGCTAATGCAATCATTCTGGAAAGCCATCTGGCAGTATTTGGTCAAATTAAGCATGTGAACACTATGATCCAGGAATCTTATTTTTTGGAACTTACCCAGAGAAATTCTTACACATAGTAATAAGAGTGTACATACTATTATAGATTGTGGTAGTGAGGCATGAGAGAACATCTAGTTGCCCATCCCAAGGGCAATGGATAAGGACAATTTAATGAAGCATATGGTTGAACACTGTTGATATTCATAAGCAATATGGGTAGATATTTTAAAATTCATTTAAGTATAAAAGCAAATAAAATTATGGGATCTATTACACAGTGCAATTAAACTAAAACTGCTAAACAATGTTTAAAGAACAAATAAAAATATCTTTATAAAATGCAATAGAATAGTTGACTATGAAGGGAAAATAAAAGGACATTAGGATAGGGAATAAATAGCAAATAAATGTGACTATTGACTAGTGAGGTACAAAAAAAATTAAAAGATCCTTTTCCTAAGTGACTTTCCTGTCTCACAAATTTGGATCTCAGACTCTAAATCCAAAACGTATTCCAGTGTAGCAAATGGGGATCTTAGGAATCTACATCTGATTATTACCTACCAGAACTGATGAGATTGTGTCCTCCAATACCCAGTAAGAAAGCTCCATGTGGTGTAAAATTGGAGATTTTTTCTTTCTTTTCATTTTTCCTTCCCTCCCTTTCTCTGTCTTTCTCCTCCCTGTCTGTCCCTGTCTCATTCTTATTTTATTTATTCCTTTATTTTACAATTTAATATTTTGTGGTGGTGTAGATCGGTTACAGCAGTGGGAAGTTTTTTTAGACCCATGCAGGTTGGAAAAACAACATGATACTTTGATTCCAGAATATCTGCTTATGCATCCCTGCAGAGCTTAGATGTGGGCAAATACGATGAATTATTTAGACAATAGGCCTGGGAATTGGTTAAAGTATGAAATAAGCACCAAATAAAGTGGGGAAATAACTAGACTATTCCTAACTGTAGTGACAGTGCTGGTTAACCAAAACAAAAACAGCTAAAGTGGAATAAAGATGGAAACTAAAACAAAGGAAAGTAAATAGTATGGCTTCTTCCACTTAGTGGAAAACTTTCGATGCTTTTGTTGTTGCTACTTGAGCAGAAGTGATATTTATTCATATGACAAGTTGCAACTCTCCATAACCCGAAAGACTCTACAGGTAGATAGGGACCATAACCTGGTAAACAAAATAGTTTGTATTCTGTTAAAGAGTTGGGGCAATTTAAATAGTACTAGCAGACCAGTGCATTATTGCTAATGTGAATTCTCAGAATAAATGATCAGTAGAGTACATCGCTTATCTTAGATTCTTCCTAAATGGAAGGAATTATTGTATTCCCAATGTGGCTACAAACTCTTGAGTAGACACTTCTAGACTGCATTACAATTAACTTGTAATGCAGTGGGTGAAGGTGGAAATCTAGCAAATTTACCCTGGGACAGTCAAACTTCTCTATTCCCTCTCCAACTAAAAAAATAACATGTTCTTTCCACAACAGTAGGAATGTTAAGGACAGAGACAGAACTATACCAACAATGTGATAATAAGAGATAGACCTTAATTTGGTACTAATGATACAAGCCATGCATCCCCAAATCTCTGTTACTTCATGTAACTTGGCTTTGGGAGTGGCAAGAAAATACACGGGAGTAGCCAGCATACATGTTTTCGATGATCAGTAAAAATTGGTACTATCTGCACTTCAACAACCTCCTTCTTAAAAGGGGAACATTAAAGCGAAAATAAAGAAAAGAAGGAAGGACTAAACCAGGTGAAATTATTTAAGTGGCTATTAGAAAATGAAATTAAAAATGAAAGAAAATTGACAGTGTTGCTATTAAGAAACGGTGGCATATCATCAATGGTTGAGTGGTTGAAACAAACTTCAACTCTAGTCATAAGATTTGCTTCATTTATCCTACTTTGGATTCATTAAAATTTAATTATGAGAATCACAAATTAGACAAAACAGTTGATGAGGGGCTAAATCCCCCCCACACACCGTTTTTAAATAGAAAACCATCTGAGAACAATTAACTGAAGGCAGGGATCTTCTAGCAAAACACCTGAGAGGAGGAGTCAAGGTCTTAGACGATGGCATGTGAAAAATGTTTATGAGGAATGTGCAAAACTTGTGGAGATGACTGGATATAGGCATTTAACGTGAAGTACACATTGGGAATAAACATAAAAAAGACCCAAAGGTAAAATGTGCAGAGTACAGATGTTCTCTAGTGGATAATTGAAACATATGACAGGATATATTTTGTGTTATGTCACCATTACATTAGAGTATAATTGAGACCATGTGTGCAAATGGAGAGATCCAAATGTACTATTTTTAAATTGGAGGTGAGGCAAATTTACCCTTGACCTGATTAAAATTGGACATTTGGAAACCTTCGGCATTTCCCTATCTTCTCTAATAAATATTAACTGATATAGAATTCTGGGAAGGCAACAACAGATTATTCCTCCAATTAAGAAAGGGACTGAAGTGGGAGTATTGATTTCCACTAACTAACTTTTTAACAACTCCATCTTGTAGATACATAAGGCAGTTGTTTCATACAGACAGACAATAAGGCTCTTGGGATCAAACAAAACAATTTCCCTGAGGGATTTGTCTGGAACAGATATGGTAAAACCTATATAACAAGAAATGCAACAAGACAAGGATTATTGATATGTTGTAATAGAGGTGAGTAGGCCCTTTGTACCCATTCTTTTTTTTTTTTTTTTGTAATATAGTAAAACATTACCCACATTTATGTGGAGTGGACTTCAGTACACTTTCACAGTTTCCCCAAAGGAACATTTAATTCACTGGCATACTGTCATAAAGAAGTACATCAGCACTTAGACTTTAAAGTCATTAGAATCAATTGATGCACTGAGTTGAAAACATAATGATAATTCTTCCACAGACAGGGAAGATAGAAGGACAGTAGTGATATCACCCATGTGACAAAGACTGGCTGATTTAAGTAGACAAAATCTAAGATCTAGAGAGTTGGTGAAATGTTGAACAATTATAACGAGCTTGGAGTATCTCTCCAAACATGAGAAATTGATCACTATTGTTTACAACCATATAAGAAGTACAGACAGAGACTTATGGGACCATTTGTGTTCTGGTGAATCACATCTCTCATTTAGTGATAATGCTGGACCCTATGCAAGAAGTCCTGAGACTTGTATTTAATGAAATCTATATTTGAATGGGGCCTGAAAATAAATATCTATTAAAAGATTTAAAAGGATCATGGCTCAAACATTACTTGTACGACCTTGTGATC
Source organism: Neofelis nebulosa (assembly GCF_028018385.1). Lineage (NCBI taxonomy): Eukaryota > Metazoa > Chordata > Mammalia > Carnivora > Felidae > Neofelis > Neofelis nebulosa. The sequence goes on along the minus strand of NC_080782.1, from coordinate 205,827,736 downwards.
CAAACACTCAATTAATTTTAAGTTTCTGCAATTAAAAAGAGTAAAGAATGGAGCCTTTGGCAGAAATTGAAAGCTATACCTCAGTAAAGATTGAATTTTGGATTTGAAAAATGCCCGTTGTAGCCACTCAGTACAGTTGTTTTGAAAGAATTGGTAGCTGTTACTGGGCACACAAAGAGACTACTTTAACATAAAAGGACATCAGAAAACCCTGAGAATAGGAAAACAGACAGCAGTTCAAGATCCAAGATCATCTGATAAGAAATGTTCATGTCCTTTATGAAAAGCCTGCTTCAATGATGGAGATCCCAAGATCTTCCTTCTCATATTGCTACATGGTTTGAACCACATTTTCCCTCATAACCAAGGAAAAGAGGCTTGTTGATTATGTATGAGAGTCCCTGGATTGAAGGTCATGCTTTTGCTTAGAAATCAGTGAAAATAAGCCCTGTAGTTTCTCAAGTTTTGGTGAAGGAAGGTGGGAGTAATTGTAAACTTATACCATAGGTACAGCTGAGTGCCTCAGTGTTGAGCAGTGCAGGTATATATTCTCAGAAAAGTGTTAAAATATTTACAGATTTTTTTAGACTAGATACAAATGACTTGATATGCGCTCTAGCAAATGGACCATAGATGATTGGACACTACCAGTGTGGGGTATTCAGTTATGGAAGTTCTTATGGAAATGTAGAGGTGGAATTAAGACTCAGTACTTGGCACAGAAGGAGACTTTAGGTGATCTGATTTTATATTCGTATGATATATGATTTTATATACATATAAAAAGTAACAAACACCTGTGTTGGTGAAATAAGGTGGCACAATGGTGTTCAAGCAATCCAGAAGTAGGCCAGGTAATGAAATATTCCTGTCTAATTCAGTGAACCATTGTTGTGTTAAAAGATTTTTATCTTTTTTGTATCATCAGCAAATAAAGTGCCCAAGGATGGCTTAAAGAAGAATTCCTTGAGGTCAAAGAACTGCATAGGATGACAGGTGAATTATGTCCAACCTCACTGCCCAAAGGACAATTTCATAAGGCAATTTTTAATTTGGGGTGCATTGTTTATTTTCAAATTGCACACATTCCCTAAATTCCCAGTGACAAAAATATATATGATAGTTTAATTAGCCCTAGCTCCAACAGGCCAAGCAGTAGCATTAGGAACAGAATACAGAATTCTGAATTACACCCAAATTAAAATACTAGAAGCTTGTCATCATGCTGAAAAAGGTTTGCTAATCTTAATATGTACATTAATGGGAGCTCTCTTCCAAGATTGGTTATGTCTGGTTGTCAGTATGGAAATAAAATAAAACAGGGGCACCTGGGTGACTCAGTCAGCTAAGCGTCCAACTTCAACTCAGGTCATGATCTCTTGGTCTGTGAGTTTGGGCCCTGCACCCAGCTCTGTGATGGCAGCCTGAAGCCTGCTTCAAATTCTGTGTCTCCCTCTCTGCCCCTCCCGTGCTCTCTCTCTCGCTCTCTCTCACTCTCTCTAAAAAATAAACATTGAAAAAATTTTTAAAAACTTAAAAAAATTATTAAAAATATAAAACAGTTTTTGATGTATTAAACTTGTTGATAGGACACCACAGATACCAACAATGCTGCGAGAGGGTATGGACCCTCACTAAAAGAACTAATAACTATTTTAACCTTTATGAAATCTATATTTATTTCTTTTTAACTTTTTATAAATTTTTTTTTAACTTTTATTTATTTTTGAGACAGAGAGAGACAGAGCATGAACGGGGGAGGGTCAGAGAGAGCGGGAGACACAGGATCGGAAGCAGGCTCCAGGCTCTGAGCAGTCAGCACAGAGCAGGACGCGGGGCTCGAACGCACGGACCGCGAGATCGTGACCTGAGCCGAAGTCAGACGCTTAACCGACGGAGCCACCCAGGCGCCCCTCTTTTTAACTTTTTAAATGTTTGTTTACTTTTTGGAGAGACAGCATGAGTGGGGGAGGGGCAGAGAGAGAGGAAGACAAAGAATCTGAAACAGGCCCCAGGCTCTGAGCTGTCAGCACAGAGCCCTACACAGGGCTCAAACGGGGAGATCATGACCTAGGCCGGAGTTGTACGTTTAACAAACTGAGCCACCCAGGCACCCCTCAAATCTATATTTTGAAGATCAATGGCCAGAAATGCTAGAGATCTGAATGGTAGGTTGTTCATTTACAAAATATGAATACCATGCTGAAATTAGAGCAGAACATTACTTAGGAGTGAGGTCTATAAATTGTTTTCTATGAACTCAGGTACTATAAATATAGGAGAACTTATATTTTTCATGGTTTAATTTCATTCATTTCAGGAATGAAGGGCCAATGCTATGTCTTTCCTTTGGGGCTAAGTGAGGCGTGTTGCTTAATTAACGATAACTGGAAGCCTGAGTTGGAAAGAGCTTAATTTATCATATCTGACATATGACTATCTCTAGAAATAGAATCCAGAATTTAGTGAAAACTGGCTTCTAGTTATAACTGCAGGCATTAGACATGTAGTTTCTGTGGAGAAAGAATAGAAAATGATACTGTATCATGCATGAGTGTTAAGCTTTTAAAAATCTTTCTGCCATACCTGTAGTATAGAATGAAATTTGGTTAATTCTAATTGACTAAATGAAAATAGAAAATATGTAGATTATGATCTCAATTATTAGACAATATTTGGGGGGGGTCTATTTTGAAAACCTTAAATGTTACAATACCTATGAAAAATGGCCAGAAAAAAAAAAAAGTATATTTGGTCTCAGAAGATTACAAATGAAACCAATCATCTATACATATAAAAAGTTTCAAGTAACTGTGGATTATAGCAAAAAGAGAATATTCTCATAAAAGTAATCTAAATAAGGGTTATGGTCACAATTAAAAAGATTTATGTAAAGAATTTACACTCATTGGTTACTGGTAAAGATCGGGTTAAGAGTATATTGATTCCTTTGTAATGTTCTCTTTGTTAGCAATCCATTTGTCTAGGGTTTAATCAGCTTAAGAATCTCCAGTTATGTTTAATAATTTGTTGTTTCCTAAGTATGTCATGTGTGCCCTTACTTCCAGGTCTCTTTATCACTATGAAATTTCCTAGAAAGATTCTGATCTTTTTGCCTCACCATGTCTGAAGCATTCTTCAAATTAACTCCTCATGGAAGCTTTACCTATCCCTGAGTTTGGGTTATGTGTATTTTTTATTTGCTTCTCTACAACTATAATCAATTCTAGTCCAAATCACCATTTACTTCTTCATCTTGATTTTTGGACCAGAGTGCCGTGTAATTCACAGACTACAGCATCAAAATCACATGGGAGGTAATTTAAAAAAAAATATGTCCTTGGATCTCACCTTAGACTTATTAAATCAGAAACTCTAGAGCCTGGGAATTGGCTCTGGTGATTCTCAAAAGCACTAATATTTGAAAAACCTTTGCTCTACTCTATGCTCTCCTAAGCAGCCTATGGATGAAGCTTTCTGACATGAAGTTCGGTAAGACTATAGAACTTCAACACTTCAACCAATTAGTTTCCTGTTGGATCAGACTTCTCAAATATCAGTGTTTTATAATTCCTTTAATAGGAATAATAATAACAATAATAAAGGAGCATAGGCTGCAGTGTTTATTATATCATGTGCTGTGTTTTAAGCACAAACACACATCTAGGAATGAAGTTACTGTGATTTACGTTTTTTGTTACTATAAATCAAAGAAAATTTAATAATTACATATAAGCAAAAATGGAGAAACAAATATTAAAATTAGCAATATTAATTCAATGGAATAAATCTACTTCATTAGCATGAAATTGCTGAATGCAAAATAAATCTGATAAAATTGACAGTTGGGCACAACTTCTTTTGAGCTTATCATGATTAATGTTGAGGGTTATGATGGCTCTCAGTCTTACTCAATTTTTAAAATATAAAATACCATGAAACTTTCATTTGGATAGAAAAACACAATAGATTTTGGTCTTCCTTGGCCAGAATACTAACTTATTTGCCAAATATTTTTTATTAAATTAAAACTATTTAAAAATTTTAATTATAAAGTTTTTTTGTTTGTTTAGAGGAACTGCCATTTTATTGGAAACCCCATTGTGGGTCTGGAGAGCCCATCTTTCACTGTGAGCCCTACTAAGGAATAGATTTGGGGGGTACACCTGCTGAGAAGGGTCTGGAGTTCCACATTATGAAATTTTTTAAACATGTTTTTATTTATTTTTGAGACAGAGAGAGACAGAGCATGAGCAGGGGAGGGGCAGAGAGAGAGGGAGACACAGAATCTGAAGCAGGCTCCAGGCTCTGAGCTGTCAGCACAGAGCCTGACATGGGGCTCGAGCTCACGGACTGTGAGATCATGACGCAAGCTGAAGTCGGACGCTTAACCGACTGAGCCACCCAGGCGCCCCAAAGGCCCACATTATAGCCTCACCATCCAGAGCAGGCAGGTCACCTTGGCACTCCTAGTCCCCATCCGGCTCCCAGGCCTGGGAAAAGCAGAGCAGAGCCATGGAGGGGGCCTAGAACCAAAAGCGCAAGGCTCAAGCACCGCTCCAATGTCCAACCAAACCCCAAGCCTGTGCTGCTCCTTTTAAGGAAGGGCCGCAGAAAGGAGTCTGCCAGACATGGACTGGACTATAGCTGGAGGGAATGCAGGACTAGGGGTGGAAGAAGAAGAGGCTGTCAGGAAAGGAGCCACAGAAACAAAGATAAAGCCAGGAGAGCACAGGAGAGTTCCCAGCAGGAGGCGGGGATGGTGAAGGTGCGGGCCCGGCCATGTTTGAGTAGCTCCAAGCAGGATGGAACCAGTTCTGCAGATGCTGCCCACTGTTCCGTGCCTGGGGCTCACCTCCATGGAGTAGCGCCCGATCTTCTCACACATAGGTGAGCAGGGAGCGGCAGTGAAAGGGCAGGGGGTGGCAGGGTCCCTGGAAGGGCGACAGTTCTTCCCCCAACTCCAGTCCCACCCGCCAGTCAGCCAGTTGGCTTTGAGAGTGTAAGTTGTGCGCCATTTTTTCCCATTACTGCCGACAATTTTCCTGGCAGACGTTTGCTCTCCCTGCCTACTGCGGTCCACCTGCTCGGTCCAGGGTCCCAGGTTCACTCGCAGAAGCAGATGGCGTGGATGGCATGGTGCTTCTGACAGCGCGGAGTCACCAATCCTCAGTGAACCAAACTAAGGTTTAGAGCAGGGACACACCGGGGTGGGCTTCCCAGTTTGTTAGGATGCAGCAGGCTTTCGGGGTGACCTGCATGTCACCCTGAGTTGAGAAGAGGAGAGTGTGCAGATCAAGGCAGCTGGAGTTTTAGAGCTGCATACTGTAAGGTAAACTATACATGAAAAGAGCCTCAGAGATAGGTGGAGAATCCCTCTCAAGTATGCAGCGGAGTACTAATTCACACGCATTTGAGGAAAATACCTGAGGCTGGGAAAAGAACCACCTGATACATGTTTAGAGAAAACAATCTCCAGAGCTCAAATAGAGCAACGAGTAGTTTGTGTTTCACGGAGGTGTAAAAATGTTATAAATCTTGGGCCATTGAGTGGAGTACTAAGAAAGGTATTGCCTCAGTAGTGAAATAAAATTAGCCAAGACTAAAGACTTGCTCTGGCCTTATGTGAGGTTCAAACTACTTCCAAGTAACCCAACTGGGTTGAAATGAAACCTCAAGAATAATTTAGGTATGTAAAAATATTCGGTGCTCAAAAAGGTAAAATTCAGTGTGTCTGGCATTCAATCAAAAATTACCAGTCAAGCAAAGAAGGATGAAAGTATGACCAAAATGAGGAGAAATTAAAGAGACCAGAAATGAGATACCAAAATTAACTATGGGCTGAACATCATTAACATATCTCTCTATCTCTATCTCTATGTCTATCTCTATCCCTATCTCTATCTCTATCTCTCTATCCAAATCTATCTATAGATAGATAGACAGATCTCTGTGCCAAACCATATCTATGATACCGTTGTATTTATTGTTTACATAAGTTATTGCCACAACAACATGTAGGCAGTTTAAATGTCTTTTTGAATAATCAAGTTTCATATGTTCAATCTATTAAAAATCTATTTAGGGGTACGTGGGTGCCTCATTCAGTTGAGCCAGCTACTTTTGATTTCAGCTCATGTCATGATCTGACAGTTGGTGGGATTGAGCCCCGTGTTGGGCTCTGTGCTGACAGTATGGAGACTGTTTGGGATTCTCTCTCCCTCTTTCTCTGCCCATCCCCTGCTCACTCACGTGCATGCTCTCTCTCAAAGTAAATAAATAAACATTAAAAAAACCCAAACTACCATTTAAGAATATGCACATGTGGGAGGGTGGGTGGGCAAGGATCACCAGTGATGATCCCAGGCAAAGCTGGTGCTCCTGCCCCAGTGCCCAACTGGTTGGGCCTGCTTAGGCATGATCTAGGCGACCCTCATCTTCAACACCATGGGAAGCCAAGGCTTTCCAAGTTCTACAAGCCCTACAGAGAAGATACACAACAGCCAGTCATCAGGGAGATATTCTATTTGGTATCTAAGAGAGATGAAAATGTAATTTCTTAGAAGGAGAATTGTTAATTGGAGGATCTGACAACAAACTGATTTATAGACATTATGCAACATCATACTTGGTCTTCTATGTGGATTCTTCACAAAGTGAACTTGGCATTTTAAATCCAATTCAATCACCCAGGAAGCCCAAGATTCATGGATCTCTTACCATGTGTATACAGATTTGACCCCCAAACCCACCAATCCCTGCTTGCTGAAAATCTTTCATAATGTCCTTAGAACTCAAAGTATTTGTGGAAACATTAGACAAGCGTTTTGAAAATGTCTGTGAACTGGATTTAATTTACAATGTAGACAAGGTTCACAATATTCTTGCAGAAATGGTGATGGAGTGAATGGTATTGGAGACAAAAATGAATGAGATTGTTACACAAATTCATGCACAAAATGAACTGGAGAAATCTGAGGCTGGCTTTGCAGGATCTCTAGCCTGTGCTGTATCAGCTGTAAAAAATATGAATCTTCCTGAGATCCCAAGAAATATTGACACTGCTGATATCAGTATAAAAAAGAAATATTGATATTGCTGATACCAAACCTGCCCTTTATTTAAAATAAAAAATTAAAAAGGCCACTCCCAGATAAAATCCAGGGGAAAAGTCATTTAAGTTTACCATGCAGTTGTTTACCAAAAATAGAAGAGGAGAGTCTTAACTTTTGCTCTTGGATTGAAGTCCAGATACTGTGTAGAAGTTGTGTGAAATCAGTATGGAAGCTGAACGTTGCTTTTTTTGCTCAGTGATTTTGAAGAAACTGAGTAGTACGCCTGTGATATTTCTCTTTCTTTTCTGAACTACATTCCCATATCCACCTAAGGCATGCCTCTATGGACTGACTACTACAGTATTTCAAAAAGTGTTTGAGACATTTCTTTAAATTATGTCCTTTAAGCAATCCAAAATGTTGTTTTCTGTATGGTTCACAAGAGCAGCATTCCACAATTCTTTCTGTCATTTGTTACAATTGTTATTTAAAAAACTAAGTATGTATTGCGTGAAAACATTATGACCTTTGTCTCTCTTTTTAAATTTATTTTTCAATTAAAAAGGACCATTTTATTGATAGTAAGTACCATTCACCTTAGAAAAAAGAGCTTTGGAAAAAGGCTGATTTACTACATGGCCTCAGCATGAAGCCTAGGTAGGGCCTTCTATATCATAGCAAATCTAGATAGTACTATCAACATACTCAAATTTCGTGGGAGAAAACAGTGGTAATTGGGTAAATCAAAACACCCATTTCTTGTACGAGCTGCCTCTTCAAGAGATGTGCGAAGGTGATATATCACACTCCATTCTGGCCACTGCTGAGGTCATTCTAGGTAGTCAGTCTGTTGTCTGGATACTAGCCTTGGTAGTCCCATCTTGTTGTCCTGGATTTCTGATGCCCATTGAAGGGAGCCTCAGCACACCAGAACAATAATTAAGTCACGATTCTGTCTACCGCCTGAAGTGGCTATGCATAACAAAGCAGGAAACCATCTTCCAATATCTGTATGCCGACTTCTCCCCTCTGTGGGGGTTTGTCCTCGAACTTTACCTATGTCCTCTCCTCTCAGTAAGTTTCTTTTTGTTTTTTAAAGGGTGACTTTGATCTTTTACCTTCCTGTATTTTCTGTGAAATGTGTCATTTTTAACAGATTGGTCATTATTTTTATTATTTATTTATTTATTGTCAAGTTAGCTAACATAGAGTATAGCCTTGGCTTCAGGAGTAGATTCCCATGATTCATCAGTTATATACAACACCCAATGCTCAACCCAACAAGTGCCCTCCTCAATGCTCATCACCCATTTTTCCCACCCCCTAACCCCCCACCCCCATCATATATCAATTTTTTCTCTGTATTTAAGAGTTTCTTATGGTTTGGCTGCCTCTCTGTTTGTATCTTATTTTCCTTCCCTTTCCCTATGATCTTCTGTTAACTTTCTCAAATTCCACATGTGAGTGAAATCACATGATGTCTGTCTTCTCTGACTTATTTCACTTAGCATAATACCCTCCTGTTCAATCCACATTGTCTCAAATGTAAAGATTTCAAGCTTTTCCATCACCGAGTAGTATTCCATTGTGTGTGTGTGTGTGTGTGTGTGTGCGCGCGCGCGTGTGCGTGTATACACATACATGCCACCTCTTCTTTTTTATTTATTTATTTATTTTAATATATGAAATTTATTGTCAAATTGGTTTCAATACAACACCCAGTGCTCATCCCAAAAGGTGCCCTCCTCAATACCCATCACCCACCCTCCTCTTCCTCCCACCCCCCATCAACCCTCAGTTCTCAGTTTTTAAGAGTCTCTTATGCTTTGTCTCTCTCCCACTCTAACCTCTTTTTTTTTTTCCTTCCCCTCCCCCATGGGTTCCTGTTAAGTTTCTCAGGATCCACATAAGAGTGAACACATATGGTATCTGTCTTTCTCTGTGTGGCTTATTTCACTCAGCATAACACTCTTCAGTTCCATCCACATTGCTACAAAGGGCCATATTTCATTCTTTCTTATTGCCACGTAGTACTCCATTGTGTATATAAACCACAATTTCTTTATCCGTTCATCAGTTAATGGACATTTAGGTTCTTTCCATAATTTGCCTATTGTTGATAGTGCTGTTATAAACATTGGGGTGCATGTGGCCCTAAGAATCGGCACTCCTCTGTCCTTTGGATAAATTCCTAGTAGTGCAATTTCTGGGTCATAGGGCAATTCTATTTTTAATTTTGTAAGGAACCTCTACAGTGTTTTCGAAAGTGGGTGCACCATTTTGCATTTCCACCAACAGTGCAAGAGGGTTCCCCTGCCTTCACATCCTTGCCAACATCTGTTATAGCCTGAGTTGTTAATTTTAGACACTCTGACCAGTGGGAGATGATATCTCAATGTGTTTTTTATTTGTATTTCCCTGATGATGAGTAATGTTGAGCATCTTTTCATGTGTCTGTTTCCCATCTGGATGTCTTCTTTGGAAAAATGTCTATTCATGTTTTCTACCCATTTTTTCACTGGATTATTTGTTTTGGGGGTGTTGAGCTTGACAAGTTCTTTATAGATTTGGATACTATCCCCTTATCTGATAGGTCATTTGTAAATATCTTTTCCCATTCCATTAGTTGCCTTTTAATGTTGTTGATTGTTTCCTTTGCTGTGAAGAAGCTTTTTATCTTGATGAGGTCCCAATAGTTTATTTTTGCTTTTGTTTCCCTTGCCTTTGGAAACATGTCAAGTAAGAAGTTGCTGCAGCTGAAGTCAAAGAGTTTGCTGCCTATTTTCTGCTATAGGATTTTGATGGTTTCTTGGCTCACATTTAGGTCTTTCATCCATTTTGAATTTATTTTTGTGTATGGTGTAACAAGGTGGTCCAGTGTTATTTTTCTGCATGTGGTTGTCCAGTTCTCCCAGAACCATTTGCTGAAGGGACTGTCTTTTTTTCCATTGGATACTCTTTCCTGTTTTGTCAAAGGTTAGTTGACCATATATTTGTTGGTCCATGTCTTGGTTCTCTATTCTATTCCATTGGTCTATGTGTCTTGTTTTGTGCCAGTACTATACTGTCTTGATTAATACACCTTAGTAATACAGGCTTAAGTCCAAGATTGTGATGCCCCAGCTTTGGATTTCTTTTTCAACATTATGTTGGCTCTTTGGGGTCGTCTATGGTTCCATACAAATTTTAGGGTTGTTTGTTCTATGTCTGTGAAGAATGCTGGTGCTATTTTGATTGGGATTGCATTGAATGTGTAGATTGCTTTGGGTAGTATCGACATTTTAACAATACTTATTCTAATCCATGAGCATGGAATGTTTTTCCATTTCTTTGTGTCTCCTTCAATTTCTTTCATAAACTTTCAGCATACAGATCTTTTACCTCTTTGGTTAGGTTTATTCCTAGGGATCTTATGGTTCTTGGTGCAATTATAGCTGAGAATCTCCCTAATCTGGGGAAGGAAATAGGCATCCAAATCTAAGATGCATATAGAACTCCCTTCAAAATTAAAACAAACAAACAAACAAACAAACACAAAAAAAACAGCTCAACCCCATGATACATCATAATTAAACTGGCAAAATTCAAAGATAAAGAGAGAATTCTGAAAGCAGCTAGGGACAAACAAGCCTTAACCTACAAGGGTAGATACATAAGGGTAGTAGCAGACCTGTCCACTGAAACTTGGCATGCAAGAAGGGAGTGACAGGAGATACTCAATGTGCTGAATGGGAAAAATATGCAGCTAAGAATCCTTTATCTAGCAAGGCTGTCACTCATAATAGAAGGAGAGACAAAGGCTTTCCCAGACAAACAAAACTAAAAGAGTTCATGACCACTAAGCCAGCCTTGCAGGAAATCCTGAGGGGGACTCTGTGAGTGGAAAGCAGCCAGCACTACAAAGGACCAGGGACATCACGACAAGCATGAAACCCACAGATAACACAGTGACACTAAATCCATATATTTCAATAATCACTATGAATGTAAGTAGACTAAATGCCCCAATCAAAAGACATAGGATATCAGAATGGATAAAGAAACAAGATCCATCTATATGCTGCCTACAAACAACTCATTTTAGACCTGAGGACACCTGCAGATTGAAAGTGAGGGGATGGAGAACCATCTATCACTCTACTGGGTATCAAAAGAAAGCCCCAGTAGCCATACTTATATCAGACAAACTAGATTTTAAAACAAAGACTATAACAAGAGATGAAAAAGGGCATCATATCAATTAAGGGTTCTGTCCATCAATAAGAGCTAACAATTATAAATGTTTATGCCCTCAACATGAAACACCCAAATATACAAATCAATTAGTCACAAACATAAAGAAATGTATAGATAATAATACCATGATTGTAGCAGACTTTAATACTCCACTTACATCAATGGACAGGTCACATAGGCATAAAATCAATAAGGAAACAATGGCTCTGAATGACCCATTGGACCAGATGGACTTACCAGATATATTCAGAACTTTTCATCTCAAAGCAGCAGAATATACATTCTGCTCAAGTGCACATGGAACATTCTGCAAAATAGATCACATACTGGGTCACAAAATAGGCCTCAACAAATATAAAAGGATTGAGATCATACCATTCGTTTTTTCAGATCACAATGCTATGAAACTTGAAGTCAACTACAGAAAAATTTGTAAAGCCCCCAAATACATGGAGGTTAAAGACTATCCTACTAAAGAATGAATGGGTAAACCAGGAAATTAAAGAAGAAATTATAAAAAATTAAAAAAATATATATATGGAAGCAAATGAAAATGCTTTTATTTGCAGTCCAAACCCTTTGGGATACGGCAAAGGCAGTCATAAGAGGAAAATACATTGCAATTCAGGCATATCTCAAGAACCAAGAAAGTTCCCAAATATATAACCTAACCTCATACCTAAAGGACCTAGAAAGGCAGCACCAAAGAAATCCCAAAGCCAGCAGAAGAGAAATAATAAAGATTAGAGCAGAAATAAACGATATAGAATCCAAAACCCAGTAGAAGAGATCAATGAATCTAAGAGATGGGTATTTTTTTTAGAGAATAAACAAAATTGGTAAGCCCCTAGCCAGACATCTCAAAAAGAAGAGAGAGGACCCAAATAGATAAAATCATGAATGAAAGAGGAGAGATTGCACCAACACCCCAGAAATACAAACAATTATTAGAGAATACTATGAAAAATTATATGCCAACACACTGGACAATATGGAAGAAATAGACACATTCCTAGATACCCACATACTACCAAAACCCAAAAAGGAAGAAATAGAAAATTTGAGCAGCAAAGAAATTAAATCGGTTATCAAAAATCTCCCAACAAATAAGAGTCATGGGCCAGATGGCTTCCCAGGGAAATTCTATGAGACATTTAAAGCAGAGTTTATACCTATCCTTCCAAAAAAAAAAAAAAAAAGACAGAAATGGAAGGAAAGCTTCCAGACTCATTCTATGAAGCCAGTATTACCTTGATTCCCAAACTAGATAAAGATCCTACTAAAAAGGAGAACTACAGGCCAATATCCCTGATGAACATGGATGCAAAATTTCTCAACAAAATACTAGCAAATCTAATTCAATGGTATATTAAAAGAATTATTCACCATGATCAAATAGGATTCGTTCCTGGGCTGCAGGGCTGGTTCAATATTCACAAATCAATGAACATGATGCGTCACATTAGTAGAAGAAAGGATAAGGACATTTATCCTGTCAATAGATGCAGAAAAAGCATTTGACAAAATATAGCATCCTTTCTTAATAGACACCCCCAAGAAGGTCAGGATAGGCTTGCCTGAGTGGCTCAGTTGATTAAGCATCGACTTCATGAGTTCCAGCTGCACATCTGCTGATAGCAGAGGGCCCACTTTGTATCTTCTGTCAACCTCTCTCTCTGCCCCCTCCACTTCCCCCCTCCCTCTCTTTCTCTCTCTCTCTCTCTCTCTCTCTCTTTCTCAATAATAAACATTATTAAAAAGCCAGGATTGAAGGAATATAACTTATTATAAAAACCATACATGAAAGGCCCACAGTTAATATCATCCTCAATGGGGAAAAACTGAGAGCTTTCCCCCTGAGATCAGGAACGTGACAGGGATGTCCAATCTCACCACTATTGTTTAACATAGCCTCAGCAATCAGATAGCAAAATGAAATAAAAGGCATCTAAATTGGCAAAGAAGAAGTCAAACTTTCACTCTTTGTAGATGACATGATACTCTATATGGAAAACCTGAAGGACTCCACCAAAAAACTGCTAGAACTGAATTTAACAAAGTTGCAGGATATAAAATTGATGTACAGAAATTGGTTGCATTTCTATACACCAATAATGAAGCAACCGAAAGAGATACCATGTAATCAATCTCATTTACAATTTCACAAAGAAATACCCACTAATAAGTCTTTTTAAGTAAACTCCAAGGTAACTGGACTTATAAAGAAAAAAGAAAGAGAGAGAGAGAGAGAGAGAGAGAGAGAGAGAGGGAGGGAGAAGGTCATGTGTTGTTTTGGAAATTTTCATAGTTTTACTTGCTATTACATTTTTAGTTTTATAATTATCCCTTATTCGTATAATTTTTAGTTATTCTTATTTGATGGATGTGCCGTGGTTAACTGTATACTTAAGAAACAATAGTGATGATTGAGGTTTTACTTTTGATATTTTATCTCATTACAATCCATTTGGGAAATGGCAAGTTGTTGTTTTTATTTTCCTAATCCAGTACATTTCTTCTGCTACACATTAATAAATGGCTCCTTTAAACTATTGATTGCCACTATCGGCAACCTACGTTTATCACAGCTGCATCGCTTTTTTCTATTGCATAGTAATTTGCTCCTCATTTATTTCACTTTGTAACACACAAAAGCTAAAAATCACAAATACCTTGTAATAGGGGACCATATAGGGTGCATATTTGACATGATATTGTTTTTTATGACCATTATATTCAAAACATAAATGAATTTAAAATATAGATATCATTAACAGAGGAACAAAATTTTTAAAAATAGGGTTAAGTGACTGAAAATTAAATGTTCCAAGGTGTTACCACTGGTTATAAAAAGCAAACTAACAATGTTTCTCCATTTTAACATATTTTATAATATGCTGTCAAATATATTGAGGTTTGTAGGGCTGCCCTGGTTCCACTTATTTCTAACTCCTTATTCCAAGGCTTTTTTCCTTTGGATCATTTAGCCCCATCTTTCCAATTTTGCTCAAGTTAGCCAAGGATATGTCCTGATGATTGCAGCCAAAGAAATCTTCACACACAGGGTTTTCAGACCATCAGCATTCAATAATTACTTTATGTGTTTTACGCTAACTAAACATTTTGTTAATTTTTATGTTGTACTCAAAAATAGACCATACATTTTAAGGAACTTAAGATATAGTAGAGATTTTAAGGATAAGTTTGTATAATGAACATCTAAATAATAACACTTCGGACAAAATTCTAAAAGATTTTTTACAAAATTCCTAAACTACTGCTCATAATGCATGTCTATGAACAAAAGGTTCATAATGAAAATTTAAGCATATACTTTGTTATATTCAATAACTTACCTTCTAACTTATTTTCCAAAGCAAAACTAAGGAAAAGGGGAAAATAAAATGGATTAAAGTTCATCATTAAGTATCACCAAATTAGATTTGCTTAGATACAGTAAGTTACTGGATTATATGATCTTTCTGTTCTAAACTATTATCAAAGCCCATTATCTTAGTGTCATTATTGTTCTACAAGTCATGAATTATTCTAAGCAAAATTAATATCCAAAATTACTACATTATTGAAATATGTGGGAAGTCAGATAATTTGTTGAAATAGGAATGAAAATGTACAGTTAGGTATGAGTAGCTTAAATAGCTAGACTGAGCATTCAATAAACACCCTCATAACATGCAAGATAAAATATTCATCCTTAAAAATCCACAAACTGGATTTTTCAACTACTTGGATTTTTCAAAGTCTCAACCCAAAATTAAGCTGATGTTAACTAAACTCACAAGAGATTGATAAATAAATCAAATTTCCAATATATTAATTTACTCTAGGGATCACACTTCTACCTAGAGCAGCTTACTTCCTAGTATTTGAACTATATAAGAAAATTAATTATTGATCAAAAGCTTGCCTGATGACCATGGTATGAAAGAATAGAGAAGCAGATAGCCTCAAGAGATATCTCATCTGTTTCATGAAGAAGCCTAGTAAATTATTCCTGTCTCACCCAGCAGAGAACACTATCAAGGGGCCAAATATTTCATATTCCCCCAAATTATTTCTTATTTCTGAGCAGTGATGAATCCATACTGATGAATTTTGCTTCTCTGAAATCTGTTTTCTTATTCTATCCATTTCTCTGTTGGCAGTTTCATTCTTTTGATATGTTATTATCACTGAGCATGCTGTTTATAGGAGAGTTGTTTATGTAAACAGAACAAATTGAATATTTTGCTTCCTTTTTTTTTTTTTTTTTAGTGGTTAGCTTTCAGAGGGTTACTTGAACTTTGAATTATTGAAAGGAATTTCAGTCTTCCCCAATTGACTATTGTATCTTTCTTCAATGTCAAATCTTCCATTTCAAACTATGTTTGAAAATTGATAATCTGTTCATAATTTATGTTGTCATGCCCAGGATAAAGCCACCATCATCCTCCTGGAAATATAGACCAAAAATGTGAGATAACTTTCACTGTTTTCTCTGTCTTTGTATCTTCTATTCACAGAATCATCAATTCTTTTTGTGCAATATTTTGTGTTCCCTCTTTTCCATTCTAATTCTTGCCTCCCTGATTCAGAATATTTTTAGGTTTGCCTTAACTGTTGTAGACTCTGGGTCTAAAGTTCTCTCTTGTCTAGCAAGATAGCGGGACGCAGGATGAAAAGTGAGAGATGGCTAATGTCTGGGAAAAGACAAGAGCCCTGAATAAGGGTCCTTGCCCTGTTTTTATTAGGATCATAAGGCTTACAAACATGGCAATGGATGTGCACAAAGAGACAATGAATCTGTGAACATTAACTTGCAGATGTGAAGGAAAGGGGATCTTGAAGATATTCAGGGTTAGGGGTTTGGGTTACTACAAAACAAAATCCTGGTGCTGGGAACTCGGTAGGAAGGTTGTTTACAGAGGACATGAGGCACCACCCTGGTTTATCTTAGCTAACCTAGGGGATGAGACAGGTAGGGGATATAACCACAGAGTTAACAAGGCACCTTTTCTTTTACTAATCATCTCGTCTCTGGGCTGCTTCAACTGCAGCGCATCAGTCTATAGCCCAATTTACCTGTTTACCTAACTTGGTCCGTCCTTCCTGTGAAAGCAGCTTTCTGCTATAGTACTAAATTGGGGGGAGGGGGCGCTTCCACCCTGAATACCTAATCTTGTTTATTTCATATAGCTATGTTTATATTGGTGCCTTTGCACCTCCGTATTCAGGGGCCTTTGCCCCTCCCTCTCTATTCTGGGAGCTCTGTCCCCGCTTTATTCTAGGGGCCTAAGCCCCCCTTCTCTATCCTTATTCATCTAACCTTGTTTACCCCAACTCGGGTGTGAACATCCTATGGCTTTGTACCTCTTTATGCCTTGTTAACCCATTGGTGTAAGCCCAGGGAATTTCTAAACTTATTCCCATACTTGACTATACTACTTATTTATTCATTCATTCTTTCAGTCATTCAACGGATATTTTCTTTAGTTCCTACTGTGTACCAGTCAGCAGTCTGAAGACATAGTAGGAGACAGACATAAAGGAATCTGACCTCATAGGATTATATTCTACTGGAGGAACACAATAAACTATAACTAGTAAATAAATAAATATATTGTGCTATAAATATTAAGATAAAAACAAAATAATAGGAACATGATTAGAAAGAAGCACTGTGATATAGTGCTTCTATATGCATAATGATGAATTATTTTAGATGAGTAATCAGGGAAGACCTTTCTGAAGTGACATTTAAGCAGAGAACTAAGTGACTGAAGGAGCAGAGCAATGGGGAAATACTAGTGAATGAATAGTCTTTCAAACATTGGGGAATATAAGGGGGAAAATGTTGGGAAGTTTGAAAAATAATACAAAAGGCAGTGTTGCTGAAGTAGACTATAATACAGAGAAAACTAGAAATGAGGCTCAAGAGATAGGCAGGAGCCAGGTGATGGAGGGCCTTGTAGGTTGTAGTAACAATTTGGGTTTTATTCTATAGGTACGGGGAATCATTGGAGTGCTGTGAGTCCTAAAAGAACATTGTCAACTGAAAATTTTCACTCTTGTCCAAAGCACACCATTTTGCTTTCTGAAAAAAAGCAAAAATGGAAGCAATGATTGGATTTAGGATAACTTCGGGAGGTAGAGTCAGTGGGACTTGTTAATAAAACGGAACATGAGATAAAAATAAAAGACACTGAGGTTTTTAGTCTGAGAAACCGGAGCAGTATATTGCCATTTATTGAGGTGAGAAAGATTGAAGAAATCATGGAATAATAGAGACCATAAATTTAATTTAGAAAAATTATGCAGGTATGTTTTGCAGATTTTCATTCCGTAATGTAAATACAGCAAAGACATTCTAATCTATTGTCTTCAGTTAGTGTTGTCAATTTTTAATTTCAGGGTTTAGCTACAAAATCAGACACCATGGACTAAGAAGCAATTAGAAATGCACCAGGCAAACTGTGCTTGAACATTCCAATTGAATCAGAAGCTGGAATTCAAATTCTAAGTAGAAATGTTGGAGGAATATATCTTCTGTAACTCTCTAATTTTGCCCCATGAAAGAACAATAGTAAATGCAATGAAAGAGCATCCTTATATATTTTATAAATGCTGCAATGGTGACAATGTGAATGATGGTCATATTGAAATGGGCTGACTTCAGGGAGAATGTTGGAGTTTGGGGGTTACACAGGCCTAGAATCAATATTTTATTGCCCCAAACAAAGAGAGTAAGCCTCCTTGATATCCAGCAGAGGCTGGAAAAGGTAATGAAAAACATTTTGCTTGGGAGGATTCTTTGGTGGGGGCTAATAGATTATATTAGGGCAAAAACATAAGACGAGGTTTCTAAATTCCAGAATAGGAGTTTGTATAACAGAAGTTCCAAATCTTTCCTGACTTGATCTATAAGGTATACCAAATAAACTTGTGGACAGAGCTTCCTATCATGAAATTAATACAAACTGACTACTATGCCCTGAAGTTGGGCACAATCAGCCACATTAGTTAATCATTTAGAAGTAGCATATTCCAGGGGCGCCTGGGTGGCTCGGTTGGTCAAGTGTCCGACTTCGGTTCAAGTCACCATCCGAAGATGGTTCATGAGTTCGAACCCCATGTGAGTTCTCCTGACCACCCAGAGCCTGGAGCCTGCTTCAGATTCTGTGTCTCCCTCCCTCTCTCTCTGCCCTCCCCCCTCACACTCTGTCTCCTTCTCTCTCTCAAAATATGAATAAATTTAAAAAAACTCAAAAAAAAAGAAAGTGGCATGTTCCAAAATAGGGTTTCCACTGTTCTGAAAACATTAAAAAAGCTCTGTAAGCAAATGATTCAAAATTCCACTGGCCTACTTCTGTATAATGCTATTCCTTATATGGCAACATGGGTTCTCTGTGTGAGATGACCAGGGAGGGGAAAATATTATAGCGAATGACTCTCATAATATACTAATACAAGTCAGTATTGAATTCCCCCGGAGTTACTGAGCCAGACTCAGAAGTGTTCCTGAAAGCCTATTGAGAAGACAAATTCTCCCAGTGGGCAGAATATCAATCAGTGTATCTTGTGGTCACTTTGCATTAAAAAAAGACAACATGAAGTTAAGTTCTACTTTGATATATGGAAAGTGGCCATCAGTATTATCAGCTAGTATGCTACTTAAAAAGATCAGGGTTGAAGGATCTGTGATAATAAAGGTTGAGGGAAATGGATATTAGACAATTCAGAATGAGAAATGAGAGCAGGGTGTGAAAATATCAGTGCCTCTCTACTGGCTCCCTGAAAGACCCTACCAAAGAGGAGTGAACTACAGACACATTCTACATGAATGGCAAGCTCTTTCCCTCGTCTTTCCCTAGTCTCCCCAATAGTTGTTCAGTGTGATTGGTAAATTAATGGTAGTTTGCTGAGTGAAGGATGGGCTTAAAACTTTTTATTGGGGGGTGCCTGGGTGGCTTAGTTGGTTAAGCATTCAACCTCAGCTCAGGTCATGATTTCTCACAGTTTGTGGGTTCCAGCCCTGTGTAGGACTCAGTGCTGACAGCTCAGAGCCTGGAGCCTACTTCAGATTCTGTGTCTCCCTTTCTCTCTGCCCCTCCCCTGCGTGTGCTCTCTCTCTCTCTCCCCCTCTCTCTCTCAAAAATAAATAAACATTAAAAAATTAAAAAAAAACTTTTCATTGGTTTCCAGATAGTATAAATAATAATAGGCAATAGACATGAACTAAGTAAAATCTTATATTTTAGTGGGGAACATAGGTGTTGAATACACAGTTTCACACTTATAAAATTACAAATCAAGAAAAGTGTTGCCAAAAAATGATAGGATTCTAAGGGTCAATTTTAATTTAGCTCTCAGCATCTCCTTCTCTGTAAACCATCATTCACCAGTTCTTAACTCTTGCTATAATAACCATATCCACTGCCCCCCACCCCACCAACACACATGTTCACACACATAGTGTTAACCAGCCCTTTCCTCTCTGTTCGCTTAACATCATATCATGCATCATGATTCATTTCATTAGAGTATAATTGCTGATTTATCTGTTCTAACTCTCACAGAGGACAGGGATTATGTTTAAACTTTGAACCCCATTTCCAGTGTGTGCTGCATAGTCAAGTACTCAGGATGCTGTTATCCAGTATTGAGTTTGTTGAAGATTCAGTTCAAGTGTCAGTTAATCCTAAAGACTTTAATGATCTTTGCGAATCTCTTTGAAATGTCACATCGTACACTAAAAAAATCTATGGTAGTCTTGTCTGACTTTTCATATTTGTTTTCATGTTACTTTTATCTCACTATTCACTATGTTTTACATTTTACATGTGTTTCTTTTTCTCATACAGAAGCAACCACATGCCAGTATTCCAGTTGTCTATACATTTACTGGGTCAGGGATAATGAGAAGTACCTCTCACGGAATGTCTATTATGAGAAAACAAAGACCCAAAAGTTAATTAAATCCTGAATCTCAAAGTCAGTGAGAGGCAGAGCCAATATTCAAGTCTAAGTCTGTCTGACTTCAAAGCCAAACTCTTTACTATATAATACTGTCTTATTTTGAGCTGCAAAATGCCTAAAAAGTAAGGTCTAAAAATTACTTGTAGATTCATTGTTCACTCACTTTTAACTCTCAGAATGACTCAGAGGACTCATTGTAATGCAAGGAACAGGGGAACAGCAGGCAACGTTTTCTTAGGAGGCCAGATTCTGTCCCTAGATAGCTATGCCTCCTTGGCCAAATCAAAAGCTCTTTGGGTGCTTAAGTTACCAGATGATTTTAGGCTAAAAAAATGGGAAAACTTGTGAAAAGAGTGAATATTTGTTTTAAGGAAAATATATTTTTAATGTATGCATTTTATATGTTATTATTCAGTTTAATCAAGGATTCTTTTCACTTTCAGAAACTTTCCAACATAAAAAATCAGTACTTTAATATAAAGACACTTTTTACTGATTTAGATCACTGTCTGCTATGTTCATTTTATTATAAACTACTTATGACACTAAAATATCTTTCCACACCAACAACTGAAAAAGGAAATTAAAAACAATAATTGAATATATTTTAAGAAATTTTGAACAGCAGGCTCTTTTTGAAAGGAAAATAATTTTCCAAAGATGTATTTTTCTCTAAAGAAAAGAGAACATTGTTTCCAAAGTACCAATTTCCTTGTAAAACAATTTGGAGGAAGCTGTTTTTACCATGGTGACAAAATCGAGATGCAGATTACTTCATCAGAAGAAGGCAATTTTCCACAATCAGCTGAGCTCAGAACACTCAGAGTGTGTTACATTGAATTTTTGATACAAAACTGCTTTTGAAGATATTAGGGAGTGTTTGTCTTCTTACTCAAGGCTCCAGAAGGACAAGAACTAGCTAAACTGTTGAATAATCTTTAGGCAAAACAAATGTAACTTTCATAAAAAGAAATTTATATATTTTTTAGAATTTTTTGAACTAAGATTAATTACACAGTGTAGTGGCTTTTTAAAAAGAAGTGCTGACAATATTAAAAGTGGTAATATGCAGATGGGAAGTTGCTTTCCATAATCTGTATGGCCTTGCCTCACTGCTCCTTTCTGGTGACACCACATCCCACAGCCAAGTGTGACCTCCACGTTCCAAACTGCTCCTGCCTTTAGATTAAGACAATTTCATACTGTTTTGCTCATTCATAATACAGTTGTATTAAAGCATAAAAATAGCCTTAAATCATTAAAGACATCTGGAACCATGTAGCAACCAATGTTTCCTACTTCATTTCATTACAGTTATACATTTCTCCCCCTGCTGTCGTTTGCTGCTAGGAAAGAGGTATGGTTAACTTTTTCTTCTAGCTTGCCTTGTATTTCTATCCAGTCTCTTTCATCTTGCCTACTCAGGATCAAAATGTTGAAAAGACAGAGAATGGGAAGAGTAGCAGAAATGTACTTGATTGATCAGAGCTGTGGATTGTGGTCTTATGCTCTTTAAGCTTGATGTATGTTTATTGTGATGCGTGTGTTGGGAGAGGGAGGAATCTCTCAACTACATGTCCGTGACCAAGGTAGTTTATTTTCCTTGGACATGCCGCTTTCCCCTTGGTCTGTTAGTTTTCAGGGGCCTACTGCCTATGGGTTCTTTCTCCAATGGCCCCATTGCCCTTCTGGCTGCCCTAATGATTTTAATTGACTTTGGTTCCGTTCTCTTGAATGTATCTGCCTAAAGGCAAAGAATCACTTTGTCTCCAAGCTGTCTGATATAAACTGATCCTAATACAGCAGGAAACTCTCCTTTGCTCCATAACCAAAACAGAAAGTAAAGTCAACTCTGCTTTTATCTTTCCCATGTTGAAATTAGACATCAACTGCCTAACTCTTGAGGACATATGTCGGGCTTGCTTAGCCATCCTGTTGAAGGTTGTTGGTTCTTTTATTAGTTACAAGGTTGGGTCAGGTACTCCTTACCCAAAATGGAGGTACTCACAGAAGAGTGCTTTTGAAATCCCTGATCCTGTTCTCTCTTGATGCTTAATGTTTTAACCATTTTATATCTTCAATAAGGTGAAGGATTTTTAGATTTGTGAAATTAGTTTGTAAAATTTTGAATGAAAGTTTGCTTTTTGTCCATGTCATATCTGTTGTATCTTAGTGACTCAGTCCAAACTTCCAATTTTGCTTTTATATTGAAGGATATCACATTCTGTTAAGTGTTTTCATTACAGTATTGTGATAACTCTTCAAAAAATTTTATAGTACTTTAGCTACCAGATTTTAACTTCTTGAGAGGGATAATATGACTAATAATAACAAAAATTAAGAGTTATGTTACCTGTAGACCATATATGGAGTCAGTGTGGTAGTTCTGAATTTCTTCTCCACCCTTCCTTTTCAATCTATACATTCCAAAAGTGGTAAGAAAAGTCATCTTTTCCGTCAGCATGATTAGAAGCAACCATGAACTGACCATAGAATATTAACCTCAGTATATGAAACTTCACTAATTATAAGGGAAATGCAAATCAAAAACATAATAAAACATCACCTCACACTTGTAAGAATTGCTATTATCAGAAAATGAAAGCTAAATAGTTTGGCAAAGATATGGACAAAAGGAAACCCTGTACACTGTTGATGGGAATGTAAATTGGTATAGTCATTATGGAAAAGAATATGAAGATTTCCTCAAACAATTAAAAATAGAACTGTTATATGATCCAGCAAACCCATTTCTGGGTCTATATTCAAAGGAAATTAAATAGGCATCTCAAAGAGATCTGCACTTACCTGTTCATTTCCCAATTATTTACAATACCGGAGATGTGAAATGTTATACATATTATTACATTATATATATATATATATATATATATATATATATATATATAACATTTTCTCTTTATGTACATCATATTTTTCTTTACATACAATGTATATATACACATATATTGTATATATATGTATAATATATGTATATACACATACACAGTAGAATATTATTCAATCTTGAAAAAGAATGAAATCATGCTGTTGGGACAACATGGATGAAACTGGAGGACATTATGCTAAGTGAAATTAAGCCATATGCATAAAGACAAATACTCCATGATCTCACGTATATGTAGAATCAAAAAATGTCAAATGCATAGCATCAGAGAGTAGCATGGTGTTTTCCAGAGGCTGAAGAATGGGAGAAATGGGGAGATGTTGGTCAAAGGGGTACAGAGTTTCAGTTATGCAAGATAAATAAGTTCTGGAGATCTAATGTACAACAGTGTGACTATAATTAATAATATTGTATTGTAGACTTGAAATTGGCTGACAGCAGATCTTAAATGATCTTAAAAATCTACCCTCCCCCCCCAAAAAAAAAGTGAACTATGTGATGTGATGGTATGCTAATTACCTTGAGTGTGGTGAACATTTCACAATGTATATAAGTATAAAAACAAGTTGTACATCTTAAATACATTCAGTTTTTGATTGTCAATTATACCTAAATAGAGTTGAAACAAAACTAACCTCTATTCCCTGCTCTGGACGGGTTGGAAAATTGAAGTGCATTGTGCTCAGAGTAGCCAAAGGATCCCATTATTTGAATTTATTACATGATCGTGCTTATGATACTACTGTGCAGTGTTTTGGCACATACCGCTTTGTTGTTAATTATCTCCATCTTTGCTTTTTAAAATATTATAGTATACATTAATTATCTCTAAATACTCCCTTTAAAAACTGTTCACAAAAAATAAACCAAAAACAAAAAAACCCAAAACAGCAGTTTCCAATGGTGAGAGCTATTTGGCAGAGCAGTCTTTGCTGTTTCTATTTATTTCAAAGAGAATTAAAAAGCTTAGACAAAACAAATGACAAAGTGTATTTGGGACTCTGAGGATGTTTCTGAAAAATTTATAAACTGGCTTCATTTATTTAGTGGTCTTTAGAGTAACTAAAATTCAATTCATTTTAAGAATGTGTGGGGAAATATGTCCAAAATTGCAATTTGAAAACTCATTCCCAGAAAATGTATCTGGAACAATTTTCATACAACTAAAAAAAAGAAAGAAAGAAAGAAAGAAAGAAAACCACACAAATAGTGCTTGATTTCACTCTTTAGTGGTTTTTATCTCATAATTCTAGAAATCTAGATAGAACTAAATATTTTACCAGTAATTGTCAGGTATTTTGGGAGAAGCCATTGGATATTTTATATCTCAGCAATCAGATATTTTAAAAGATTGCTTTTTTATTTTTATTTTTTTATGTTTTTAACGTTTATTTATTTTTGAGAGAGGGAAAGACTGAGCATGAGCGGGAGAGGGGTAGAGAGAGAGGGAGACACAGATCTGAAGCAGGCTCCAGGCTCTGAGCTGTCAGCACAGAACCTGATGCAGGGCTCCAGCCCACAAACCAAGAGATCATGACCTGAGCCAAGGTCAAACGCTTAACCGACTGAACCATCCAGGCGCCCCAAAAGATTGCTTTTTAATTTAAGGAGAAAGTAGTTGAATATTTGTATGGATGCCAATATACAATGATTATGCTCTTACTTTAACTGCTGTCAATAAATTGAAACCCATCTTTTCCTTAAAAGAACAAAGCCTAGAAAATTAGCTAGATGTCTCAGAAAATACCCCCTATTTCAGTAACAATCATCAGATAAGAAAACCCCAAACCAAGAAAAATAAATCAGCCACTTCTATTGTGCTATTTGAAAATTCAAATTATTATAAAATTATGTTATTATTTTATGCAAAAACGTTAGCACTGAAGTAGAAGACACCTGGCTAATTTTCATATAATTTGTGATGAAATCCAGTGGCTTTATCAAATAAAATTAAAGACTATACTTCTTATATTTGCTTATAATTTAGTATTTCGTCCTTAAAAATATTATTTATTGCTATATGAAAGTAAGGGAATAGAACCTATAAACAAGTCAACTATTAACCAATGAAAGAAAACGTAGTTTTGGTAATATTATTAAATTAATTGTTAAAATTATGTAGTAAGGAGCAAATAGGTATGTAGCTACATCATAAGGAGAAATGGGCTCTGAAAAAAAAAAGATTAAAGTGGGGTGGCTGAGTGGTTCCATTAGTTAGCACCAACTCTGGATTTCACTCAGGTCGTGATCTCACTGTCTGGTGAGATCAAGCTCTGCCTAGGGGTCTGCACCGACAGCATGGAGATTCTCTCTCTCTCTCTCTCTCTCTCTCTCTCTCTCTCTCTCTCTCTCTCTCAAAATAAATAAGTAAACTTTAAAAAAAAAGATTAAAATTATTACTGTTTAAAAGTTCACAACTTTAGTGAAGTAATTATATGCATGGAAATCAAAACTTTAGAATTATAGAAAGATAGGAGCATGTTTTATAAGTTAACATCTTTGATTTTGCATATATTTCTGAGCCTGTTTAGTAGCCTTTAGTAATGCATGTGGCAATGGAATTTCAACATTTATCAGAACTTTTATCTTCTCTATAAAGTGCTTAGAATATTAACATCTAATAAAGTAAATATGTATATTAGTGGAAACATTGGATTTTAAAATATTATGTGAAATAGAAGACTTATACAATTATTAACCATTTTTTTGTGATGATTCTATGCATACAAACTCCTTGTCGTCTTTGTACTTTTCTTGTCTATTTCCAGAAAAAAAAATTTCAGATGTTTAGAGCCCAAATAATTCTTCTTGTTTCCCACCTTTAGGACTTCTTCCACCAACTTGTTGAATAAATTTGCAATTAACCTGAAATTTATTCTATATCCTCCCTTTTACATTCATGTTACAAATTGGTAATCATGCCTTGGAGATTTGCCTTGTTTGATGTCTCCTTTTTGTATTTCTTTTTTTAATTTTAATTAAATTATAATTAACATACAGTGTCATATTAGTTTTAGGTGAACAATATAGTGTTTTAACAATTCTATACATGTACTCAGTGATCATCATCATGATCAGTGTACTTGTAATCCATTTATCTATCTCACCCATCACCCCCGCCCCCAATGAGCTTCCCTCTGGTAATCATCAGTTTGTTCTCTATGGTTAAGAGTTTGGGGGTTTTTTGCCTATTTTTTTCTTTCTTCATTTGTTTTGTTTCTTAAATTCCATATAGGAGTGAAATAACATGATATTTGTCTTCTCTTATTGACTCATTTTGCTTAGCATTATACTCTCTAGATTAATCCATGTTGTTGCAGATGGCAAGATTTCATTCTTTTTCATGGCTGAGTAATATTCCATTGTGTATATACTGCTTCTTTATCCATTCATCTATCCATGGACACTTGGGCTGCTTCCATAATTTGGCTGTTATAAATAATTCTGCAATAAACCTAAGGGTGCATATATCTTCTCAAATTAGTGTTTTTGTATTCTTTGTATAAATACTCAGTATGGAATTACTATTTTGAGGAACCTCCATATTGTTTTCCACAGTGGCTACAACCAGTTTGCATTCCCACGAACAGTGCATGAGGGTTTCTTTTTCCCTACATCCTTACCAACCCTTCTTGTTTCTTCTGTTTTTTTTTAATTTTTATTTTTTTGTGTTTGTTTGTTTGTTTATTTTGAGAGAAGGAGAGTGCAAGCAAGGGAGGGGTAGAGAGAGAAGGAGAGAGAAATCCCAGGTAGGCTCTGTAATGTCAATGCAGAGCCTGATGCAGGGCTCAAACTCATGAACTATGAGATCATGACCTGAACTGAAACTAAGAGCAAGATGCTTAACTTACCAAGTAGCCCAGGCATGCCTCCTGTGTTTTTATTTTAGCCATTCTGACAAATGTGAATTGATATTGTGATTTTGATTTCTGTTTCCCTGATGAGGAGTGATGTTGATCATCTTTTCATGTGTCTGTTGGCCATCTGGATGTCTTCTTTGGAGAAATGTCTGTTCATATCTTCTACACATTTTTGATTGGATTATTTATTTTTGGGGTGTTGAGTTGTATCAGTTGTTTATATGTTTTGGATACTAGCCCTTTGTCAGATATGTCATTGGCAAATATTTCCTCCCATTCACTAGGTTGTCTTTTACTTTGGTGGTGGTTTCTATTGCTATGCTTTTAATTTTGTTGTAGCCCCAATAGTTTATAGTGTCTCTATCTGGTTTGGGTATCAGGGTAATGCTGTCCTCAGAATGAATTTGGAAGCTTTTCTTCCTTTTCTTCTTCTTTTTTTTTTTTTTTGGAATAGTTTGAGAAGAATCAGTATTAACTCTTTTTTAAATGTTTGGTGGAATTCACCTGTGAAGCTTTCTGGCCCTGGACTATTTTTGCTGGGAGTTTTTTTTTTTTTTTTTTAATTTTTTTAATGCTTGTTTATCTTTGAGAGAGACACACACACACAGAGTGAGCAGGGGAAGGGCAGAGAGAGAGAGGGAGAGGGAGACACAGAATCCGAAGCAGGCTCCAGTCTCTGAGCTGTGGGCACAGAGCCCAACACGGGGCTCAAACCCATGAGCCGTGAGATCATGACCTGAGTTGGATGTTGAACCAACTGAGCCACCCAGGCTCCCTTTTGTTGGGATTTTTTTGATTACCAATTCAATTTCATTGCTTGTAGTTAGTCTTTTCAAGTTTTCTTCTTCTCCTCCACCTCCTCCTGTTCCTCCTCCTCTTCCTTCTCTTTCATTTCCTCCTCATTTTTCTGCTTTTGCCCTGCTTCTCAGCTTATCTTTCCTCTTCCTCTTTTTTTTTTTTTACAATCTGGCTAAAGGATTATCGATTTTGTGGATCTTTTCAAAGAACCAGATCCTGATTTTATTGATTTGTTCTATTGTTATTTTAGTTTCTATTTCATATATTTCTGCTCTAATCTTCATTGATTTTTTCCTTGTCCTGGTTTGTGTTTTTGCTGTTCTTTTTCTAGCTCTTGTAGGTGTAAGGTTAAGTCGTTTTTTGATATTTTTCTTGCATCTTGATGTAGACCTGTATTGCTATAAACTTCCCTCTGAGAATAGCTATTGCTGTTAGCCCAAAGATTTTGGACCATTGTGTTTCCATTTTCATTTGTTTCTGTGTATATTTTGATTTCTTCTCTCATTTCAGAGCTTCCTCTGCCTCCTCATTTTGTCTAACTCTCTGTGTCTGTTTCTGTATGTTAGGAAAGTCAGCTCTGTTTCCTGCTCTTGAAAGTAGTGGTCTTATGAAGAAGAGGCCCTGCAGTGCCCTGTGGTGCCATGTCCCGTGTTCACCAGAACCTGGCACTTGAGGGCTATCTCCTGTGTGTGTTGTGTGTGCCCGACTGCTGTGGCTGAGGCATGTTTGCCTTCAGTCCTGTCGTCTGGAGTGGTTCTCTTTGCCTGCTGTGGGTAGGGTTTGTCCATGGGTTGTTAGTGGGCCAGTCTGGGACCACCTTAGGCTTGAATTGAGCCAGACCAGGCATTTGCCAGAGATGCAATAGTAGCGAACTACATGGCTCTTTCCCTGTGTTGTGCCTTGAGAAACTTTGGTTGGTGGGAGGGGCCTGAAATGAGACCAGAGTTCTGCTCTCCGCTGCCTGCAGGGGCCACAGTGGGACTGGCATACGTGGTTATCTTCCCCTTTAATTGGGGCAGGAGTCACTTTGGAGTGGTGCTGACTCCTGTCAGGGCTAACTGCAGACTGCCATGCTTGTGGCACCACTTTGTTTGGGCTTTGGCCAAGGGCTTATTGGAGGGGGCAGTTCTGTAGGAGAACATGGGGGTGGGGCGATCAGAGTTAGAAAGTCTGAGCAGTCTGCTATGGGAGAGGACATGGAACCACTTCGAAAACTCCTATCACGGTGTTGACGTGGGGGACAGGTCCACAGGAGAATGTGATTCTATGCTGGTCCACTGTAGGAGGGGGCCTGCAGCTACTCAAAACTCCTGCCTAGGCCCACTGGGTTGGAGGGAGACGATCTGCAGAAGTGTGCAGGAGTAAGGCACTAGTGTTAGCAAGTTAGGTGGAGAATGTGCTGTTTGCTGGCTCCCACCCGTGTCTGCATCTATGCTGGGGTGAAGGAGAGAAATGGCGCGGCCAGCTTTTTTATTCTTGGAGAAGTCTTCTATAAATTCTTGCTCTTCCAGCACATGCTCTGAGATTAATCAACAAATCCCCCTCCTGTATACCCTAGGCTTCAAACTGTTGCTTCTATGCTTTATCTCCTGGGGGCTCTTTGTTGTGCTGTCTCTTTAGGGGAACTCAGTTTCACTCACCCTCCAGGTTCTCCCAGAGCTGAGCCCGCTGGTTTTTAAAGTTCCAGAAGGTGTTAAACCACACTTATTGTAAAAACTCAAGAAATTAGCCTCTCTGGTTTTCAAAGCCATGTGTTACAGGGATTTGTCTTCCCAGTGCAGGGCCCCATGCCTTGGGTTCCAGATGTGATTTTTGTTTCTTTTCCCTTTCTATGCCTGCTGTGTCCCTCCCTCCCTAAGACAGTTCTGAGGGTCTGTTTAGCTACTAACCTTGTCTCTGCCCTTCCTACCCTCTTTGATGTGGCCTCTTCTCCACATTTAGCTGTGGAGAGTCTGCTCTGCCAGTCTCTGGCTCACTTTGGATTATTTACACTGAGTGTTATCTAGTTGTAGCCATGGAATGAGGTATGCTTAGGATCCTTCTATTCTGCCATTTTCCTGGAAATCTCCTTTTTACATTTCTTATTTTCCCTTCCCATCATAATTTTATGGAGGCTATACTAAGCTTCTTTACTGGATTATTGCAATATTCCCTTCCCTTTTATTCCCTTTACTGACACCACTTCATATTTTCCAAAGCACGAATTTCACAGCCAATGTTGTCATGCTTAGAATACCTCAGTAGCAATGTATAGTTTTCAAAATAATGGTTATAATCACAGCTTAAAATCCTATGCTTGGACCTCTTGAACTCTACCTTTTTATCTTAATTCTCACCAGAAGCTTAACTAGAACATATTTAGTCTGTGCCTGTGTGGCAAAACCAGGCAAAAATTGCTTCAAATGGAAATTCTGGAAGTAGAGTGAGACCTAATACTCATGGAAAAAGAAGGAGGTCAGAATGACTAGAGTAGATGGGGTAAAAGAGACATCCAAGTGTGATGAGTAGTCACTGGAGGGCTTGAACTAACCTATTAAAATGATGACTTCCATTTAAAAGAGGTTCATTCATGGCTGGTGTATGAAGAGACAGTGAAGGACAAAAGTGGAAGCAGGGAGACCACTTAGGATGTTGTTACAATGGTCTGGGCAAAGATCATAGTGGTTTGGACTGAGGTGCTGGTCCTGAGAACTGTCAGATTCTGCCTTCATTTAGAAGGCACAGTCAACATGGTGGAATGATGGATTTGATGTGGAGTGTGAGGAAAAGTGAAGAGTCCAAGTCATTCCAGGGCTTGAGGCCTCAGCAACTGGATGATGCTGGTGTCATTTACTGAAATGTAGGTCACTGTAGGAAAAGCAAATTTAGGGATGGAGAATGTGAGAGCTCAGCACCCTATGAGGGTGCCCATCTCCTATGACCTTCACGTTCTGTAGCTACTCACCCAGGTGTACCCAGACTGCCACAGCCTAAAGGTCACCTCACCACCCCAGAGAACACCACTATGTTCTCTGACCCAGTGCATAGTTATTCTTTCCTAATGATTTCCTTATGGACCTTCTCAGAAGTCACCAAAATGGCCAAGTTAAGAAGGAACTGATAGTCTATTTTGATCTAAGATCTACAAATTATTCAGCCATGTGATTTTTACTTTTTTAAAAAGTTT
Source organism: Neofelis nebulosa (assembly GCF_028018385.1). Classification (NCBI taxonomy): domain Eukaryota; kingdom Metazoa; phylum Chordata; class Mammalia; order Carnivora; family Felidae; genus Neofelis; species Neofelis nebulosa. Next base: position 205,796,737 of record NC_080782.1, on the reverse strand, counting down.
TTCTCATGGATTTATTAAAGATTTCTAATTTAATTGTCTTACAGTCAGGAGATATAATCTGATGATATCTATTCATTGAAATTTGAAATTTGCTTAATATCTTAATACACAGTCATCTCTTGTAAAAATAAAATGTGAAATTAGTAAGTAAAAATGAATATTTCTTTAAAAATCAGTCAAGGAACTCACACAAAGAAAAAAGGATATAAAATATAATAACATATACCCAAAATATGGAGAGGAGAGGAGAAAATAATGGATTCAAACTTGCATGACCATCAATTTAATATAGACTGCTATTTGCAGAATAGGTTATATACAAACCTAATGGTAACCACAGATCAAAAACTGCTAATAAACATGCAAAGAATAAAGAGAATGAAATCCAAATATATCACTAAAGAAAATCAGCAAAATATGAGAGAAAGACAAGAAAGGATCAGAGAAAATCTCCAGAAGGAACCACAAAACAAGTAATAAAATGGCAATAAATACATATCTATTAATAATCCTTTTGAATGTAAATGGAATAAACACTCCAATCAAAAATACAAGATGTCAGAATGGATAAAAAAAAAAAAAAAAAACAAGACCTGCCGCCTATAAGAGACTCATTTTAGACCTGAAGTCACCTGCAGATTAAAAGTGAGAGGATGGAGAAACATTTATCATGGAAATGGATGTCAAAAGGAACCAAGAATAGCAATACTTATATCAGACAAACTAGATTTGAAAACAAAGACTGTAACAAGAGACAAAAAAGGGCACTATATAATCTTAAAGGGGATAATCCAACAAGAATATACAACAATTGTAAATATTTTTGCTCCCAATATGGAGGAGCCCAAATATTAAAAACAATTAATAACAAACATAAGAGAACTAATTAATAATACAATAATAGTAGGGGACTTTAACACCCCACTTACATCAATGCGCAGATCATCTAACCAGAAAATCAACAAGGAAACAATGGCTTTGAATGGCACACTGGTCCAAATGAACTTAACAGATATACTGAGAACATTTCATCCTAAAACAGCAGAATACACATTCTTTTCAAGTGCACATAGAACATTCTCTAGAATAGATTACATATTAGGTCACAAAACAGACCTCAACAAATACAAAAAAATTGAAATTATACCATGCACTTTTTCTGACCACAACACTATGAAACTAGAAATCAACCACAAGAAAAAGTCTGTAAAGACTACAACTACATGGAGTTTAAAGAACATGCTGCAAAATAATGAACGGATCAACCAGAGGAAGCAAAACAAACAAACAAACAAAAACAAAACAAAAAACAAAAACATGGAAACAAATGAAAATGAAAACACAATGGTCTAAAGCCTTTGGGATGCAGCAAAAGCAGTCCTACAAGGGAAGTATACAGAAATATAGGCTTATGTTAAGAAGAAAGAAAAATCTCAAATAACTTAACCTTGCATCTAAAGAAGCTAGGAAAAGAACAACAAAAGAAGCCTAAAGCCTACATAAGGAAGGAAATAGTAAAGTTTAGAGCGGAAATAAATGAAATAGAAATGCAAACTAACGATGGAACAGATCAATGAAACCAGGAGCTGGTACTTTGAAAACGTTAATAAAACTGATAAACCTCTAGCCAGACTTATCAAAAAGAAAAGAGAAAGTATCAAAATAAATAAAATAACAAATGAGAGAGGAGCAACAAAAATGAACACCACAGAAATACAAACAAATATAAGATAATATTATGCAGAAGTATATGTTAACAATTTGGACAACCCCGATGAGATAGATAAATTCCTAGAAACATATAAACTACCAAAACTGAAACAAGAAATAGAAAACTTGAACAGACTGATAAACAGCAAAGGAACTGCATCAGTATCAAAAAACTCCCAACAAACCAAAGTCCAGGACCAGATGGCTTCACAGGCAAAATCTAAGAAACATGTTAAAGAAGCGTTAATACCTATTCTCAAACCATATCAAAAAATAGAAAAGAAAGGAAAACTTCTAAATTTTTTCTAGGAGACCAATATTACCCTCCTATCAAAACCAGTTAAAGACACCACTAAAAAACAGAACTATAGGCAAATATCTCTGATGAACATAGATGCAAAAATTCTCAATAAAATACAAGCAAACCAAATCCAATAGTATATTAACAAAAATTGATCATCACAATCAAGTAGGATTTATTTCTGGTATGCAAGGGTAGTTCAATATTCACAAATCAATCAATATAATACACGACATTAATAAAAGAATAGATGAAAACCGTATGATCATTTCACTAGATGCAGGAAAAGCATTTGACAAAGAACAACATCCATTCATGATAAAAACCCTCAATAAAGTGGGTTTCTAGGGAACACACTTCAGTTTCATAAAGGCCATCTATGAAAAACCCACAGCTAATACCATCTTCAATGGGGAAAAACAGAGTTTTTCCTTTAACAGTCAAAAACCAAACAGGGATGTTCACTCTCACCACTTTTATTCAATATAGTATTGGAAGTCCTAGCCACAGAAATCAGACAAAAAAAGAAATAAGAGGTGTACAAGTTGGCAAGTAAGAAATTGTAAAAGTCTGTATTTTCTAATTCAAGCTAAATTTTTACATTTTATCTGTTGATAATTTTTAATGATGAATTTAAATCTACATTAACTGGGGAATTAAAATTTTCCCTGTGGTTCCATTAGATGTGCTTTTATATTTTTATACATTTCTAAATTATCATATTGGGTACATGCAAATTTAGAATTGTTGTTGTATTAAAACTTTTGATGTTTTGAAGGGCATCATTTTCCTAATAATACCTTTTTTTTAAAGTCACTGTTATTTTTTATATATGCATTTTACACACACATTTCCTCACTCTTACTGTTAATAAGTTTGGCTTTAATAGTGTGTCTTTTAAACTGCAAATGGAGTTTTTGTTGTTACCGGTCTCTGTGTTTGAAAAATGACTTCATTCACTTTACATATAATTATAATTAATACATTTGCACTTATTTGCAGTCTCTTAATTTGTGCCTTCTGTTTGTACTCTTATTTCTATTATTTTTTATTCTTGCATTGTTCTTCATTTTCAATATTACACTCTGTCTACTAATTTCCAGTAATTATTGCATTTTCTTTTTAATGATTCACTTTTTTATTTTACCTTGTAGGTTTAACAAAGTCTGAAATCAATTAATATTTTAATGCTTTCCTGAATATACAGGAAGGGAGAATTGTAAAAACTGCATCCTAATTTGCATATCTACTTCCATACTTGCTGAAAGTGGAAATAATAAGGAAATATATGTTAGTAAAATACTTTCGAAAAGTATAAAATTGCTTCAAAATAAAATGCACTGTTAATAAAATGCATGCCTTTCAATTTACATATTAATTTACACATTTTTTGTTTTTGTCCAATTTATATATCATATCTCTTTTAACCTAATTGATAATATATTTTATGCATACAGATCTTTTAGAATTGTTTACATGGTTATCCATTTTCTTTGCTCATAATTTTTCTTTTATGTAAAAAGTATTTCTAGGTTCATTTTTTTCTTCCAGAAGTATATCTTCTAGAAATTCACTTAGTAGTTGACTCTTTCTAAAAACAATTTTTTTTAATGTTTATTTATTTTTGAGAGAGAGAGACAGAGACAGAGACAGAGTGTGAGCTGGGGAGGAGCAGAGAGAGGGAGACACAGAATCTGAAGCAGGCTCCAGGCTCTGAGCCGTCAGCACAGAGCACGACGAGGGGTTCAAACCCACGAACCGTGAGATCATGACCCGAGCTGAAGTCGGTTGCTTAACCGACTGAGCCACCCAGGCACCCCTAGTAAATGACTCTTAATGATCATTTATTTCGTATTTGTACATAAATGTCTTTATTTCACACACAAATGTCTAAGTACACAGAAAGTTCTGGATTCTGGATTGTCTGTCATTTCTTTCATCAGTGTAAGGGTACTGTTATTCTCTCTTCTTGCTTCCATTGTTACTTTTGAGAATTCTATTCCTAGATTAAAATATTACTAATTCGTAGGCCTTTTGTTTTAATCTTTGACTTCTGGCAAGAACTTATTTTTGGCTGCAAAGCACCCAAGATTTACCGTAATAATCTATTTGCAGATTTATTTATATTTCATGTTCTACATATTGTGCCTTCCGTATTTATTTATGAATTTTTGTCTTCATCAGTTATGGAAAATTTTCAGTTATTTTTCTACAAATGTTGCCTTTTCTACAGTTTCTTTAGTTCTAGGCATGGGAGACTTATGGAACTATACTGTATATTGTTATGATCTTCATGTTTTTGACCTTTATACCAAATTTTCCTCTAGGATAATTTCCTCAAATCTACTTTCTGCTTTACTAATATCCTTTTGGCAGAGTCTAGTCTGCTGTTTAGACTACCTATCAAGTATAATTTTAACAAATTTATTCTTCATTAAAACATTTCTATTTGTATCTTTCCCTAAGTTTGGCAATTTTGATTTCTTTTTTTCTTGCTCATTTTTTTTCCACATTTTATTTCTTTAAACATTTCAAACAGTTGTTTTCTGGATCTCTTATTACCAATATCAGAGTTATTTGATTCCTGTTGTTATTCTGACTTTGTGTATTCTAATTCACATGATTTGGTTTCTTGTATTTCTTGTATTGTGTTTCTTGTTTTGTAATATTTTACTGAAATACCATATTTTGTTGAGATAAAACTTTCAATACTTGGAAAGTTTCAATTGGAGAAGCTTTCCTCCAGGGCTAATTTCCATTGGACTTTGCCAGTTGCCAAAGACTACTGCTGACCTGAGACCATTTTATTCCCATCCAAACATCCACGATTTAATTTGGGTGAAGTCCATGTCCTTCAACGTTGCAGCAGATTAAACTCCAGAGGTGTCAACACTTATACTATCATTTGCTTTTTAGGTGATCTTTTGCATTTATACTATTTATTGTTTTATATTCTAGTTTTAAGTCATTGCACCTTTCTAGAAGTCATTTTTAGGAATTTCCCTTAGTTTTGTGGGAAAAAAATGAAGGATCTCATTGCATTTTAAGAGTGTATAGTGTAACATATGGCCAAAGCATAGGCCCTAGGTCATGTTTTCTGTTGGCATGTTTAACATTTTTCTTTTTAACATGTTTATATCATTTATTTTAATATGAGATACTGACATATTTAGATTTTTATCTCCTAGTAATTTTAACATTCTCATTTCCTTATTTTTATAATGATTTTCATCTATACTGTCTTGTTTTGGATTGGTTTAACTTTATTTTTAAATATAATTTCATATCCTTCTACTGTTTGGAATTTCTATATCTATATATATCTATATATTCAATATCTCTTATTATGGTTATTGTCTTTAAAATGCTAGGATGCCTACTTATTAATGTTTAAAGTTAATTAATGTCTGTACCCCCTTCCCAATTAATTAATTAATTTACTTTGGATCTTTATAACTCTGATGAGTTTATCCTATGTTAACAGGTTATTTTTATCTAGAACATGAATATTGGATATTTCTTGTTTTGGCAAGTTGCTTTTGGTGATGGCTTTTTGTTTCCTCATGTATGCAGTAATTTGGGATTTTGAGTTAGTGTTTTCTGAGTTTTTACCTATAGAAATTCTTGGGTTTTAATCTAAGTTCTTTCCCATTAAGAGAATATTCATATTTCAACTTAGTTTATTGCTCTCTACCATTCCAGAACTGCATAGTATTAAGTTTCCAAATTAAGATATCTCAGACTATGTAGGCAGATTAGCTTTAAAGTACAAACCTATGTCAGTTTTAGGCCTATGTTTCTGCGTGTGTGGGTGTGTACGGGGGTGTATCTATATCTATTGTATATATTCATGAAAGTTTTTATTTTTCTTTAAGTGAAGACCTGGGAAAGGCAGACAGGCTTGATTTTTGTCTCCCTTTGTCATTTATTGAGATATTTTCTTCTATATAATTTTCTGAAATACAGTTTTTCAGAGATCCAGGTTATTGCTTTAGATGGAGTCTCAGGTCTAACATCTGCCATTTGTCCAAGGCTTGATCTCTTCTTTCATCTTGACTGTAAACTTTCAGCCTCTTAAGCTATGGAAATCAGCAAACATTTCCATGAAGGACCATACATTAAACATCATCTGGGGGCGCCTGGGTGGCGCAGTCGGTTAAGCGTCCGACTTCAGCCAGGTCACGATCTCGCGGTCCGTGAGTTCGAGCCCCGCGTCGGGCTCTGGGCTGATGGCTCAGAGCCTGGAGCCTGTTTCCGATTCTGTGTCTCCTTCTCTCTCTGCCCCTCCCCCGTTCATGCTCTGTCTCTCTCTGTCCCAAAAATAAATAAAAAACGTTGAAAAAAAAATTTAAAATAAAAAAAAACATCATCTGTACATTCTTAGTATCGCTCATTCTCTCTCTCCCTCCCTACTTTCTCCTCTCCCTCCCTGGCATTTGGACTTTTAGAAAACAATTATTTCAATATAAACTGTGCACTAAAAATGCTTATTTAATTTGTGCTATTGTGCTTGGTGTGACTGTTGAAAGATTTTCAACATAGTATGTACACAATATTGCTAATATTAAGTTTTTTTTGTTTAAACTATTAGAGTTTTGTTTTATCATCTATGGCTCTGAGGCTCTAAATACTGAAAAGCTTCCTTTACATAACTGTTATTGGTAATTGAATTTACTCACAGTATGATTGTTAATAGGAGTTCAATTTGTTAGAATGTTTGTTGTAGGCAATTCAATTAATTACCAGTTTCAGTAAACAGACTGGTGTAGTGATAATTAACTTACTACTTGAGATTTCATTAAGTGTTTTTAGGGTAACTGAATTCTATATAAATGGCCCAACCTCATATTGTAAAAAAAAAAAAATGTTTATTTATTTTTAAGAGAGAGAGAGATGGACAGACAGAGTGCCAGTGAGGGAAGGGCAGGGAAAGGGAGACCCAGAATCTGAAGCAGGTTCCAGGCTCTGAGCTGTTAGCACGGAGCCCCATGCGGGGCTAGAACCCATGGAGTATGAGATTATGACCTGAGCCAAAGTCAGACACTTAACTGACTGAGCCACTCAGGTGCCCCACCAACCTCATATTTTAAGAAGATAAATTGAGAAATGTTATCTTTGTTTTTTTTTGTCCACATATTTATGTAAAAAAATAAAATCTGCTGATTCACTTCTAACCTAAGGAAAAGTATTTCTTCAACAAATTTGTGGCATAAAGATTGTGAGATATTCTTTAACCAGCTCTAATACTTTTTTCTTGCATTAAGCTGAAGTGGTCAATGAGGGCAGTGTGCACCTTACAACATTTTGAAGAAAGGGTCATTTGAACTGATATAAGATAGAGAAGAGGGTTATTTCAAGAAAGAAAGCAGCCAAATCAGTAATTCCTTTTTAGTCTTTACCTTACTGGCTCCCACAAAAGCACTTATTATAATTCATCACTTCATTCTTCTAAAAACTTTTTTTTTTTTTTTTGCTAGATCCTGTGCTTCCCTTTGGCTTCCTTCCTAACTTGTGTCAATTGCTGACTCCTTTCTAACAAAACCACGTGATGTTCAAGGGACTGCCCAGTTTGATCTTTGAGTTTCTGACCTTAACTGTAACCCTTTCCTCAATTAATTAGTAAAGAGCTATGGATACAAATGCCATGTATGTGGTTTTTCAAATATCATTTTCAAAAATGACGGGAGTGATCTTCGGTGTCTGTTAAACCCCACACTCAACCTTTAACTCCTCTAGTTGTGTTCCTAACTGTGAGTGAATTGTACAACCACTGTCCAATATTTCAAGCCAAGAATCTCGGCTTCCTCCCTTCCATTTTCCATCTCTTGCAGTCCTAAAGCAATTTCTTCTGACTGTACATCCAAACCACATCTATAATGTGTTCACTTCCTCACCCTCTCCCTTACCATCATCCTAATTCAAGCCACTATTACTTCCCACTTGGAAAACTGTAATCAATTTTTGCTGCTCTTTGTACTTATACTGATATCATGCTACAATCCTCTCTCTTCCCTCATCTCTCCCTCCCTGTTTTTTTTTTTTTTTTTTTTTTTTTAGCTGCTAGAATAATCTTTCTGAAAACTTAAGTCGTATTAGGTCACTCTCCAAGACTTTTCTTTGTTCTCGGCATAAAAGCAAGCTGCCTTTACTGTGCCACATAAGGCTTTTCATAAGCCAGTCCCTACATGTACTTCTGCCTGCATTTCATACAGGATTCTGCCACCCAGCTATGTTCAACCATTACAGATCTCCACTTATTATGTAGGAAGTATAGATTGAACAAGATATAGTACTTAAGCTCTTCTGTTACTCTTGAGAGCTTTTCTTTCAGATTTTAATACGAGCAACTTGCTAAACTCATTTAGACATCATTTCAACATCTTTTCTGAAAAAATATTCCAGACCATAATCAAAAAGAATCCTCACCTCTCCTCCTCTCACCTATTTTTTCACCACATCACTGACTTACTATTCTTCATAGAAGCTGTCATTTTCTGAAATTATCTAGCCTATGTGTTTATTTGTGTAGTGACTGAACATTCCCGTTAAAATGTAAATTCCACAATAGTGGAAAAGTTCTCTATAAGTATTCATCATGAATAAAAGGTTAAAATAAGAATATCAGTTTTAAGGGATCATGGCACAAGATTGAGCTAAGTTGCAATACTGAGGCAGTTTATGGTATAAAGATAGAAAGTAAACTGATTTGCGGTTTTCTGGAAAATTAGATGGGAGAATTTAGATTTAATGTTGAAGACAATAGGAATGTGTTTTATATTTTGCCTTAAATTGGAAAAAAACCCACAAACACTCACAACTCTATTTGGATAATTTACACAAGTTTACTTCCCATGACCTGTGGAATCTGGTTATATAGTGTTAAACATGACCAAAAATGTATTTAAAAGGATATATAGGCAGTAAGTATTTATTTATCTTAGAATGTGCCAGATTTTAATTGCGTGAGTAAATAAATAGTATAAAAAAGTAAAAAATAATTTATCTATGCTTCTGTGAGGCATTTTTTAAATCACTTTTATGTTTGTCTGTTGAAGGATTTTTTTTTTTTTTTTTTGCATTTTTACTTCAAATACATTTAAAGTCAAATAAAGGCAATTTGGCCTTTAGGGAGTTATAATAGACTCTTGCAATAAAGCAGTTCAACTGTAAAATATATGCTGTTGTATTACCTCCCTGACTTTTCTTTGAAAGTTATCATAACATTTTCAACTTTACCAACACAACTACCATTAGGCAATTACTTAGAAAGTTTCAGTTTTAGTAGCTATTTTTAAGAAAGACAGAATTGTTCTGCTTAGCAATCAGGAAGGAGCTGTGTCCCACACATGGTCAGAACAGACATTTAAACCAATATTTGTGAAGAAAAGGTGATAATAGAATGAGTAAGGATAAAGCAAAAAGAAGACAAAAATGAACCAACAACTTACATAATACATTTTCCAATTGAAGAAATGTTTTTGCCTGTATGTTCAGCTATAAGCAGAAAGATAAAAGATTTATATTAGTCTATGATAGATGATAGATAGATATAAAGAGACATGATATTTAAATAATATCTATAGTAATAAATAGTAAATAGTATAAATAGTATAAATAATAGTATTAATAAATAATAAATAATAGTATAAATAGTATAAATAGTAAATAAACATGATATTTAACTCATCTAATAGTTATTGAATTAGCACTTTGCCTTCAAATTTATTATTTATTTTAGAAAACAAAGCATATACTCATGAAGAAGAAACGTAAACAACACAGCATGACATTAATGAAGCTGTCAAAAATATAAACAAAAATGTAAACTTAAAAATGCATAACTTTGTTACAAATAATAGAGTGTCAGAGTTCAAGTTCACATCTTCATTATCTAGTCATTATTATCCAGTCCTTACTCACATTATTTTACAACTAAAGTTAACAGAGTCACAATGACCATGAGATGCTAACCTTAACAGTCTACACATGCTTGAATAGAAACCAGGCTATTTACAGAAAAGTATGAATAAAATAAGGGATTTTCTACATAATAGAAACTATCAAAAATTATTTTAGGTAGTTGATATAATGTGCTTACTTTTTTTTGTTAACAATGGAACATATGTATGCTTACCTCTTTCTATTTATATATGTATTCTACAATGATTTAAACATTAACTTATTATGACTCCGGGTTTAACTTATGAATACCAAGACAGACTGATAGTAAACACAATATTTGGGTAAACTACAAAACTGGGGTTAAATTGTACAGCATGCTTTCAATTCTTCCTTTCCTAAATATGAAGAGAATACAGACAAGAATTTATGATTAATAATATTTTAGGTAGCTGTTAGAAATTTTAATTACTCAATAATATGGTATTGCTGTTGAACTCATAGAGATCTCCTGTGAAGAGAGAGATGTGTACGGATGCATGTGAACCTAATTAAGATTTTAAGTTATCAGAAAATCTTCTTTTTAATTTTTTTCAATTTTTTTCTTATGAATTCACTCCGTTCAGTGGAAGATAAGCTTTAACTCTGTTATCCTTTCCCATCCCAAACATGCACAAACACGCTTTTTACATTCTTCCAATATACTTATCACCCTTGTTAGTTAAATGAGTATTTGTTTTTTATTACTATGCTTAATTAATGGCTGATATACATAGTATATTATTATATCTTGTATTATCACTTATTTTTCTGGAATTAATATTTGACTTATATATAGTATTAGTATATATATATATATATATATATATATATATATATATATATATAATATAAATTGACATCTATCATATCTTCTTTTTCCACTCATCCACTGATGTACATTTAAATTGTTTCCATGTCTTGGCTATTGTGAATAATGCTGCAATGAATGTGGGAGTGCAGATATCTAGTTTTAAATTTTTGAGGGACTTCCCTACTCTTTTCAATAATGGCTGGACCAATTTACATTCCCATAGACAGTGCACCAGGGTTTCCTTTTCTCCACATCCTTGTTGGTATCTGTTATCTCTTGTCTGTTTGATGATAGCCATCTGAACATGTGTGATATGATATATCATTGTGGTTTTGATTTGCATTTTTCTGATGATGTTGAATACCTTTTTATACGCTTCTTGGCTATTTGTATGTCATCTCTGGAAAAGTGTCTATTAAAATTCTCTGCCCAGTTTTTAATTAGATTCTTTTTTGGCTATTGAGTTGTACGAGTTCCTTATGTATTTTGGATGTTGACCTTATCAGATATATGGCTTGCAGATATTTTCTCCCATTCCACATATTGCCTTTTCATTTTATTGATTGTTTCTTTTGCTGCTCAGAAGCTTGTTAGTTTGATTTAGTCCCACTTACTAATTTTTTATTTTCTTGCTTATGTTTTTGGTGTTATATCCAAAAAACTCATTGCTAAGACCAATGTCAGGGAGCATTCTCCCTGTTTTCTTCTAGGACTTTTATGATTTCTGGTGTTACATTTACGTCTCTAAACCATTTCAACTTAATTTTTTGTGAGTGGTGTAAGGTAGGATCCAATTTGATTCTTTTGCATGTGTATATCCAGTTTTCCCAGCACCATTTACTGAAGAGACTACTCTTTCCCCACTGAGTATTCTTGGCTGTCTTGTCAAATATTAATTGACTACATATGCATGGGTTTATTTTTGAATGAATGAATATTGTCAGTTCTGTTCCATTGGGCTATGTGTCTTTTTTTTCTTATGATTTTCTTTCTTTTTTTAATATATGAGTATAGTTGACCCACAATGTTACATTAGTTTCAGGTGTGCAACCTAGTGATTGATAAGTTTGTACATTAGGCTGTTTCCACTGCAATTATAGCTGCCTTTATCCCTTTACATTGCTATTACAGTATCATTGATTGCATTCCTTATGGTCTGCCCTTTATTTCCATGACTTACTCATTCTATAACTGGAGGTCTATCCCCCACTCCCCTTTATCCATTTTGCTTACCCCCTCACCTTCCTCCCCTCTGGCATCCATCAGTTTGTTCTCTGTATTTATAGTTCTAACTTACCAGAAAATGTTACACGTCACTACTGTGTTATCAGAGCACAAGTCACCACTGGTAAACTAAGGGGAAAGATGTTTTGGGATAGTACAGAGTTGTAGATCTACATGATTCCCCTCCCCAAACCAGTGGAGTGGTGTGGTGGTAGATTGGGATACTGTGTGGTGAATGCACATGGTGTGAATACAGTTAACTGAAAATCCCTTTAAATTGTTCTTCTAAGATCTTTGTTCATTGTCCTTTACATCTCAACTAGTGGTACTTTGAAAATGGTATTCTACCTGAAATGGTATGATTAAAATAGCTACTTTATTCCAGAAATAAAATCCATCAAAGTCAGCAGTCACCTGATGTTTCTTAAGATTATCTTTATGAATATTAATAGAAGTTCCTCAATGAAAAATAATAAACTATTTTAAATGATAAATGTTTCAGTATTAATAATGATACTGGAAGCCAGTAATAATTATGACTTTGTTGTGTTGGTAGAGCAAAAAGTAGAATTGTTTTCTTCACCAAAGGAAAAGATACAAATAACATAAATAATACTAACTAAAATGTATAATCTGAACAAAACGTAAAAGTTCCCATTAAAAATAGTGTGTGTGTGTATTATATATATATATGTATATATATATGTATATATATATATACATATATATATAGTATATATAGTTATATGTAGTATATAACTATAACAGATATAGTTTGCCTTTGTTTTTCTCTACAGAATGTAAATGGACAATCAATGCTACTAAATACTAAATATACATAAATATTATTGGATTTCTACCCTAAACTACCATATAAATAGGCACTGCTGACAGAATTCACTGGGGAAGATAACTAAGAATAATGTTTATATGAATAGAAATGTACTAATAATGGTTTTGAGAACTCAGAAATCCCATCCCTTTTGGGATGTATCAAGTATGAGAATACATCTTAGTATGTTTTTTAGATATTTATACTAAGTGGTACGTTGTAAGTAAAACTAAATCCTTCTTGTCAGTAAAATAAATTACAAATTAGACAACTAAAACCTATCTCAATACTCATTTCAGTAATAGCATGGTATTGTTTCTATATATATTCATGTATATGTATACATATACATATTACATACATATGTGTATAGTACTGTAATGAATAATTCAGACTGGATTATGAGTTCCCTATTATTGGCTAGGCAGGATACAAATAATTATTTATGTCCTCTTTTACAAAAACTCTACTACAAAGGAATATGAGGCACTATCTACAGAGAAGGGAAAGAAGAGATGGATTCTTTTGAAATATTGAATTTCAAAAAAGATCTTGTGAGCAAAAACTGGAAGGAAATCAACAATAGGCTCTTATTAAATAAAATATGATCTACAGAAAAGAAGATAATATTTTTCAATCTAGAATAGAATCTCAGAATCAATAAAGTCAGGAGTGCCTCTTACAAATTTGATTTGTTTTATTTCCATCTCCCTTTTTCTGTATTTTCCCCTTGCCTGTGACTTTAATTTTCAGAATTTTTCTCAGGATGCCTTCTCTGCCTCTCATAGAGCACATATGAAAAAAACAAAAGTTGACTTCAATGACAAATAACATCCAAATTATTAAAAACCAGATGGGGACTTACCAATTTCCAAAGTTCTTTCTTTCCTTGAGAGATATGTATTATCACATTAAATCAAGGCTTTATTATTTGTATTATAATCTGTACTGTTTGGTGAATTTAAAATGCATGCCTTATATAAATGTTCCATCCAATTAAACCCAAATATACATTGTTTAAAGATCTACATTTTATATATAAAAAATTTATAAAAACTGTACATTCATATGTATTCATATATAATCTGTGTATGTCTGTATATCTACATTTTACTTATACATGTATATATTTATACATGTATATATTTATATATATAACATATGAATATGTATATATAAATACATATGTGTATACACACACACACACACACTCAGAAGGAATATAAATGAAGAGTAGATAAATACATACATGCATGCACAGATACAGATATATTCCAGAAAACACTGTTTTCCCTTACTCATTCAGGCAAAAAATAATATGCTGATAGAATCTAAATTACAAGTACACAATATACTCGTTACAGAATCAGGCAGTAGAGAAACAGGGTTTGTACATTGTGTTGCATATATCACATTGCATCAGATTTAAGGTCTGAAACTGGATTTAGCCTCCTCTTGCTAACTGACCATTCAACCAAGGAACATTCAAGCAAGTGTCAAAAATTGGAACTAAAACTGAACAGAGTGTAGTGGGCAAGGAACAAACTAGAGCTTAGAAAATGTAGGTTTAAATTGTAGAAAATTCACTGAGGATATTTATGGAACATTAGCATTTATTTGTTGAATACCTACTGCATAGCCTTTGATCTTGGGCAATTTAACTGAGTTTTATGTGTCATGCTTCCTTTTTAAAATGTGAGCCTCACGTTGAGGCTCAGGTTTTTATTTTTGGATTATTAGAAACTCTTCTTTCCTGAGAGGGGAAATTGATTGATCTAAATGTACCCTGGGTATTTTCAGACACTGTACCGATTATGACAGACGTCACTTTTCCAATATAAGAAAACCGTGCCCTATTTGTGAGTTGTAACTGATAGACTTTTCTATCGTGAATCTAATTCTTATTTTGAAGGCCACTGAGAGTATCATGCTTAGACTTGGTATTTTAAAGCCATTGTAAGAATTCTGCTTAAGACAATGCCATCTAGGATCAGTTAAGTTGGAAATAATACATCATGTGTCTTTGCAGTAAAGGTGAGATTATCCAGTGATTCTTCCTCTTGGCTGTCAGTTTTATAATCACCTCCAAGGGGATTACACACCCCATTAACAGGTAATATGTATTCAGTGGTATAGTGTGCATTAATTATAACCATATACTATTGTATTCCATGAATTATCTTTAATTTTTTAACATTTATTTACTTTTGAGAATGAGAGAGACAGAGTGTGAGCAGGAGAGGGGCAGAGGGAAAGAGGGAGACATAGAATCTTAAGTAGCTCCAGGCTCTGAGCTGTCAGCACAGAGCCCGACTTGGGGCTCGAACCCACGGACCGTGAGATCATGACCTGAGCCGAAGTTGGACATTATGGATACATACCATGAATACATCTCGGATAATTCCATGAATTATCTTGAACACATTTCAGGATTAGTCAATATTGAGCTAGCTTGAGCACTTCAAAATGTATGACTTTTAATAGTGTATTGGGAGGAATTTTATTTTTATTAATTAATTACTAAAGTTTTCTTTCTTTTAAACATGAAATTTATTGCCAAATTTGTTTCCATACAACATCCAGTGCTCAAACCAACAAGTGCCCTCCTCAATACCCATCATCCACCATCTCCTCCTTCCCACCCCCCATCAACCCTCAGTTTGTTCTTAGTTTTTAAGAGTCTCTTATGTTTGGGCTCCCTCCCTCTCTACCCTCTTTTTCTTTCCCCTCCCCCATGGTCTTCTGTTAAGTTTCTCAGGATCCACATAAGAGTGAAAACACATGGTATCTGTCTTTCTCTGTAGGACTTATTTCACTTAGCATCACACTCTCCAGTTCCATCCATTTTGCTACAAAAGGCCATATTTCATTCTTTCTCACTGCCACGCAGTACTCCATTGTATATATAAACCACAATTTCTTTATCCATTCATCCGTTGATGGACATTAGGCTCTTTCCATAATTTGGCTATAGGTGAGAGTGCTGCTATAAACATTGGGGTACAAGTGCCCCTATGCATCAGCACTCCTGTATCCCTTGGGTAAATTCCTAGCAGTGCTATTGCTGGGTCATAGGGTAGGTCTATTTTTAATTTTTTGAGGAACCTCCACACTGTTTTCCAGAGTGGCTGCACCAGTTTGCATTCCCACCAACAGTGCAAGAGGGTTCCCATTTCTCCACACCCTCTCCAGCATCTATAGTCTCCTGATTTGTTCATTTTGGCCACTCTGACTGGCGTGAGGTGGTATCTGAGTGTGGTTTTGATTTGTATTTCCCTGATGAGGAGCGACGTTGAGCATCTTCTCATGTGCCTGTTGGCCATCTGGATGTCTTCTTTAGAGAAGTGTCTATTCATGTTTTCTGCCCATTTCTTCACTGGGTTATTTGTTTTTTGGGTGTGGAGTTTGGTGAGCTCTTTATAGATTTTGGATACTAGCCCTTTGTCCGATGTGTCATTTGCAAATATCTTTTCCCATTCCGTTGGTTGCCTTTTAGTTTTGTTGATTGTTTCCTTTGCAGTGCAAAAGCTTTTTATCTTCATGAGGTCCCAATAGTTCATTTTTGCTTTTAATTCCCTTGCCTTTGGGGATGTGTCGAGTAAGAGATTGCTATGGCTGAGTTCAGAGAGGTCTTTTCCCGCTTTCTCCTCTAGGGTTTTGATGGTTTCGTGTGTCACATTCAGGTCCTTTATCCATTTTGAGTTTATTTTTGTGAATGGTGTGAGAAAGTAGTCTAGTTTCAACCTTCTGCATGTTGCTGTCCAGTTCTCCCAGCACCATTTGTTAAAGAGACTGTCTTTTTTCCATTGGATGTTCTTTCCTGCTTTGTCAAAGATGAGTTGGCCATACGTTTGTGGGTCTAGTTCTGGGGTTTCTATTCTATTCCATTGGTCTATGTGTCTGTTTTTGTGCCAATACCATGCTGTCTTGATGATGACAGCTTTGTAGTAGAGGCTAAAGTCTGGGATTGTGATGCCTCCTGCTTTGGTCTTCTTCAAAATTACTTTGGCTATTTGGGGTCTTTTGTGGTTCCATATGAATTTTAGGATTGCTTGTTCTAGTTTCGAGAAGAATGCTGATGCAATTTTGATTGGGGTTGCATTGAATGTGTAGATTGCTTTGGGTGGTATTGACATTTTAACAATATTTATTCTTCCAATCCATGAGCACGGAATGTTTTTCCATTTCTTTATATCTTCTTCAATTTCCTTCGTAAGGTTTCTATAGTTTTCAGCATACAGATCTTTTACATCTTTGGTTAGATTTATTCCTAGGTATTTTATGCTTCTTGGTGCAATTGTGAATGGGATCAGTTTCTTTATTTGTCTTTCTGTTGCTTCATTCTTAGTGTAGAAGAATGCAACTGAGTTCTCTACATTGATTTTGTATCCTGTGACTTTGCTGAATTCATGTATCAGTTCTAGCAGACTTTTGGTGGAGTCCATCGGGTTTTCCATGTATAATATCATGTTATCTGCAAAAAGTGAAAGCTTGACCTCATCATTGCCAATTTTGATGCCTTTGATTTCCTTTTGTTGTCTAATTGATGATGCTAGAACTTCCAACACTATGTTAAACAACAGCAGTGAGAGTGGACATCCCTGTCGTGTTCCTGGTCTCAGGGGGAAAGCTCTCAGTTTTTCCCCATTGAGGATGATATTAGCTGTGGGCTTTTCATAAATGGTTTTTATGATGTTTAAGTATGTTCCTTCTATCCCGACTTTCTCGAGGGTTTTTATTAAGAAAGGATGCTGAATTTTTGTCAAATGCTTTTTCTGCATTTCTTGACAGGATCATATGGTTCTTATCTTCTCTTTTATTAATGTGATGTATCACATTGATTGATTTGTGAATGTTGAACCAGCCCTGCAGCTTAGGAATGAATCCCACTTGATTATAGTGTATAATTCTTTTTATATGCTGTTGAATTCGATTTGATAGTATCTTATTGAGAATTTTTGCATCCATATTCATCAGGGATATTGGCCTGTAGTTCTCTTTTTTTGCTGGGTCTCTGTCTGGTTTAGGAATCAAAGTAATGCTGGCTTCATAGAATGAGTCTGGAAGTTTTCCTTCTCTTTCTATTTTTTGGAATAGCTTTAGAAGGATAGGTATTATCTCTGCTTTAAATGTCTGGTAGAATTCCACTGGGAAGCCATCTGGTCCTGGACTCTTATTTGTTGGGAGATTTTTGATAACTGATTCAATTTCTTCACTGGTTATGGATCTGTTCAAGTTTTCTATTTCTTCCTGTTTGAGTTTTGGAAGTGTGTGGGTGTTTAGGAATTTGTCCATTTCTTCCAGGTTGTCCAGTTTGTTGGCATATAATTTTTCATATTCCCTGATAATTGCTTGTATTTCTGAGGGTTGGTTGTAATAATTCCATTTTCATTCATGATTTTATCTATTTGTGTCATCTCCCTTTTCTTTTTGAGAAGCCTGGCTAGAGGTTTATCAATTTTGTTAATTTTTCAAAAAAACAACTCTTGGTTTCCATTGATCTGCTCTACAGTTTTTTTATATTCCATATGGTTTATTTCTGCTCTGATCTTTATTCTCTTCTTCTGCTGGCTTTGGGGTGCTTTGCTGTTCTGCTTCTATTTCCTTTAGGTGTGCTGTTAGGTTTTGTATTTGGGATCTTTCTTGTTTCTGGAGATAGGTCTGGATTGCAATGTATTTTCCTCTCAGCACTGCCTTTGCTGCATCCCAAAGAGTTTGTTTGGACTGTTGTATTTTCATTTTCATTTGTTTCCATATATTTTTCTAATTTCTTCTCTAATTGCCTGGTTGGCCCATTCATTGTTTAGTAGGGTGTTCTTTAACCTCCATGCTTTTGGAGGTTTTCCAGACTTTTTGTGCAGTTGATTTCAAGCGCCATAGCATTGTGGTTTGAAAGTATGCATGGTATGATCTCAATTCTTTTATACTTATGAAGGGCTGTTTTGTGATCCTGTATGTGATCTATCTTGGAGAATGTTCCATGTGCACTCGAGAGGAAAGTATATATTCTGTTGCTTTGGGATGCATAGGTCTATATATATCTGTCAAGTCCATCTGATCCAATGTATCATTCTGGGCCCTTGTTTCTTTATTGACCCTGTGTCTAGATGATGTCTCCATTGTTGTAAGTGGAGTATTAAAGTCCCCTGTAATTACCACATTCTTATCAATAAGATTGCTTATGTTTGTGATTAATTGTTTTATATATTTGGGGGCTCCTGTGTTCGGCACATAGACATTTATAATTGTTAGCTCCTCCTCATGAATAGACCCTGTAATTATTATATAATGCCCTTCTTCATCTCTTGTTACAGCCTTTAATTTAAAGTCTGTTTTGTCTGATATAAGTATGGCTACTCCAGCTTTCTTTTGAGTTCTAGTAGCATGATAGATAGTTCTCCATTCCCTCACTTTCGATATGAAGGTGTCCTCAGGTCTAAAATGAGTCTCTTGTAGACATCAAATAGATGGGTCTTGTTTTTTTATCCATTCTGATACCCTATGTCTTTTGGTTGGAGCATTTAGTCCATTTACATTCATTGTTATTATAGA
The DNA here is from genome assembly GCF_028018385.1 of Neofelis nebulosa. Taxonomy (NCBI): domain Eukaryota; kingdom Metazoa; phylum Chordata; class Mammalia; order Carnivora; family Felidae; genus Neofelis; species Neofelis nebulosa. The sequence goes on along the minus strand of NC_080782.1, from coordinate 205,777,366 downwards.
AAGATATGGGTTTAGAGTCATTGTGATGTCTGTAGGTTTCATGCTTGTAGTGATGTCTCTGATACTTTAGAGAAGTGTGCAAGAAAGAAAAAAGAGAAATTAGAGGAATCCAGTTGCACAACAATAAATATACATATAATTCTCACTATTAAAGGCTTATGATCTATCCTGAGCAATTAGGGGAGAAAGCTTTTATGTGTATATGTCTTCAGCATTTCAAAAGGCAGAGATCCTTTAATCAATAAGCCTTTCTTTGAGGGGCACTTGTATGGCTCAGTCAGTTCAGCATCTGACTCTTGATTTTGGCTTAGCTCATGTTCTCATGATGGGATTGAGCCCCTCATCAGGTTCTGTGCTGACAGCAGAGAGCCTGCCTGCAATTCTCTCTCTTCCTCTCTCTCTGCCCCTCCCTTGCTATCTCTCAAAATAAATAAATAAATAAACATTTTGAAAAAGAAGATTTTCTTTGACAATTCCTTCAGGAATGTACTGTTAGGATGTTGGTTCTTATTGTTTCCTGAATATGGAAATGGAGGGGTATCTCCTATGTTAAAGTATGTCACAATGTAGCCATTGCTATTTGAAATTGTCCAAAGTTGAGGCCACTTAGAAAGAAAAACAATAATAATAATAATAATAATAATAATAATATAGAAGCAAGAGTTATTCCGGGGGGGGGGGTGTCATATCGGTAGACTAACCCATGGCAAACTGCTGAAGCTCAGTCGGAAGCAAAATTACCCAATGTGTTTATTTTGGCTCAGATAGTTATCTCCTGGCAAGCAAGTGAGTAGAGGGAGATTGCTCATGAAACAAACTTTCACAAATCTAGGACTGAAGAAATTCCTTCTGAGCTTTTTTAAAATTTTTATTGGAGTGTAATTGACATACAATATCCTATTAGTTTTAAGTATACATCATAGTGTCAATACTTTTATACATTACTAAATGACGCCGTGATAAATCTAGTGACCATGTGTCACCATACTAAGTCATTACAGTATTATTGACTATATATCCCCCATGCTGCACCTTGCCTCTCCATGACATATTTTGTAGCTCGAAGTTTGTACCTCTTAATCCCATTTACCTATTTTGCTTACCCTTCAAATCCTGCCCCCTTTAGTAACCAACAGTTTGTTTTCTGTATCTATGAGTCTGTTTTGTTTTGTTTGTTCATTTGTTTTGGTTTTTAGAATCCACATCTAAATGAAATCATATTAAGTGCTGAAATGAAAATTGAAGGATGCTGGTTTGACAAGAATGTCTAAACTCATTAGTCTTTGATGCTGGCTCATAACACAGATATATAAAAGCTCCATCTATATCCTACTTTATATGAACTTATTTCTTATATACAAATACTAATTCAGAAAGTAACTAGGCAGACAGAATGGTTGGGGGCAAATCCATGGTTTGCCCATCAGTTAGAAAGGAAAATAAGCACAAACCGATGAAATGACAAAAACTCCTTGGAGACTTTATTTCTAATGCAAATAAATAAACCTATCACCACATGGGCTCAAACAAAATATTCAGAGTTGGGATACAGTACAGAAGTTGTCTCACTGTTAAAAGCAAGGTGGATTGAGCAGGTAGAAACTCAAGGGATCTCACTCTGAAATTTAGTAGAGAGTCCTAATCTGTGTCAGCAAAGATCTCAGCCAAATGTTAGTGAAAGCTTTACTAATGGAAGCCAACTGGCCTTATCTGCTAGGGACATACTTGCATTCAGAGTTAGGTTTATTGACTTGCTGTAGCAAAGAAGAATGGACACCAGAGAAACTGGTGTTTTAAAATGTTGCATTTCAAAAAAAGTGAGTGCAGGTGGTACTCTCGGTGGCTTAGGGCTTGTGTGAAGTGATTCTAATGAATGATCAGGGAAACAAATCCCACTTTGGACCAAATGTTTCATAAAAGAGGGGAAGGTCAGCAATTGAGTACCTAAGAAATTTTAGTTTCAAATATGGAAGGAAAGAAGTAGGGCTGAGAATACTATTTGTATGACATTAACACTCTCCTTGAAGAATGATTTCTTAGTTATTTTGCAGCTTTGGGTTTGTTTTTTTTGTTACATCATGTTAGGAACATCCTTTTCTGATGGGCTGTCCATGTCCCATTGGAAACAGTTGATGTTTTATGGGAGCATCACAGTCTAATTTTCAGAAAGGCTGAATTCAATTTTTTAAACCTAGTAAGTTTTAAACAAAAGTAATTGAGAGAATGATTGTAGATTTTACTAATACAAACGTGGCCTCTCTCTCAATCTCTCTCTCTTTTTAACACCTCATTATGACCTTTCTACATAGCTACATTTCTACATAGTTTCCCTATAGCATGATATCTTCACTACAGTACTATTGGACTTCTTATGTGGCAACCCACGTCTCTAAATTTACATGTTCCAAGGGACAGAATATATTAAAAATCTGCTGTCTTGGTCAAAGAGGTCATGGCGCCCTCAAATTCAGGAGGTGGGGGTGGGGACTATGACTCTTTCTCTTAGTGGGAGAATTGTGAAAGGATTTGTGGCCACCTTTAATATACCATGGGTAGCTAAATGAACAATAACACGCAAGTGATTTGTCTTTAACATAAGTGCACTCAGCAAAGATTTCCTTTGTTAAAATGATCAAAAAAATTAGGAAAACATTTGAAAAAATGATTTTCAATCAAAGTGATGATGCCATTGGATTGGCCTATGATTAGTGACTCAAAATATAGTTTCTGAGAATAACATTAACTGACACTGTGTACCCTCAGAGAAAATAGAAGTAAGATTTTCGACTAAGTATTTCTGAAAGAAGAAAAAAGAAGATCTTTTATCACTGACAGATAATCGCATGGTTTGTTTTCCTATTCCAAATGAATCAATTGTTCAACACTATAGATTATTTTTATACTTAATTCTCCCAATTGCATTTAATTTTTAATGAGGATTCACATGAGGTTTGAAATAGGTTCACCACAGTGAGGTTTTGGATGCATTTACAATATAAGCATTGAGTAATATAAGCATGAGCATATATTAAGCTTAAGTGATATAAACATAATGCTTATGTAAATATAAGCATAAGTTAAGTAATATAAACTCTTATTTTAAGTCTAGCATAGATTCCAAAATCAGAGAGATCATTAGTATTTGAGAATAAACTGCTATATTACAGCTAGAGCCCTGAGGTGGTCTTGACTTTCTTCCTAGGTGATAAGTAACATAACTCTGTAATATAGAGAAATGCAATTACTGTATCTCTTTTGTTTAAAATAACCATGAATTGCTGCACCTGGGTGGCTCAGTTCGTTTAGTATCCAACTCTTGATTTTGCCTCAGGTCATGATCCAAGGGTCGTGGGATTGAGCCCTGCATCATGCTTCACACTGAGCATGGAGCCTGCTTGAGAGTCTCTCTCTCTCTCTCTCTCTCTCTCTCTCTCTCTCTCTCTCTCTTTCTCTCTCTCTCTCTCTCTCTCTCTCTCTCCCCCTCTGCTCTTCTCCCCTGCTTGCTCTCACTCTCTTTCTAAAATAAAGTAACTGTGGATTAAATTTGAAAAGTGACTATATAAAAAGGAAGTAGAAGCTGATCTCAATGTCCAAACACACAGTTGGTGCTCCTAGGCGTTCTTTTTCCCACTTTTTTAAGGTAGTTCTATTTATGAAGGTTGGTAAACCCCATATAATCCCATAGTGAGCCAATGAATATTTTGTATGGGCAAATTATTCTTTTTTTACAAGGAACATTTTTCCTCTGTGTACCTTCAGGAAGAACTTTTTTTTTGGTAAATATTTTATTTATATTTGAGAGAGAGACAGACAGTGCATGAGTTGGGGAGGGGCAAGAGAGATGGAGACAGAATCTGAAGCAGGCTCCAGGCTCTGAGTTGTCAGCACAGAGCCCGATGAGGGACTTGAACCCACGGACCATGAGATCATGACCTGAGCCAAAGTCACTTAACTGACTGAGCCACCCAGGCACCCCAGGAAGAACATTTTTGATTAAAAGTTTCATGTACTTTATTATGGTGCCTAATTATCAGTCACTCTTGCTTTTATAGGTAATCAACTATAGAAAACATAGGGGCATTTCAAACTTGGAACACACAACCTATGAAGTTATAACTTATGAGAGAGAAGATTAAATAATCTTGTAAGAGCAAGAGGTCAAATTTTAAAATGACTTTATGAAATCCATCAAAAATATTTTTCAAATGTCCTTCACATGAGGGATACAAAATTTTGCTTCCAGGCAATGACAGTAATGATTGAATTAATAGGCACCAAATTTTTATTCTCTATTTTGAAAATTTTGATTTTCTAGGATTAAAATTACTTAACAGCCCCTAATGTGATTATGTGATTTGTTTAAACTGAATTAACTCAAATATGTAGAACTAGCCTTCCTATCTACCAAAGTCCCTAAGATTTGCTAATATTCTTCCCAACTCGTAAAGAATTTTCTACTTCTCCTCAAACCAAACCAACCCTGAGTCAACAATGGGATTGGAAGTGGACGTAGTTTATTTTTTCTAATATAATGATTTTTTTAATTATAAGTTTTAGCAGAAGCACCTCTATCTGGAACCTATAGAAGTATTCCCTTCAGGAAACTGATACGTCATCCATGTTTCATAGGTGCTTGAATCCTCACAGAGTGTTGCAGATATTTTTTTCCCTTCCTTGTCTAAAACACTAGAGTTTTAAGTTTCCTCTGACCTGTTTATAAATAATGAAGACTGGGGCCCTGCAGTCTGCTCCCTTTTTATTTATCAACATTTAATGGAAATAGGGGGAAAGAAAGGAGAATGCATGCTGTTTGCTATTATCTTTACAAATGACTTGTTAGCCTTTTATTTGTCTGCTCATGCTTCAAACACTCAAAGGACATTTTCAGAATCTCAGTAGATGAAGGTTCAATCTTGAAATGACTTGACAGGCTGTATCTTCCTTAAGAGATTTTGACATGATATTAAGCCATAGTTACAAGCCAATACTTGAATGGGAAGCCCTGGGGAAATCTTTTAGAGCTGGAACATAGCATTTACAGCAGGAGGCAGGTGTCTGCATCAGTGAAGCAAACAACAATATGATATATTTAGTATTGAAAATGGAAGCAAAACTACTGATTCTTTACCACTGGGGACAGTGGAAGAAGTTGAATGAGGAAAAAAATTATCTTTTGGGGCCCCTGAAAATGTTAATTTAGTGACAGTATGAAATATACTCTCATCACGGCAGGTGCACCCAGAACCAGGTGCTGCTCTCAATATTGTCTTTGAATTTATGTGTTTCTTTTGCAGTGATAGGATGTGAAGCAGCTGTACTGGCCATGTGGAGAGAAAGCAAAAAGCTTTTAATTAGCAATAAGAGGGCTGTTAATTTCTTTTGGGATCTCACTCTCTCTGTGTCTCTGTCTCTCTTTTTGTCTTTGCACTTTTATTAGTACCTTAGTGGGAGTTTCTGTGTGTCTCCAAAAGCACAAAGACATTCAAGCAAGCAACATAATATGGTAGATTCAGGGCAGAGATTATGTGTTTTTGGTAAGTAAATTTAAGAAGCCTAGATAAAGTGTTTTTGGAGATTAAATCCACAACAAAGATCATATGACTACCTTGAACATTCTTTTACTAATAATATCATGTGATCAAATTGAAAGATAAAATGTATCCATTATTATAGTAACTTTGTCTGATTTAAAATTTTTTTAATGTTTATTTATTTTTGAGAGAGAGAGATAAAGACAGAGTAGGAGTAGGGGAGGCTCAGAGAGAGAGAGAGAGGGAGACACAGAATCTGAAGTAGACTCCAGGCTCTGAGCTGTCAGCACAGAGCCCAATGTGAGGCTTGAACTCATGAATCCTGAAATCATGACCTGAACCAAAGTTAGACCCTTAACCAACTGAGCTGCCAGGCCCCCCCACTTTGTCCAGTTTTTAAAAGTCTGATATATGGATATATGGAGCAACTAATTATAAAGGTTTAATTTTAAATCTACGATAAAGCAATCCAATAGCTAAAGTGTTGCAACATAAGCAGGGTATTTTTCTCATGATATTATTATGGTATATACTTTTAGTGCTTTTTGTGTGAATGGTCTACATTTGTCAGTTATTAATCAGTAACTAGCAGTTATTAATCATTAGTCACTATATCTGAATATATATTTAAATATATATACATATATACAAATATATATATATATAGATATACAAATATATCTATATATATATATATATATAGATATATATATATATATAATATAAAAGCACTCTTACAGATCTGGAAAAACAGAATTTATGTAAAAATTGTTCCATGATCGTGGCCATCTGATAATTAGACACAGATTTTTATTTTTTTTAACTAATAATACTAATATTTTTCTTTTCCCTCATTTGATTTCTGGAATTTTAGGATTACAAGGAATTTTTTCACACAATATTTTGTAATATTTGTGTAATATTTTAATGCTTTAAACTATATTTTTATTTTTAAGTAAACACCTCTTCATTTTGATCTTTCCAAGATCAGACATCTCTCTTTCTTCCTGTACTTAGATGCCCTATGTTTACACCACAAAACCACAAAGAATGTTTAGTAATCCACTAGTAAATGGATTGATATGAATGGGTATGTGTGATTGCATGATCATGTTTTAAATGGTTTAAATATTTATTTCTTTTTAATTTTTTAAATGTTTATTTATTTTTGTAAGAGAGAGACAGATTGTGAGCAAGGGAAGGGCATAGAGAGAGGGAGACACAGAATCCGAAGCAGGCTCCAGGCTCTTGAGCTGTCAGCACAGAGCCTGATGTGGGGCTGGAACTCACAAATGCGAGATTATGACCTGACCCGAAGTCAGGGGCTTAACCGACTAAGCCACCCAGGTGCTCCTATGGTTTAAATATTTCTTTTACATTTCTTTCAAAAACTAGATTCTGAATGTCATGACTATAACATGGACAAAAAATAGGTCAAGCTAAGCCCAGTTGAGTTGGAAACCTTGACTTGGTATGGTTCTTAAAATTGTGTACCTTTAGAACCAGAAGGGTGAAATTGCTAATCAGAAAAAGAGACAGCCAAACAAAGTCAAAGACAGGAAAAATAAAAGCATATGTATAAGTCAGTGAGAAGGCTGATCTTGCTGGAAAGTAAGAATGAATGTGAAAAATTACTTTCAAATACATTTGGATTAACATTACTTGACATTAATGAACATCTGGAAATTTAATTCTCTGAGCATCCACTTGATGTGGTCAAATTATATAAATAAATTTAAAATGATGAGTTATAAAATTATGACAGGAACTAATAAGTAGTGGTAGAAATGGCAAAGAGTTTGACAATTAGCAAACATGGATTTTGAGTTTTGGTTAAGCTCTAACAATCAATAGCTATGAGTTTTATTGTTTGAAAATGAGGGCAACAATACTTCCATCATAGGTGTGTTTGATGATTAAACAGATATTTTTAGATGCTGCATTTGGTGGATTATAATCAAGGAACAGAATTTTCCCCTACCACTACATTAAGCCTATTCTATTGTGTCAAAAATCTTTTACTCAATAACATCTCGAGAAAATCCAATAACTTCTAAGTACTAGAAACTATAAAAACAGACTTGTCTATGAACACAGTACATCAAACTTTAAACTCAGATCCACTTACAAGCTGCTCACATTTGCTCATCTGAGGCCTGGCCAGTGACGTGGAGACTAGCACTTGTGGAGTAGGTAGGTGTAGGCGGTTGCAGGACTGTGGTCTGTTCTTTTAATTTCCACTTCTCTCCCAGAGCAAGCACCTCTTCCCCGGTGCTATAGAAGGGAGAAGGAAGAAAAGTAAAAGCGCAATTTCTTTTTACTTGATTGATGAGATAGTTAATATAATTCCCAGAAGACCCCTTAAAACCCACCTCTTCATTCCTACCACTGGAGTTTCAATGATAGGATTCCTCCGCCCCAGCTGAATAGATTCCTTTGTAATGATTTCAGTGTAGCCATTTTCCTCAATAGCCACCCCCCGCCCCCCATATAAGTAAAATGCAACGTTACACCTACCAAATAGTAGAAATGAAGCTTGGCTAGCTGCTTATCCCTCTCGTACTCCCTTGCTATTATGGGCGGCCTTCTGATTTCAAGCTTTCCCAGTTGAGACATAAGTACCAGTTTCATGTCGCTGCTCTCATCAAATGGGCATGTGAATTTTTACAGTTCTGCACATATGTAGGGAGGTGTGCAATGAAGTCTTCACTCGTTGCAACCTCGATGTTTATAAGCTGCTTCCCAGGACCTCCTAGCTTAGGTTGAGAAAAAGGATGAGAGGAAGTATACAGTCTCTTCCCTGATGCAGAGAAAATTACTAGATTTTTCTCTACATCTGTGATTTCCTTAAAGAATCGCCTCAAATATTTTATATGCCCTTATAAAAACAGTAGATATACGGGGGCAGGTAATAGAGGAATTACAATTTGGGGCACCTCTTAATTAGACCTACAAAGTTATCCTCAGCTTTGAGGCTATAGTTATATTCTGGAGTGGGAAAACACACACTCTCTCTCTCTGATCTCTCTCTCTCTCTCTGATCTCTCTCTCTCTCTCTCTGATATATATCACTTGGAAGAGCTTTTCCCAACAAACCTTATTCTGCTGCATGATGGGATAGATACAGGTATCTCTAACCCTTATGAGGCATTGCCACATTTTCACTCTTCATCCCATTGCTGGATACAGATAATGAAAATTTACTTTATACTCATATTGTCTTTCCTTTTGTATCATAAAGTACACAGAATATAAATGTACAGTGATGTTATTTATTTTTCGCTATTGAAAGGAAATTAATAAAATTGAAAAACTCCAATAAATCTGAAGCAATCATAAACAGCATCCAGTTCAATTATATCTTTTTACGTATCTTTGAGGCATAGAGAGAAGAAATTAACTGATAGGGTCTCACATTGTATACATAGTAAACCTGACATTAGAAAAATATCTACAGCTTTCTGGTCCTCTGATGGTTCTACTAAGCCAGAAAGACCCCAAGTAAATGCTTTTGTAGGAATCCTTATATTGCCTTTTCATAAATATGCTTTTGTGACAGTATGTTTTGTTCCTGTGTGACTACTCACTGTTTACATAGAAATCATTGGTTAAATTATTAGTCTAAATGGTGTTATCAGACACCTAATTTTCTAAAGTGGAACCAAAAGTTTCAAATTTTTTCTAATATGTAACATCCAGCATTTGCCATAAAGTGTTTCATGTATTTTTATGACTATGAAACATCATAGAAGCATAAAATGGATCAACTAGTGTTTAATTAACTGAAATTGCTAGGTGAAATGAATTTGTACTTTACTATTTGTCAACACGAGTGAACTTAGAAGTTCAACATGAATATTTTAACAGATGTGTTTTATGAAACAAGATAGTTAACTTGGAAAAACCAGCAGTTTCAGAACAGAATTGAGTTGATTCATTTTAAAACAGGACCTAACTTTTTTTTTTGTTTCCGAAGTCAGCAGTAATTCAGGATTAATTTGGTCCTGTGGGTAACTATTAATTCTATCATGGAAAACAGAATATTTCAAAATCTTATGAAAAGTTGCCAAGCCTGCCTTTGCCATACAAATGTACAAAGCATTTATTGCAAGATAAATATTAAAATATACTCAGAAAAGAGAAAAGCTTGCAAAAATTGAGTTAAACTACTACCACGTTTGCATAAACATTTTATAACTATGAATTTCTATCTAGTATTTATAGCACTTTGTATTCTATGAAGGTCTTTCAGAAGAGCTACCTCATTTCAGCGTTGCAACAACCAGGGCGTTTAGGCATGACGAGCAAATTATTTCTCTGTCTCTCTCTCTTCCTCTCCCTCTCTCTCTCTCTCTCTCTCTCTCTCTCTCTCTCTCCGTTTTATACATGGAGTAATCCCCACCTAATAAACTACTTCTTAAACCTCATACAATTTGCTAATGTTGTATTAGATACTTTCCGTACGGTGTTTTTAATGCTCAAAAAACCAGTGAGGCAGCTCTTATTATCCACATTTACTGGTGAGGAAACTAAGATTCAGAGAGCATAAAATTGTTATGTTCTACAGTATGATACTACTTCTAATGTAAATCAAGGTTGAGCTTTTAGCTGCTTCTATCCCCTCCTGCCCCTTAAAAAACAATTCAAGCATTATTGCCTGTATGAAGCCTCTTCTCAATTTTATTGCTTTTCTTTCTGCCTTTTCATGATATAAATTAATGATAACAATGGCAGCACTGTATTTATATTTTAAGTTCGAATTATATCACACGCTTTCTGATAAGCACTTCTCTTCTGTAATGGCAATTAGACCTAGTAATGCTACATTTTTATTGCGCTGATGTCATGTATGAGGAAATGGAGGCAATGATTGAATGAGCGGGTTGATTGCTAATTATATGTTCTCTCTGTTCGTATGGAATCTAGTGCTTGTCTCCACATGAGTTGGTGGTGGCTAAACATTCTTATAAACACTAAGAGATGAAAGTGTATGTCAGGATCCCAGAGAATCCCTCTTTCACTTCTGTGTAGAAACCTCACTGTTTGTAAGCTGAGCCAATATTTATGAATTTTGAATCAAAAAGGGAAAGAAGGATCCAGTATCTTTTTGGGGTGAAGTTGCACGATGTAATATGGCTGATCTGTCCTATCATATGTGTATACTCACACAGTGAAAGATGGTTTGAGAGAATAACAAGCAGCAAAAAGAAGCTGAATAGTCAAAAATGGTATAAATGTCAGTAATTAAGTTCTTGGACTGAGATGTTTTTGGATCTCAGCTGTCGTGTTGTCTTTCCTGTGGTTTAGTTACATGAGCCCATAAAGTATTCTCACTCTCTCTTTTTTTTTTTATTTACACTGGCAAAAGAGTTGTGTCTACTTTAAAAAAAAAAAAAAGCTAATACAGAATGTTTCCTTTATCTTCCAAGAGGAGTGCATTTATATCTAACTAATGTTTTATAAACTAAAACTTGCTTTGTCTATTATAACTAATAATCCTTTATAATTTATATTTGGTATAAATGTCCAAATTTTATAATCTTTTCCTGCTATGTAGTCTTCCATGATACCATGTAACCCAATTCACTGATAGATAATAACTGCTGATGTCCCATACACTGTTCTTATATTTAAAAAAAATTTTAAATATTATGTATTTAAAAAAAATTTTAATGTTTATTTTTGAGAGACAGACACAGAGAGAGAGAGAGAGAAGGAATGGGGGAGTGTCAGAGAGAGGGAGACAAAGAATTTGAATCAGGCTTCAGGTCCTGAGCTGTCAGCACAGAGCCCCATGCAGGGCTCGAACCCACAGACTGCAAGATCATGACCTGAGCCGAAGTCAGATGCTTAACAGACTGAGCCACCCAGGTGCCCCTAAAGTTGAATTTTTTATAATGGAAACTAACAGCGAGGCATCGCCCTGGTGCACACTATCAAGTAGCTCATTTATTATTTGCGTTAATTTGCAAGATATTTTCTAATTTACTTATTTGCCCTTATTTATATGTCAAGCGTGCATAAATTTTACATCTTTAAAACCATAAGTAAGATGCATGTTAATTTTATAATACATGTGGAAAATTGGTGGCAAGAAACAATATGCTCATTTTTGCAGTAGACAAACTGAAAGTTTAGGCAATGAATGCTGACTCTGTTAACATTTAGGGCTGAAATACTATATTCTTTATTTGTTAATTCATAATTTGCTTACAAAGGAGACTAGGTATATTATAGGATATTTGGATTTTGAGGATGATGATATAGATAATTTTTAAGACTTTCCAATAAAATTACAATCCGTAGCCCTTTTAGAGATCTTCCTGTATGGATGAAGTGGTCTGACCAATTTGGTCAATTTTTAGTTTCTATATGATTTTGTAAATCTTTATATTTGGTTTTACAAATGGGAAATTTTTTTTTTTTTTATTTATTTTTGGGACAGAGAGAGACATAGCATGAACGGGGAAGGGTCAGAGAGAGAGGGAGACACAGAATTGGAAACGGGCTCCAGGCTCTGGGCCATCAGCCCACCCCAGAGCCTGACGCGGGGCTCGAACTCACGGACCGCGAGATCGTGACCTGGCTGAAGTCGGACGCTTAACCGACTGCGCCACCCAGGCGCCCCTCAAATGGGAAATTTTTGTTAAGATTAATAATTTGATTTTCTTTATACATGCACTATTGTATTTGCTGCATTTTATTACAGAGTTTAAATATTATCATCTTACCAATAAATTAGAAGAGTGATAAATTAACTGGAACATCTATTTATTTTTCTCTACCATTGTACAAGAATTTACTAAATAGATTTTTTGCTGCATCTGAGGGAAAATGGTTGAATGTGACTCATTCCCTACCCTTAAATAGTACAAGTTAAAGATGTTAGGAAAATGATAACATTGCAATGTAGAGTGATTGCAATACTGTGACAGAGGAGAGCACTAGGAGAGATGAAAATACAAAGAAGTAAAACAAAAGGACACCAATTTAAATCTGATGTAATAAGAATTGGCTTCACAGGGAAGGTGACACTTAAGTTGTCCTGAAGGTCAAGCAAGATTTCTGGGCAGATGAATGGTTTGGCTAGAAGGATATACATGTCACCAAGAGTATAAAGAAGAAAGAATAAGTGGGATGCTATTTATTTGTAAGTGACTGGGAGTGAAGACAATTTAGTTCACACTTGATATATAAAATCTTGAACAAATATGAGAAAACAACTAGAAAGCTGTACATGACAACATAAAATCATAAATAGATGATAATATAGTCAAAATGACATAAGTGCAAAAGTAGAATTTGTTTGTTCCAAGGAACTAAAACAAGAGTAAGAAATTGCACCGGTGTGCATCTACGAAAACACCAGTCCTGAGGCCCTGCCTTGCAACCTGACCCATCTACACACCCAGCCCTGACTTCTAGCAACAGAAGAAAACAATATTCTCAGAGGAGAGCTAATTACAGCTAAGTCTTGTTTATTTTATTAAAAACATGTACATGTGTTTACTATGACAAAGGGAGTAGTAGTTAGATTGAGATACTTAAGTCGGGGGCCTCTGAGTGACTCGATAGGTTAAGTGGCCAACTTTTGATTTCAGTTCAGGTTATGATCTCACCATTCATGAGATCAAGCCCCTTGTGGGACTCCAAGCTGACAGCGTGAAGCCTGCTTGGGATCCTCTTTCTCCCTTGCTCTCTGCCCCTCCCCCACCTGCATGCACAGGTGCTCTCTCTCTGAAAATAAATAAATAAAAACATTTTTTTTAAAAAAGAAGTACCTAAGTCAAAAGGGGCCTTTGGTGGATCGAAATTAGCAAAACTAGCAAAGGTTTAAGAGAGGAGGTACTGTCTATTTACTCAGTTTCTGAAGTAATCAAGTGCTGTCTTTTGACTTGCAGTCTAAAATGAAATTAGACTTCAAGTCTAACTTATGGTCAGTCAGATATCAAACTACTTTTTTAACAGAGATCTTCAAGTTTCCTTGTAGCTTTTTTTTTCTGAAAATATCAGCAGTTGTTTGTTTATATTTATCTCTAGCTCTCTCTCTCTCTACTTGCTGAGAAATAGCCACGGAAGGTCTTTATTTTTTTAAATAAAGCTTAAATATAATCAAGGGCACATTACTTCCCCCACCCGCACAGTATTCAGTGATTGGTTCTCCAGATATAAATAAGCAATAATTTATCACTCTTAATCTAGGAGGAAAACTTTGCTTACTCTCTAATTGAATGTGTATATATTTTTTTTGTCTAAAAAAGATTCAGATACAACCTCTGAAACTATCAAATACAATATGCACAGCCAATCACAGGTTTTTAGTAAATTTGATGAAAACATGAATGCCAGATATTCCTAATTGAATTCAGTCTTGAGTTAACATTAATTCTAGTCTGTAAAGAGGTCTGCAAAAGATAATGAAGATGTGTGTCTTTTTTTTTTTTTTTTTTTGCAGTTTACACATATTTTGAAAGACAGTTTCAGAGCAATTGGAAGTCTTTGCAGCTAACAGCACTCTTTTTCTTGACAATACCTACCTTGACACTTCTATTACAAGTGAGTGAATGAGTTACTTCTGCTAATATTCAGAAAATGTCTCAGCAGGATGAAAAATAATCATATTTAAGAACTCGTATGGAGATGTTTTACATACCAGGTGGCTGCAGTGATCCCTGGTCTGTTCAGAAGAAAATGTTCACGACTTAAATATGTAGGCAGTGTTCTCACCCATCCCTGATCTCTGCACAGAAGTATTGATTTCATTAAGGATGCAATATAGCCCAGAGTCTTTAAGCAAACACATTTCCCCCCCAAAAAAATCAAATAGAGGAATAGGCAAAGAATTCTCTTTCATCTATAAATTATAAAGCCAAGTTCGAAAAATTCACACTACTTGAAAAGGAGTATTTGATTTCTTCTGTAATGAAATGTAAAAAAAATAAATCTCAATACGGACTCCCTTGAATGATGAAACTTTAATATTCTTAATAATACAAACCCAGGATTCTATGTGCAACCACTTTTAATTGGAAACTAACAGTAAGATCTACAAACTGTATAAGCAGTCAGTAGCAAATTTTACTTCAGAATAAATATTAATTGACTGGACATTTTTTTTCAGGAAAAAATAACGTTAAAATCTATAAGCACACGCACACACACACCCCACTTTCCTTAAGTTACCATCATTTTCATCATTTTACCTAAGACCTATTCTCTCTTCTCGTTTACAACGTAACAGTAATGGCTCGGAAAACGTGGAGACAAAAAAGAACAAATCCTTGACATTTTCCTCCTATTATTATTAAAATGAGAAATCAGAACTCTGTAGTCAGTACTTATCTTTAAGTGGTATTAAATGGCAGTAGTGACAAAAAAGGACAAGTGTAATAAATCTCTGACAATAGCTCCTTGGAGGACTGTATCAATTTCTTACTGTATTATTTTTAATGTTTGTTTGTTTGTTTGTTTATTTATTTTTGAGAGAGAGTGAGAGAGGAGCATGAGCAGGGGAGGGACAGAGAGAGAGGGAGACAAGGAATCCGAAGCAGGCTCCAGACACTGAGCTGTCAGTACAGAGCTGGATGCGGGGCTTGAACATGTGGACCATGAGATCATGACCTGAGCCGAAGTCAGACGCTCAACCGACTGAGCCATCCAGACGCCCCTCAATTTGTCACTTTAAAGCCATTCAAAATCTTCATTCCTCCTTTTTTTGTTTTTAATTTTTACTCTTATGGCTGGAAAGCTAATATATTTTCCTTCTCCCATTCCCTGCTAATAATGGTGATTGTGTAAAAGAGGTCTGGCCAGTGAAGAAAAGGTGAAAATGCTTGGGTAAGACATTCTTTTAAAAAATAAAAATAAATAATAAAAGATAACATTCTTATTGGAGAGAATGCCTTTCCCTTCCTTTTTGCCTTTACTTTTTCCTGCCTGGAACTCAGATCCAAAACTGGAATAACAACAGCCATGTTCTGTCTATGAGTTGAATGCCCCAAGTTCACAAAGAAAGAGAAAAGTGTTGCTTCTGTGCTAACCCCCCTTCAATCTTGGGCATCGTATCTCCAAGTCTCCTGTTGCTTTAGTGCCTAAACCCTATCTGAGATTTAGATAAATAAATTCATAACTTGTTTGTGCTGTTGTAGTTTTCTATTAATTGTAGAAATACAGCTAAAATTAGACATCAACAGGAATAAAATGATATAATCAGTCCATCCTCTGTAGACAGGAAGATCTTTTCCAAAACTACGATTCATTTCTTTGATTACACATTATGTTCAGAAAAATCAAGGGACATGTTTTTGTGCATATTTTCTTCAATTATAATTTGACATAACTCCAATAATACAATTCTCTTCCAAGTTTGCCTTGTGATATGTGAACCAACTAGACATGTCAATTTTCTGGGTGGAATTGTTCCACTATTTTTGTTGTGCTTGTATCTTCTTTCAACCACTCACAATTTTTTCAAATCACCCTCCAAAACATGGGAGGGGGGCCATACAAAAAATAAAACACCATGAAAATATAGTTATTTGTATATTGCTATCATGATTATTCATATTTTGAGGGAAAAACAAGTAGGAAAATAATTCAAGTAATACTTAGGAATGGATCTAGTCTTATAGGAAGGATTATAGGTGACTTATTTAGGCTTCCTACTTGCTACATGTACTTCCTATACCTGCTTGTTTAGGTGGACATTATCTATTATTTATATGATAGTCATGTAATAATAGGGCCAAATCATTTTACTATCTTATTTCCAAGTTAGTTGTGAATATATATGTTCATTTGGATTATTGATGTACTGTTAATCTGTGTGAATTTATGGCTACTTTAAACCATACTTGTGCTTCGTAGTTTAAATGCATTTTAAAAAATTTAAGCCATCCATTTATTCAAGTTTCATTTCTTTATTAAATAGCATTTCACTTGATCTATTCCTGACATTCCATGATAATTCCATGTAAATTATACCATTAGAAAAGCATACATTATTTGATTTTTAAATATTTACTTTCTTGAATAAAATACCAACCTTGTTTCTACTAGAAATTCTGTAACAAGAAATGTCTGACAAAAAATACCAGCATTAGTATAGTCTATTTCTCTTTTTAGTTCCTGAATATCATTAAGGAAGAAAATTAGTCTGGTAAGTTTTTCCACAATTTTTGAATTTATATGAATTTAGATTCTCTGCAATGACTAGATAGCAATATTAATTCAACCACGGATGCTCAGTGTATGCAGGCTAAAGGACAATCCAGCTATAAAAAGTCCTATTTCAGTAATGCTAACGATTTCTGGCTTCTCATTTCTTGTAATTTAAGAAGTAGCCTGCAGACTTTCTTATTATGCCTGTCACATCCACCATTATATCCCCATACCTATGAAATGTCTGTAGCAATGCCTTTAAGACCCCAATTGCATCTGGGAAGTGATGATGCACACCTAGTCATTCAGAATTCAGGGGTACAACAAGTCAACTCTTGTTCCTTCCTTTCTGTAAGACAGTTTGAAATGACTAATAGATAACAAATTTATAAGATATGTTTACAATTTCTTTGTGCTAAGAAAAAATATGTAGAATAATATGCCTTATATCCCTGGTACCATAAAAGAAAGATCAAGACATTAGAATTAAAACCCTCCCAACTTCAAATTCATGTATTCCAGTTTGGCAATTCAACATCAATTTTACTACACAAAGTACATGCATAGGCAGTTTTTACGTAACCCAATCTATTGCTGTTTTATTTTACAACTTTAAATAAATACCCATATAAAGTTCTTTAAATGTAAAGATTGCTTAATTTTTAAAAGTAACTCCATTTTAGGATGGCTTGGAAATTGTTTTTTTCCCCATCAAGTTAGAGAAGAGATGAACTGGTTATTTTCTTAAAGCTTCCTAAGGTTATTTTTGTAATTCATGGGACTATTGCTGCCAAGATATGCTAAAAAAGCAATTATGCGGTAACCTGATTCTTACAATTTCAGTACTGAAGAAAAGTAACAAAAAAAACCCTTCAAAAATAAATCAAAATAAAAATAAAATCAAAGCAGAAATAATCCTCCATGTAAAATATAGTCTACTCCATTCAATTTGAAAATATGTATTATAATTATTGAAATATACATGAAGAGAAAGTTGCTGGCAGTGGTTAAGTTCTAGTAGTGGTCAAAGTTTGTTATCAACAGCTGATGTTAAAATCTGAGCTACACCACTTACATGTTGTAAAGTCTTGAGATATTTAGACAGCATCCTGTTGCACCAAAGTTCCCATTGAAAAAATAAGAATTATAATAGTTGTTGCAAGGAGTTGATGAAAAGAATTCATGTATGGTTATTCTCCTGAGTAAGCACTGTATAAATATTAGCTGTTAATATTATTTGCTCTTTCCTTGAATTAACTTCCATTCAATTTTTTTTTTTCAACTGAGAAGTAAAGCTGTTTCCCAACTACATGTGCTCTGGGACTCATCCTTATCAAATATTCCGCAAAATCAGGCTTCTGATTGAAGAAAGCCCTATTCCTTCAGTGGATATTCACAGATAAGGTTGCCAGAAAAAAATAAAGTTGCCCAGTTAAATTTGGACATTCTTGATTAGGGTCTCTAGGTAAAATATGTCCAACTGAATTTGAATTTCAAATAAATAACAAATAATTTTTTAGCATAAGAATGTCCCAAATATTGTGTAGGATATGCTTACTATAGGACACATAATTATTCATTGTTTATCTGAAATCCAAATTTAACTGAATATTCTGTATTTTATTTGCTAAATCAGGCACCCTTATTTACATTAAATTAGCATTTAATAAAACATTATAAACAAACATGTTTAACTTGATTGAACCCAATTATTCATAAAATTTATCTGACCACAGAACAGTTGTTAAAGGTCATATCTATTTGTACACTGATGGACAAAAATCTGGAATAGTTCTTTTAGTCTCATAACTTAATTTTGTAAGTAAGAACAATGAAAGAAGCTAATGTGCTGAATTTTTCCTGGCAGCAGAAATCAGGTGTCAGTCCCCTAATCAGGTTGATCACGCTCTCTGTTTCTTCCAGAAAAATTAAGCCCTGTTCTTTCATTTTTGTTTTTAGTGCTCTAAGAGTTTGAAATCACTTCTGCTTTGTAAAATTCACTGAATTGTACATATATGCATTTAGATGTCAGTGACTTTTTGCACATATTATCTTATTGACTTTATTCATATTATCCACTTTAAATTATCAACTTTTACTTTTTACTAGAAATGTATTGGCTGAATAAACTATAGAATAGTAAACTTCCAATTTATTGCATCAGATAGATTGAATATACATTATAAATACATATATACATAAGACATCTAAAAACCCATTTAAATTCATTACGGAATCATGGAAAAAGTTACATCAGAAATCCCAACATCATAGAATAATTTCTATCCACACACCCTAATTTGCTAGTGCAGTCAAGAAACAAGAAGCCACCAGATACATAAATAAATCTCTTTTTATTTTAATAGAAGTTTTGGAAAGCAAGCATGAGTATGGGGGATGTGATTGGAAGAATGAAAAAGATATAATTTATGAAAAACTTGTATTTTGTATTTCTCTATTTTAGCAAAATATCATAGAATATTTTGGTCAAATCATTTATAGATTGATGTAATTTTCATTTTATTTTCTGAATTAACAGCCATGCTAATTCATAATATAAAATAATATATTTTATTGTTCTAAAGCTCACATATTGGTCACACAATGGTTTCAGTCTTCCTTCGTCACAGTGTATGTATGTCTGTCTTCTAGAGACACTGCTTTAAAATTTTGAAGCCAATCTATTTCTTATAATAATTTTGGTGGAATTTAATGGCCTGCCCATGCAAGGTTGTATAATCCTAAAAAACGATTTAAAGTCAGGAGTATTTGAGAAAGCAGATTTTTTTATATTTTCTTTCAACGCGTGGGTGTTCATGTAACTTAAGAAAACCATTCCTAGGCAGTTCATGTAGTGTGATACATTTTTAAAGTTCATGTTTTCCCTAGAAAATGTTTTAAGCCCTATAGTGAAGATTAAATTCTTGATCCCTCTTGCATGTGATAAACCCCAGCTTGTCTAGTAGTTTAAAGCCAAAGGCATCCTTAAAATAACAGGTGCATGACTCTTGAAATTAGCAGTTTTTAGTATTTCTGTTTAATATAATTGTTTAGAGTGCCTAGAGTTATTTCATCATGGTAACCTGTTTATGTATTTTCCTTTTAGATATTTACTCTTGTACGAGCCTTAGGGCTGTGTATACTTATTCTCTGCAGAAATAATCAAGATAGTGTATTTACTGTATTTTCCTAAAACATGTAAATGTATAGGTAAGATGAAGACTATCAAGTTAGAGGAAATATTTGTATGTAAACGTTTAGATGAGAATATGTCTATAGTAGCAACATTTGAACATTTAAATATATGTTATTAATTTTATATTCTCTCTTTATGTTAGTTTTTTACTCTCTTGATTTAAAAAATCAGTTTCTTATTTTCTAAAAATCTTTGTTTCCTGTGTTCTGAGAAATTTATTTCTGGCCATTAGCCAATCTTTGTGTTTGAAAAATTATTTGCAGTAACTGGAATTTCCATGGCTAAATTATGTTAACTAAATTCTGAAGACTACCAAAACTGGCAGAAACAATAATGAATCTGTTACAAATGAAAAACAGAATAAATTAACAATGAAATCTTAATTGAATAAAATTACTCTTTGAACTCATTCATTAAATGTATTTCTTACATAGCATTGTCTGAACATAAAGATAGCCTATTACCTACTTTTATATCATATTAGCTATTACTTGTGATTGCTCCAGCAAATCCAGTGTTAACTGCTTTTTCATGACAAACTAATTATTCATCATATTATGGGATTCAATTATTTAGAGAAAAAATATTGAATTTTTTATTTTATTTTTTTTAACGTTTATTTATTTTTGAGACAGAGAGAGACAAAGCATGAATGGGGGAGGGTCAGAGAGAGGGAGACACAGAATCCGAAACAGGCTCCAGGCTCTGAGCTGTCAGCACAGAGCCCGATGCGGGGCTCGAACTCACGGACCGCGAGATCGTGACCTGGGCCGAAGTTGGCCGCTTAACTGACTGAGCCACCCAGGCGCCCCCTTTTTTTTTTTTTTTTTTATTTTAACGTTTATTTATTTTTGAGACAGAGAGACAAAGCATGAATGGTTAAATTTTTTTTAACGTTTATTTATTTTTGAGACAGAGAGGTGAATGTTTTAAAAGTGATATATTGCAGAACATTTAATTACTATAATATTGTATCCGATATGATTTGGTCATGATAAAAGGCTTTAAAAATCAACATTGACATAATAAGATTGTTAAGTAACTTTTATGTAAAACTGCACCATTTAGAGCAACAAATAGGATATGTTACTTATAGTGTGATGTATTACCTCCCCCAAATCCAAAAAAAAATCTATCACAATTTCTGATAAGTTGATTATCTTCATAAAAATTACATCAACTAGAAACTAATTCAACAATCATACAACTAAATAAGCCATGATTGACAATTCCAACGATACTCTGATTTGAAGAAAACTCCAAATTGTCAATTTAGTTTTGTTGATTCTAATAGAAATGAAAGTTAAACTATATGTTGACAACAATGATTTACATTTAGCTGAAATTTTGATACCAAAACCCCATGTTTGTGATAAAAGAAACTTGTGTCTGTTCATTTCTTCTTACACAAGTTTCCACATTATCATATATTTCATAACTATATTATACCTAGATGAAAAAATAAGCATATTATGTTTTATGCATTTTCTTCTATCACTTACTATAACAGAAAGTATTTCTTCCAGAAGTCATTATATCTGAAGAGATTTAAAACAGATAAAATCCATTATGCAACCAACTGAAAGTTAAAGCGATGAGGAACATTTTTTAGATTTTATGACATGCTTTAAACTATACTTAGGATTATGTATTTCTGTTGTGCAGAAAGGTTCCAATATTCAAATCTAGTATACATTCAAGATAAGCTAACATTCATATCCCTGTCAAAATGGTGTGGTTTAGTTTTTGTGATTAGAGCAGAATTTAATGTTATCATGAAAGTTTTGATCTACATGATTATAATTAGGATAGTTGTATGCATTATGATGAAATACTTTTCAGATTTTTTCTTTACTAATTCGTTTCCTTTAAATTTTTAAAAACTTAATGCCATTTTGTATATTTTCAACATTATCATATTTTTGAAGCTGGGAAAGTTTTTTTTTTTTTTTTTTTAAATTTTTTTTTCAACATTTTTTATTTATTTTTGGGACAGAGAGAGACAGAGCATGAACGGGGGAGGGGCAGAGAGAGAGGGAGACACAGAATCGGAAACAGGCTCCAGGCTCCGAGCCATCAGCCCAGAGCCTGACGCGGGGCTCGAACTCACGGACCGCGAGATCGTGACCTGGCTGAAGTCGGACGCTTAACCGACTGCGCCACCCAGGCGCCCCTGGGAAAGTTTTTTTTATTCACAGTATAAATTTTAATAACAGGAGTTTACTTTTTAGTAAATTCAATTTCTTTATATATTCCAATACTTATCTGAGAGTTAAGAAGTCTTATTTATCAGGGCACATGGGTGGCTCAGTCACTTGAGTGTCTGACTTCAGCTTAGGTCATAATCCCGCTGTTTTTGTGAGTTTGAGCTCCATGTAGGGCTCTGCTGGCGGCTCAGAGCCTAAAGTCTGCTTTGGATTCTGTGTCTCCTCTCTCTGCCCCTCTCCTACTCATGCTCTCTCTCTCAAAAATAAATCAACATTAAAAAAAGAAGTCTTATTTACCATCTTATCATTTGTGTTTATCTTAAAAAGTTAAAAACAATTTTTTAATTTATTTTAAAAAGTGAATGAATGATTTATATGTTCATGCTAATAAATATATAACATAGTGTTCAAGTGTATGCATTTAAGTATACAACTGGCAAAATTTTAACTTGTGAGATATTTAGAATTACAGGGGAAATAATAAGTTTTGAACAATCAGTGAAACGAGTTTTGTGCTGATTTGTCACTATTTTGTGGAGCATGAAACTCAGAATCAGCTTTTCTCCTTAGAAAAGTACCAAGAGGATAAGTTAGAAAATGTTATGTTCATAATTGAAATGTATTTTAAATATATGCATTTTATATGTGAATATATTAGATTCCTATTGCTGTAACAAATTACCTACAAATTTAATAGATTAAACCAACGCAACTATATTTTTACATTTTTGGAGGTCAGAAGTCCAAATTCATCTGACCAAGCTGATGTCCTCAAGATAATAGGTGTGGTTCCTTCTGGAGGCACTAGGGGAATTAATTTCCTTGGTTTTCTTATTTTATAGAGGCTGTCCACAGTTCATGGTAACTTCTCCCATCTTTAAATGCAGCCATATAATATCTCTGTCACTCTCTCTCTGCATGTTTCTTTCTTTCTTGCTCTGCTTCTGAATCATATCAAATTCTATTCAGTAAACCGACAGTGTAAGTGACTACTTGGACTTCTGATCCTTCTAAGGCACTAACAAGAAGTTGTCCAGCCATACTGTTCATTTTTTCTCCGCAGAACACTTGTAACAATAACACTTATTTTTGCTCATTTTACAAGCCAGCTGGCACCACATTTTGCTCTGCTTAGCTTCCCTAAGTTCTTCTTGGCTCTTCTTCACATGCCTTGCCATTCTGGTATCTTTTCTGAAGGATTAGTGCCTATATGAAATATTCCCATTCTCACTGCCACAACAGAGGACTAGAGAGTTATCAATAAATGAATTGTCCATCAAAATTCTGTTTATAACCAGTACACATAGTTGTATAACCAGTATAGTATACAACCATAGTTGTATAACCAGTTGTATAACTGTATAACCAGTTGATAGTTTTAGCTCTTGCATTTAGGTCTTTCGTACATTTAGAGCTAATTTTTTTTTAATTTTAATTTTAATTTTTTTTTAATTCGGTGTAAGGTAAGGGTCTATATTTATTCTTTGGGATGTAGATATCCAGTTTTCTCAACACCTTTTGTTGATATTATAAAATTTAAATAGAAAAAGGAAATAATATACTTTTTTTTAAGTTAAATTGAGATATTCTGAGATTGAATTGAAAGCAAATTAGAGAGGTAGCAGTGTAAGTGATTAGGAGCTCCTTTTAGTAATTTCACCAAGATGGTAGATTGGAATAGGTTTATAGAAACAAAAATAGAGTAGGTGGATTAGAGATATTTTGGAAGCTAAACACAATATAATGGGGAATTTGCACTAGATGATGAGGGGGAGAAATACAAATGTTTCTAACAGCAGAAGGTGTATATATATAAAACAGAACAGATGGTAAGAGAGGAAGAAAATATTTAAGAATTTTAGAATTGCAGGTATATTTAAAAAACTCGTGTGTGTGTATTATTGAAGTGTACAGTTGAGATATAATATCGCATTAATTTCAGGTGTACAACATAGTGATTCAACAAGTCTATATGTTGTACTATGCTCACCACAAGTGTAGCTACAATCAGTCATCATACAAAACTATTACAGTACTATTCTCTATGCTGTACCTTTCACCCCATGACTTATCCATTCCATAACCAGAAGCCTGTACATCCTACTTCCTTCAGCCATTATGCCTATTCATCTACCCACTCCCCTCTGGAAACCAGCAGTTTGTTCTCTATGTTTATGGGTATGTTTCTGCTATTTTTGTTTGTTCATTTTTTTTGTAGATTCCACATATGAGTGGAATCATACGATATATGTCTTTCTCTGAGTTATTTCACTTAGCATTATGCCTTCAAGATCCAACAATATTGTCTCCAATGGTAAGATATCATTCTTTTTTTTATAGCTGAATAATATTCCATTCTGTGTGTGTGTGTGTGTGTGTGTGTGTGTGTGTGTGTGTGTATGCCACCTTTTTTTTTTATCTATTCATCTATGGATACACACTTGGGTTGCTTCCATAGCTTGACTATTATAAATAACGGTGCCATAAATATAAAAGTTCATACATCTTTTAGAATTAATGTTTGGTTGAATATTTAGCAGTGGAATTACTGGAACACATAGCAATTATTTTCTGATTTTTTTGAGGATCTTTTATACTTTTTTCCATAGTGACTGCACCAATTTATACTCTCACCAAAAGTAGACGAGGTTTCTTTTTTTCCAAATCCTTACCAACACTCTTCATGTCTTGTCCTTTCAGTAATAGCCATTCTCACAGATGTAACGTATCTCATTGTGGTTTTAACTTGCATTTCCCTGATTATTAGTGATGTTGAGCATCTTTTCATGTGCCTATTGGCCATCTGTATGTCTTTGAAAACTGTCTATTCGGGTCCTATCCTGATTTTTAATGGGATTATTATTCTTTTCTTTTCTTTTCTTTTTTTTTTTTTGGTGTTGAGTTGTGTAAGTTCCTTATATATTTTGGATATAAACTCTTTATTAGATGTATTATTTATGAATATCTCTTCCCATTCAGTAGGTTGCCTTTTGTTGGTCATTTCCTTCACTGTACAAAAGCTTTCTGTTTTGGTGTCATTCCAATGGTTTATTTTGGGTTTTATTTACCTTGCCTGAGGAGACATATTTAGAAAAATATTGCTAAGGTCAATGTCTAAGACATTATTGCCTAAATTTTCTTCTAGAAGTTTTTTTTTAATTTCATGTTTCACATTTAGGTTTTGGATCAATTTTGAGTTTATTTTTGTGTATGGTGTAAGAAAATGGTCTAGTTTTTTTTTTTTTCTTTTGCATGTAGCTCTCCAGTTTTCCCCAAATCATGTGTTGAAGAGACTACTTTATCCCCATTGTATATTGTTTCCTCCTTTGTTATGGATTTATAGACCATATAAGCATGGGTTAATTTTGAGTGGAACTTAAGAAACACAATAGACAAAATAATCTTAAGAAGGAATAATACCGGAGGTATCACAATCCCAGATTTCAAGTTATAGTATAAAGCTATAGAAATCAAAACAGAATGATACTGGCACAAAAATAGATACATAGATCAATAGAACAGGATAGAGAGCTCCAAAATAAACCCATGCTTTTATAGTCAGTAAACAGATGAGCATAGGGGAAGGGAAGGAAAAATAAGATAAAAACAGAGAGTGAGGCAGCATAAGAGACTCTGAAAAACAGAGAACAGGGGCGCCTGGGTGGCTCAGTTGGTTAAGTGTCTGACTTCGCTCAGGTCATGATCTCACAGTCTGTGAGTCTGAGCCCCACCATAAGGCTCTGTGCTGATAGCTCAGAACCTGGAGCCTGCTTCAAATTCTGTGCTTCCCCTTCTCTCTGCCCTTCCCCCACTCATGCTCTGTCTCTCAAAAATAAATAAACATTTAAAAAAGTTTAAAAATAGCGAACTGAGGATTGCTGATGGGGAGGTAGTGGGGGGATGGGCATTAAGGAGGTCACTTGCTGGGATGAGCACTGGGTGTTATATGGAAGTGATGAACACTGGATTCTACTCCTGAAACCAATACTTACACTGTATGTTAACTAACTTGAATTTAAATAGATAAAAAAAAGATTACTTTGTTTATTTGTGGTCTTTTGTGGTTCTGTACAGATTTTAGTACTATTTGTTCTACTTCTATGTAAAATACTGTTGGTATTTTGATAGGGATTGCATTGAATGTATAGATTGCTTTGGATTGAATGGACATTTTAACAATATTAATTCTTTTAATCCATGATTATGGTATGTATTTCCGTTTGTTTATGTTGTCATCTTTAATACTTTTCATCAAAGTTTTAGAGTATTCAGAGTACAAATCTTTTACATCCTTGGCTATGTTTATTCTTAGTGTTTTCTTCTTTTTGGTGCAGTTGTAGATGTAATTGCTTTTTTGATTTCTCTTTCTATTACTTTGTTATTAGTGTTATTAGAAAGGCAACAGATTTCTGTTTGTTAATTTCTTATCCTTCAAGTTTGCTGAATTCATCTATTCTAAGTTTTTTGGTGGGCTCAGTGAGACATAATTCGCATATCTATGCTCATAAAGGGATATTAAAAGCCACAGTGAAAAAAATGAAAATTATGAAAAAATAAGAAACTCAAGGAAAGAAATGAAAAATGGAAAAGTTTAAATAACATGATATGTTCATTTGATAATGAGTAAAGAAACACTTAACTGTGGATTGATTTGAGCAGCTATAGCATTTTGTCAGACATTCCATAAAGCAAACTCCAAAAAATTATTGGATAAATCTTGTAGAATCCTTTCCCCTTGAGTGTCGTGTAATCTGGAATTTGATTCTAGCTAGTAAAGGGTAGTAAATGTGATAGGATGATTGCTTCTATTATTAGGTTCATTACACATTGTTATTAGAAGAGTTTGTCTTAGAAGACTGGAGAAAGATTCTCCTGCTGGCCTTGAAAAAGTAAACTGCAATGATTTGACAGGCTCTGGGAGACTGCTACATGGCAGGGCACAGTGGGTGGCTTTAGGATCTGAGGGTGGCTTTCTGCAAAACCTACATGAAGCCAGGCCCTTAGTTATACAACAAGGAAGTGAATTTTTCCAACAAACTGAATGAGCTTAGAGGCATATCCCAGTCAACCTCTGGATATAAATTTAGCTTGCTGACACCTTATTTTTTGCCTCATGAGACCCTAAGTGGCAGAGTCATTCCTGGACTTGTAACCCATGGAAAACAAGGTAATTGTGTATTTCTAAAGTGTTAAGTGTGTGATAATTTTTTATACAGCAATAGAAAAATAGTACAGCATTTTTATGTAGGTGGTTAGTGTGTAAAGACAGTAAGTCATTTGTCCACACAGCCTGCCTGTTTTCCTCTGCTGGCATTTACTGTTCAAAGTAGAAAGTTCAAAGTGATTTTCTTTGTTCTATTTAGAAGACAGCAACCTCAGTGAAGCTTGTCCTGGTGAGTAAAACTTAAGTATAGCAATAGGATATTAAACATATTTGAAGTATATGCACAGCATGATATTGTATTTGCTTCATTTTTAGTGTAGTATAGCAAGTTTAACTGCCTGATGCCAATTAGCCGTAATGAGAATTATGGAGCTAAACCACGGTGCACTACACTGAAAATCGACTCATTGGGGTTCTTACTGACTTTATGCTTTTTGTTGAAGGACATATAAACTTTGTTAAGGCTTCTTTTTTTTCCTATATGAGAAAATTGGTTGTTTCATTTAAAACTCACACTTAAAGCTCAAACTAATATTTACCAACTTTAATTAATAAAATTAGATTTTATATCTCTTCACCAGGGAAAATCTAGTTTAAATTTTGCTGTCTGTATTTAATTAACCCCAAATATGCAAAACATTCTAAACAGATTCCCTTTGTTTCTTCAGAACTAATAGTATGTGTATGCCCAATTTTAATTTTGAATAAACCTCTCAAATATGGGTAGGTGAGTACGGATATAGAATTCTAGGTAATTTCAATGATAATAAAACTTTATCATAGATTCTAATTGTTTGTGACCATTGAATTTGAATAGGAATCCCAGCAATATGAAAGTGTTTTCTGATATATTATTTTGAACAATAGCATAATATTTTGGTGTTAAACTAAAAATCTAGAATAATTCATTTGGAAAAATCAAATCTAAAGAAACAGAACACGTAGACACACAAACACACATGCACTCAGAGTCGCCCTCAGAAAACTCAGAATTCCAAACTCAACCACAGGAATACTTCTTTACCAAACCACAGAATTTGAACCAAATACCTATTTCTTTGTGTTTTAGATAAAAAAATAAAAGTCTTATATTGTGTTCATTCAACAAATGTTGATATAGCATTGACGTTGGATCAGACATGGATACAAGCACCTCAACAAAGTAGGTCATTAATCTTTATGACAGCCTTCTAGAATGAATTAGAAATTATTTTTTAATAAAATGTGGTTCTTTTTTCATTTTTAAAGAATCCACCCATGTTGTTCAATGATCATAATGCAGGCAGAACCGAGGTTGAGGATGTCTTTCTCTTCAGCTTTCTCTGATTTAAGATTAGTATGTACTTTATTGGTGGAATAGAGGAATTGATATCTGCTTAAGTGAAAATCACATAAAGAAATCTCACTTTATGAGATATTACAAAGATAATTTTCTGAAAATAACTCATGGGTTGTGGCTCTGAAGTTCTCTATTGTGTATACAATAAAGACCATTCTCTAAGTTATATACATAGTACAGCAATACATGCCTTTCTCCTTCAAATTCCTGTCTAGGATACTGCTCCCACCCTTCTTCACCATGGCAAAACCCAGTCATCGAGACTTGAACATGAACTCCATTTTCTCAGAGAACAACAGAATCTGGCTAGAATTTCCTTGCAAGTACACCCAAATGTGAGCAAGACCAGTTGTGACTTGTTCCACCCTAAAAATTAATGCTTGTTTCACTACAAGGTCAAGATTCAGAGAGAGTCTAAAATGTCTGTGCAACTGTCTGAGACATATTTGGGAGCACAATGATTTCTCAATAATATTCAGTTTTCTGGATTGAGCACTTCACAGAAATTTTATGTATCAATTCCTGTTGAAAATTTAAATATGGCTTATTGATGACATCTCATATCTGAGGCACTTCCAGTAACCATCTACATTTAACACCCCCACAGTCACCTATTCCATCTTACATCCTCACTCCCATACTCTTTTGTGTTTTCTCTCTCCTTATCCTAAACATTTTTCAGTGACTTCGGAGTCCCAATTCATTGGTGAAGCTCTTATATATCTTTGACTTCATATTGTTCTCCCACTTCCTAGAGTTCATAAGTGAAACCTGGCATTCTTCTGTTATACTTCTGTTAGGTTTTTAATATATGTTTTGTTAATATTATCATGAATGCACACATGAGGGTTCTATGTTGGGCAGACAGATGATTAATACTTAAATAATACTTTCACCATCTCCCCTTTGCCCCAGTTTGTGGGGCAATATGCTGAGACCCATGTTATCCTATACATATTAGGGTCTGTACTATAGATGAAGAACACACAATGTTATATACTTCTATACCTTCCTTCACACTTCCCTCCTGAAAGAAGAAAGAAAAACCTTTGCTCCAAAGTAAAAATCCTGAGTTTTTATCCTAGTTTAGAATGTAAATAAATTTATCCAGGGAAAATATAAGTCCTAGGTGTCACCCCCACCCTATCTCTATCCCTTGAAATATAAAATATATGTCTGAGAGGTAAATCCCCGCAGTTCTCTTTCTGTTCATGAATTACAAATTACATTCCAAGTCTTATTATTTTAGTTCTGGTTCCAATATTCATTTGTTTTCTTTTTTCAGAAAGCTCTAACAATGCAGAAACATACGGCTACAATTCACAATTCCACAACCGCTTTATTTTCCGATTTTGAAAGTGGAAATTCTTTATTAGGTAGACATCCCCTGATTTTCCACTATAATTTTGGATCATCACTCAACACTTAAACAACTTATATCATATATATATATATATATATATATATATATATATATCATCTATATATATATATATGAAAATATTACACACACACACACACACACACAATCTTTCCCTAAACTCCACTGTGACCCAATTCACTCACCCATTGATATGGATATTTGACTTGGAAGGCCTTGTCAGCATCCATAATTTTACTCCCTCTAAAATAATTCTGTGACCTCAAATGCTTATCTCAAATTCTTTCACTTCATTAATCCCATTGGACATGTTGTTTTACCTCAGTGAGAGTTTTATAACTTTGTCATTCCATGTTACTAATCTCTGTGCCCCTTATCTCTGTTGTCTTTTTGATGACAGGTCATGCCATTATAGACATGACTAACCAACTCTCTAGCCAATGCAGTTCTCTCATTTGTTCCTTTAATATCCCACATTTCCCCCCAAAATTCAACTCTAATCAATGGCACAATCTTATTTGTTCTTAAATTTCCAATAACTTAAGCAGAATATTGATTGAGAGAACTGTTCATATCAGTGCCATTACAAAATTATGACCCATGATTACAACTAAATTCCAGAAAAGTGGCCAAAGTAAGTTTCCATTCATTCTACCAAACATTTATTTCAAATTAGTAATCCTTTCCCTAAACTTCCTACTTTAAAATTTATACCATCGCATGTTGCAAATACTCTCACTCCCTATATTCTGGAAAGAAAGTAGTATGGTTATATTTCTATCTTACTGTGGAAAGTGCTAGTGTTTGTTCTCTACCTGAGGTAAACTGCTAGACTAAAATCCTGAGCTGCTTAGTAGTTGCATGCAGCCTTAGTGATCAATTTCTGGCCAATGCAATATGGGCAAAGAGATATGTACGTGCATGTATGGTTCCTAAAATATCTACCTTGTGATTTTCCACTTCTCTACTTTTTTCTCTTCTACCGGAATATAGAGAACCCACAAAAGAACACCATGTTTCTAGAATATAGCAGAGCAACAAAATAGAAGGAGGCCTGGGTCCCTGAAGTAATGTTGGTGTGGTCTTTTTTTTTTTTTTTTTTTTTTGCTATTTAATAAAATATTCTTCCCCAAATATGGCTTAAGATAGCAACAGTTTATTATATCTCGTATTTCTGTGGGTTGACTTGGCAATCCTTTTGTTCTATGTGGTGTTAGTTGAATATTAGGATGGATGAACACTCCAAAATGTTCTTCTTTACTAACTGGTAGTTGGTGCTCTCCAACAGCTAGGACATCAATTCTAGCTTCAGTTCTTCTCCACATGGGCCTTTGCATTTAGATGCTAGGACTTCCTCAAAGCATCCGTGTTTGGGTTCCAGAAAGGAGCATTTCAAATGCCAAAGACAGAAGCCTCCCGAGCTCTTAAGGCCCTGTCTCATAATTTAAACATTGTTACTTCTTTCTTATTTTATTAGTCAAAATAAATCATGGGCAATGATTTCAAGGGGAAGAAAAATGGGCTCTGTATTTCAGTGGGAAAAGGGCAAGGAATTTCTAGTCATCTTTAATTGACTACAGTCCACTCTCAGGTTACAAATTATTTATGCTCCTCACACATGTAAAATACCATCAGTCTTTCCTGAAATCATACTAGTCTCTTCCCATTACAATATGAAATTCAGCCTCAAAGTCATCCAGGTTTTTGTCATGTAAATGTGATTCAAGGCAGATGAAGCTCTTTTGGGTCATTCTATGTGTACATGACCCTATAAACTAAAGTGATATTTTATTTGTGTCCCAAACACCAAATTCATTAACAGACAACATTTATTATTATAATTAACATAGTGTTTGGAGCTTTACCCCTTTTTCTTTGCTGGCAGATATGCGTCTCATCCTCTACATGTTGATACTAATTAGTGCTACAGGGAACAATTAATGTGGGGAAAATGATAGAAAGTGGTGTGTGTGTGTGTGTGTGTGTGTGTGTGTGTGTATGAGAGAGAGAGAGAGAGGGAGAGAGAGAGAGCGAGAGAGATAGGGAGTACCTTGATTAAATTGTAAATAAAGTTACCAGGAAAGGCATTGCCATCAGGATAACTTTTGAGTAAAGAACTGATCAAAGTAAGATAGTAAGGCGTGCAGAAATTTGGCAGTGACAAAAGAAGGATACCTTTTCAAGCATTTACAATAATCTAGGTGAGGAATGTTGGTGGTTTGGGCCACAGAATAACCTTGGAGGGGGTAAGTAGTGATACAATTCTAGATATTTTTGAAAATTGTGCCAAGAAAATGTTTTCATGAATGGCTGGGGCAAGAGAGAAAAAGAGGTCAAGTAAGAAGGTCCCCAAGTATCTTTGCATGAGAGGGGGTGCCTGCGTGGCTCCATTGGTTAAACATCCAACTTTGGCTCATGATCTTGTGGAATGTGAGTTTGAGACCTGGACGGGGCTTTGTGCTGACAGCTCGGAGCCTGGATCCTGCTTTGGATTCATTCGGTGTCTCCCTCTCTCTCTCTGCCCCTCTCCTGCTCGTGCGTTCTCTCTCTCTCTCTCTCTCTCTCAAAAATAAATAAACATTAAAAAATTAAAAAAAAAAGAATTTTGCATGAGATGAAGTAGAGGAATAGAGTTGCCATTATCTGATTTGGCAGGATATCTGCAGGATAAGATATCCAATGAAATGGCCAACAAGAGCAAGCATTTGGACATCTGAGCGTAGAATTCTTGTAGAAATCTGAGTGACCCTCAAATAAGATGAAGATTAAGATTTGACTAATGGCTATCAAAATGTGAAAGTCACTTGCGTCCTTGACAGAACCATTTTAGTGGAGTGGCGGGGATAAAAGTCTGGCTTGGGTTTATTCAGGGAGAATGGGAAGAGAGCATTTGGAAAACCTGTATTTTGACAACTTTTCAAACTACAGCATTCACAGGGAGTCTTGCAGTTTCTGATGATACCCTGAAGCAGATTTGTAAATTTTTAATAGCATAGCCATCACAAAGAAATTTTGTCCATTGTCTTGTTCATCACGGGACATTTAGTTTTGAAAATCTGGAGGTCTTACCCACATATGGGGAAACTAAAGAAGTTCAAAAAGGAGTTAGAATTATATCCTAATATAGGAACATTATAAAATATTCAATCAAAATGCTTGTTCAGAGCAATTCTGATATTTTAAGAAGACTTATCTGAAAATAAAGCTGCCTGATTAAAGGTCAAAGGCCCAATCCATTACAGGACTTTTCCTTTTAAAATTCTTGCTAGCCAGGAATAGTTCACAAATCAGGAAGTTGAAAAAATTTTTTGAGTTAAATATTAAGAAAGGAAAGTTGATTTCTGTTCTTCATTTCCTTTGACAGAAATAGAATTATTTTCCAACTAATTAGTCCATTGTGTAAGTGGACACACTGGATACAAGTTAAGTGCTACTTAAGCTAGAGTAGATGATTCAACATTATTGGAGTGGTTTGAGCTATGGTCCAGAAGTAGAAGTTATTTACATTGGGGTCTATGAACTTGAGAAACTCATCCTCTATTTTTAAGTATGTTTTCATATAGGAGGAACTGAGGATTGCCAGGTAGGGCTGCCTTATACAACCTTTTGGAGTACATGGGGTAGGCACTAAGATCCTGGCAACATCTTACCCATCTTTAGCTCCTCAAAGTTTCCAGTTGGGAGGTTCACAAAATCACCCTCTCGCTACAAATAATATGCACCTTACAATGCTTTTTTGTTCACCTTTCCTCGTGCCCATGTTCACTCTAGAATTCTGATTCAAGGGTGAGTAACCACTTAAAAAAGATGAAGATTAAGATATAACAGTGGCTATTGAAATGTGTAAGTTACTTTGCATCCTTGGTAGAGCCATTTTACTGGAGTGGTGGGGATACAAGTCTGGCACGTTTCAGTGAATTGTTAGTAGCTTGGTGACAATTATTTTTTCATGAGTGTTAATTTAGGATAAATAAATATATTTCAAGTTTGGTCAGTTTTTTTTTTTTTTTTTTTTTTTTTTTTTTTTTAAATTTTTTTTCAACGTTTTTTATTTATTTTTGGGACAGAGAGAGACAGAGCATGAACGGGGGAGGGGCAGAGAGAGAGGGAGACACAGAGTCGGAAACAGGCTCCAGGCTCCGAGCCATCAGCCCAGAGCCCGACGCGGGGCTCGAACTCACGGACCGTGAGATCGTGACCTGGCTGAAGTCGGACGCTTAACCGACTGCGCCACCCAGGCGCCCCAAGTTTGGTCAGTTTTTACAAAGGTTATTTTGTTGTGTTTAGATCATTTGTTGTGATAAAATTTGTTTTATTTTGTCCCAAGGAAAAAAATCTATATTTGTACATATTTTATTAAGTAGAAAAAAATAGGCCAAGAAAATTGTTTTTACACTAACTATTTAATATCTCCAGATATATTGTAATCCCAGCAACACATAAGACAGTTTTCTAGTATTTCCTCCAGAAATTACTATAGATTTCAGTATACATAATGATACTGAACAGTTTTAGGCTTGCTAATACCTTATTATTAGAAAGGCAACAGGAATAAAGCAATTGAAAACAGGCATTGAATGAGTATTTAGCCTTATAATTCTCTGGAAATTTGAATGTTGTAAGAGTATAGTACTAAATGAATTAGTAATAGAATTTTTAGGTTGACAGTAATGTAAGCAACAGACAAATGAAATAATATCAGCCTGTGGGAGGGAGAGCGCATTGGTTAGAAAGAACTATTTTCCCAAATTATATATTTGTTTTCTTTACCAATATATCTGGAATGGATGACTGAATTTACTCACCTCTGTTATGCATCTGTTAACTTAATGACCGTTGAATTCAATACATCTTCTTGAAACCATATATTATTCATTTTCCCCTGTTGGATGTTGTGAGATACAACTATAAACCAAACACAGATTTATCTTTCAAGATATAATATAAATGAAAATGGTTCCAAGTAAAATATAGATTAAGTGCTGTAATAAGGATATGCATAAAGGTTGTTTATATAATTCAGATCAAGAAGTCATGGGGAGGTACATTAAGAGAAGGCTTCCTATGTAAAGACATGACTTGGCTGGGATGTCAAGGACAATAAATTAGTAGTCCAAACTAAGTGCATGTTCAACATCTATGAGTTGTGATAGAGCATGCCCTATTAAGGGACCAGAAAGTAATTGAATATAGATCTTGTCTATTATTTGTGACAAATCTAGTAGTAAGAGTTAAAGTAGGAAAAATGAGCAAAATGAGTATGTTTATGGATATTCTTGTTATAATGAGTAAAAGAGTTTGTCTTAACCTAAAAGCAATGTATACAGCAGAAGTATTTTAAGCAGAAAAATGTCATGAAGAGTTTAATTATTCTGGAGGGCTAGAAAAAGACACTTCTATGGGAATGCTCAAATGACAAAGCATGTCTAGCTTGTGTTAAATTGCCCTACCTACTGGCTTAAATAATACCAAATACAGATTTGTTGAGATGTACATGGAGATATTTATCCACTCATCTATATATCTGTGTATCTATCCACCATACTGGATGGTTCAAATAGTACCATTAATTACCAACTCGTACCGTTAATTATTAACTCTGTACATCTTGGATATAGGAAAGGCCAAGAAGGAGTCAATGAGTGCATAGCACAGTAATTCTAGATCTATTTTTTTCCTGAAGGGTCACAGTCAAAGTTAAACTAAGAGAGAGAGGGAGATTGGACAGAAGAAGTACCCATGTGAATTGCTCTTATTTTTATGAGGTAGATCTTTGCCATGTGTTTGATAAAAAGTAACTACCAAGCTTGGGAAAATATTTCTGTTCTTTATGTATTCTATTCTGTGTTGAGATATAGGTGTACCCTCAGTATAACAAATTTTTAAACGTTTATCTAACCTGTTACGTGTTTAGATTGGGGAAGACTGGCATGATAGAAAGCATGAAAGAAAGAAATGGAAACTCTCTCAATCCCCCAGTTATAATTCATAATATACAGTTGAGGAAAGGCTGGTGTGAGACCATCCTTAAGTGAATTACAAAGTAGAGTCACAAATTAGGAGCAGGCCATGAAATGACTTCTAGATGCCTCTTGTATTGCTACCTCCTTACATGTTAGAAACGATCACATTTCAATATGTATTTGTTTATTTATACTCTGTCTTATTTCTCACAATTGTGATGTGGCATATTACAGAAACACAAACTACAAACTGATAAAATATAAATTAAAATGAACGAGAATCAGATTAGAACATGAATTAAGAATAATTTCCTGACTTAGAAATTTTATCACAATTAAGGGGGGTATCATGTCACACACAATTGCTACATATGAGGCTCAGATTAGGCTTTGATTATTCTGGTAGTCAAAATGAAAAAAGAAAAACAGAGTCTTTTTACATACTGCTCATTGCTAATAAAGAGGTTTGTTTCAGATCTCATGAATGAAACAAGCTTGTCCTGTCATGTAGCTGTAAAAACAAATACTGGTTTCTAGTATCTCTCTTCTAAACACAAAAGGAAAAAAGCAAAAAAAACCTTATCTTCTCACCCCTTTCTTTTCATTTTCAGAGCAAATTTTCTTGAGTTATTTAACGACAGTACTTTCTCAGACCCCTTTCTCCCTCTCCAATTGGGATTCCATTCTCTCCATTTTGTCAAGAGTACTTTTGCCAAAGTAACAGATGAAGAAGCCCTAAGCCCCCCTTTGCTTCTGGATTTTGACAATGTGAAAAGAATCTTCATATTTATTCAATGTCATTTTCAATTTCTGCAAAATGGGTGTAGTAAACTATGGTTATAAAATACAACCAGCTTTACATTTTATATCACTTTTGAGGAAAAAAGAAAGAAAATAAAATTGCAAATACTGGTAATGTCATATTAATGAAAAATTACATCTTTTGTGGACACAGTATATTTGCTGAGTGGTAAGAAAAAAACACAATTAATCCTATAAAGTTTTCTCAAATAATAATTATTTAGGGGCTCCTGAGTGGCTCAGTTGGTTAAGTGTCTGAATCTTGATCTTGGCTGAGGTCATGATTTCATAGTCTGTGAGTTTGAACCCCATGTAAGACTGCCTGACAGTGGGGAGCCTGCTTGGGATTCTCTCTCTTCCTGTCCCTCTGCCCCTCTTCTGCTTATGTGTGCATTCTCTCTCTCTCTCTCTCTCTCTCTCTAAAAATAAATAAACATAAAAATAAAAAATAATAATTATTAAAAAATAAATACCCATAAGCGCATTTCTTGGTATTACTCAAATGAACTGAAAGCTTATATCTACACAAAAACTTACATGTGGATGTTTATGTCAGCTTTATTCAAAACTGCCAAAACTTGGAAACAGTCAAGATGTCCTTTAGTAGGGGAATGTATAAAAAAAAAAAAAACTTGGCTACATCCAAACAATGGAATCTAATTCAGTACTGAAAAGAAATGAGCTATCAAGCCATGGAAAGATGTGGAAAAAA
Source organism: Neofelis nebulosa (assembly GCF_028018385.1). Lineage (NCBI taxonomy): Eukaryota > Metazoa > Chordata > Mammalia > Carnivora > Felidae > Neofelis > Neofelis nebulosa. The sequence continues at coordinate 205,739,912 of NC_080782.1, read as the reverse complement.
CTTAAGTGGATATTGCAGAGTGAAAGAAGCCAATCTGAAAAGACTACATACTGTATGATTCTAGTTGCATGACATTCTAGAAAAGGTGAAATTCTGGAAACAAAAAAAATATTGGTTGTCAGGAGTTAGGGGGCAAAGGTGAGATGAATAGGCAGAACACAGATTTTTAGGGCAGTGAAGCTATTCTGTATGATACTAAAACAATGGTTGCAAATCATTATATATTCATGAATACCTATAGAATATGCAATACCAAGAGTGAATATTAATGTAAATTATGGATGATAATATATTAATGTAGGGTCATTGATTGTGACAACTGCACTATATGGTGGGATCTTAATAGTGGGGGAAATTGTGCACGTGTTGGAACAGTAATATATGGGAATTCTTGGGACTCTACTTAATTTTGCTTTGTACCTAAAATTGCTCTAAAAGTAGTATTTATTAATTTTACAAATAACTGTAAGTGTAGAAGTTAAAAATATTCAATTTTCTAATATAATCTCAATAGTAAAACATGAATGTTATCTTTTACAATGAATGGGGAATGACTGAACAGAGGAAATGTGCCCGTTATGATAGAAGGCAAGTTTTTTATTCTGATTAATCTACTTATCAAGTTGCTGCTTTGAATCACTAGCACTAACCTTATTATTTTTTTTATGAGCTCTAAGTAAAGTACTTTACAACACACCATCTGTATGCTTGAACAGTTTTAGTTACAGGGGAATTGCTTCCTCTCAGTAGAAGAATATTTTTCTAATCTTAATCAGATCTGAGAAAAAATGTCATTTTTAAGAAACATTTTCCCTAAAACAGAAGAAGACACATGACTTCTGTGTTTCTAAATCCTGTACTGGTTCTCTTTGTTGGCCTTACACAGGTGATCACTTTCTCATTCTCAAATCATTATTTTCTGAGGTATTTTGCGTGTGTGTGTGTGTGTGTGTGTGTGTGTGTGTGTGTGTGCATGCGTGACACCACACTCCCCTACATCATTCTCTGCTTCATCTCAGTTTCTTTGGCTAGTTCCTTCCTTTCTTTTTGACCTCTAAACTTTGTAGTAATTCACAATTCTCTCACGCCATCCCTTTTCTTCTCTATTAGCATGTTTTTCTAACTAAGGCATCAGGTTATTGGTTTATACTCCACCTTTTTATCACTATTAAGTTCAAGACCCATATATGCAAATTGTGGCTTTACATTTTCACTTAAATGTCTACACTTCAAGTCAACTTTCTCTTTAGTCAGTCCTTCACATCTTATTAAGTGGTATCACCAATCAACCGGGTATCTAGGCAAAACCTAGGCGTCTTCCTTGCTTCCTTTCTTCATCTCATATCACATTCTTTATTCATTAGCAAGCTCAATCACTGCTGTATATAAAATATATCTTGAATCAAACCACTTTTGTTTCTACATTTGCCATTCAGTTTCAAATCTCTATCACCTCTAAATTGACATGTGTCAGTAGTAACTTCCTCAGTCCTCTTTTCTTCTACTCTCGCTTGTATAAAATCTATTATTCACAGAAAAACCAATTGAGTTATATTAAAATTGGAAATCAGATCTTGCCATGCCTCCTGCTGAAAATCCTCTATTGGTTGCCTATCTCATTTAGAATAACTTCCAAACTCTGTCAAGGTCTACAGTGTCCAAATTGATCCTCTCTCCATCAACCTCCAAGATTTTATCTTCTGACATGCTTCCCTCTCGACATTCTTATCATCTGTCTCATTCTGGGATTTGATAAAGTATTTTCCATATTTTAGTGACTTTTCACTAGCAGCTTCATTTGTTATCATGACTCCATGTTATTCAGGTCTCAGTTTAAATGTAATCTACGTAGGGATCTTGTCTTTGATACCCAATAAAGAGTATTATACAGTTATCATCTCTTCTTTATTTTTTAAATGTTTATTTATTTTTGAGAGAGAGAGAGCATGAGCAGTGGAGGGTCAGAGAGAGAGGGAGACACAGAATCCAAGGCAAGCTCCAGGCTCTGAGCTGTCAACACAGAGCCCAACCCGGGGCTTGAACTCTCAAACCACAAGATCATGACCTGAACCGAAGTTGGGATGCTTAACCCACTGAACCACTCAGGCACTCCTCTTCTTACTTTAAATGTTTGCATACCATCCTAAGACATGTTGTTATTTCTTTGCATCTTTTCCTTCTCTACAATTGGCTTCAATTTTACCATACATATTTACCAACATATTTCCAACATATTTACCAACATATTTCTGGTCTTATTTACTAACATATTTTTGGTGTAAAGCAAAGCACCTGGTCCCTAGGAAACAAATATTTGCTGAATAGTGAAGTGCATGCAAGACATTTTTCATATGGGAAGCATCATGGAACACTGATGTAAAGAGCAGTGTTCTCACTAAAACTCCCTCACAAAGATTGCTTTCAAAAGGATTATGTTGTGGTGGCTTTGTTTTGTTATGTTTATTTTCTTTGAGGACAGTAATTCTCTATGAAAGTGGAAGATAAAAACCAAAGCATCCCAGGAAGATTCCAGATAATGTGGTTTATATCATTAGTTATTGTTGGCTTGCCTTAATATTTGTAAGACCTACAAATATATAATCTATAGCCTGTAAAATTTTGGAGTCATGAAAGCTGACTACTAGTTGAAAACTAGTAACCTTCTCCTCACTAAAAACACAGACTCAAATACAGTGCTTGCTAAACTTTTCAGACTATTTCAGAGGATTCACACACCACACAATATACACCCACGGTCTTCTTGCTCTTGACGAACTCTAATAGGATCTAATAGAAAGAATAAACTGTCCTTTGATGTAATCCTCCATAAAGGGCATATCCTTTCAGAATAAAATTTAATGAGAATTTTAACACAGTCATCTTGAGGTTACATGATCTGTCAGGAGTCAAGGATACAGATGATCTGTGCTATTATTTACTGAGCATAGACCCACAGAAACAAGTGCAACATTTTTTTACCAATATCAAGTGACTTCACTGCAAAATTTATGTTAGACCTGAGACCTACAAAGAGAAATAAAAGACAGCTGATTCCTTGATAATTTGATAATATTTAAGTCAAAGTAGACATATAAACATATCACTTTCATATAATGAAGTACATGTAACAGTTGTTTATGCACAGGATATTTTAGTTAACACAGTGAATATATTGACTCAACCAGGATCATTATAGAGTGATTGGAGGTGTTCTCTGAAGTTCTCCTGAGATGAATATTTTTATTTTTATTTATTTTATTTTATTTTATTTTATTTTATTTTATTTTATTTTATTTTATTTTATTTCAGAGACAGAGTTAGGGAGAAGGGCAGAGAGAGAGAGAGAGAGAGAGAGAGAGAGAGAGAGAGAATCTTAAGCAGGCTCCAAGCTCAGTGCAAAGCCTGATGTGGGCCTCGATCCCACAACCTTGGGATCATGATCTGAGCCGAAATCAAGAGCAAGGTGTTCAACTGACAGCAACCCAGGTACCCCATGAGATGAATCTTTAAGTATACATTTAAAAAGGATAGAAGGGATACTTACAGAGGAGGATTTAGGATAAATTGAGTAGAGGAAAGAAAGATAGGCATATGGAATTAGAAACATTTGGTACTAGAAAATAAATTTAAAAGTCAAGACAGCAATGAATGGACTGGGAGATAAGTCACTTAAGAAGTTTAAGTAGGAATGGCATAGTCATAGTTGTATTTTAGATAGCTGACTCTGCCTGCATTTTGCACAATGGATTGGAAGCATGCATGCAGCTATTGTAATTAGGAGATGAATGTATTTGAGGTACATGGTAAATTAATTTGCTAGGACTACCATACCGAAGTATTATAGACTGGGTGGCTTACACAGAAATTTATTTTGTCACAGTTCTGGAGGCTGGAAATCCAAGATCAAGTGTTGGCAGAGTTGGTTCCACTCTGAGGTCTCTCTCCATGTTTCGCAGAGGATTGTCTTCTTCCGGTATCTTCCATGGTTTTCCCTATGCAAGTGTATGTATTAATTACCTCTTCTCATAAGGACACCAACCACTTTGAATTAGGGCCCACAAACAGACCTCATTTAACCTAAATTGCCTTTTTAAAGACTTTATCTCCAAATACAGTCACATTCTGAGAAACTGGAATTCACAGTTCAAAATAAGAATTTGGGGGGAGGACACAATTCAGCCCATAATGTACAGAAAGGAATTAATGTAATTACTTAAATGAGAGAAATATGGAATAATTATTTGAGGCTGGATACTCTTCAAAATTGTGATTATAAATTACACAATTCTCTTTCAATAGATAGTCGGGTTCCTATTTATCTGAAATCTTTGAGAAATATTACTTGAGCTTAATGTGTTTTCTAAAAGCAGGTGATGCTCACTATGAAACAGTAAAGGAAATGCTGAGTCATTTTAAAACCAAGAACCAGGTGAACTGACCAAAGCAATCCTCACCTTGGATGTATGTTGGAATCACAGAGAGAGCTTCAAAAAAAATATGGTTATCCCAGGGGTCTACCTCAGCACAATTACATACAAAACCATGGATAAAGCCTGAGCCACAGTAGTTTTAAAAAATATCCCTGGGGGCGCCTGGGTGGCGCAGTCGGTTAAGCGTCCGACTTCAGCCAGGTCACGATCTCGCGGTCCGTGAGTTCGAGCCCCGCGTCAGGCTCTGGGCCGATGGCTCGGAGCCTGGAGCCTGTTTCCGATTCTGTGTCTCCCTCTCTCTCTGCCCCTCCCCCGTTCATGCTCTGTCTCTCTCTGTCCCAAAAATAAATAAAAAACGTTGAAAAAAAAAAAATTAAAAAAAAAAAAAAAAAAATATCCCTGGAAGATCTCAACATGTAGTAAAAATTAAGAACCACTGGAATGGAGGAAGAGTGTAAGCAGAGGAAAAAAAGTAAAGGGACAGAGCAACTGGGGGAAAAAATGAAGCTTGAAGCCATGACATGATTTGAGTGTACAACTAGGAACTGAACGAACACAGAGCAAATTAAATGTAAGGGGCAGGACTTAAAGCAGACAGTCTATGCATTAGAGAGCGTAGTCAGGCAGAACATCACAAATATGGTGCTGTTTCTGTGACTATAACCATTGATGTCCTATAACCTCAGAACAGACTCTCTGAGAAGAAGCTTCCAAAGGCTTTTCATTAATGTGTGTGTGTGTGTGTGTGTGTGTGTGTGTGTGTGTGTGTGTGTGTAGGAGAGGGACAAATTGTGGCTGGGGTATAAAGATTAGACCGTTTAGTCTTCAGAGTTCAGTTTCCGTAATCAAAATTCACATACATGATTTTGTCACATGTATGTGTAAGAATGCATTGATGTTATGAGATTTTTAACATAGAAGGCTCTGAAAGTCTCAAGATACAGTTGCTGGGTTTGAGTCCCACATCGGGCTCCTCCCTGACAGCATGGGCCCTGCTTAGAATTCTCTCTCCCTCACTTTCTGCCCCTTCTGCACCCATTCTCTGTCTCTCTCTCTTAAAATAAATAAATAAAAATAAATTTAAAAAAAGATACAGTTGCTCTGGCTCAATAGCAGAAAAGTCTGTGTGGAGATGAACACTGCAAAACCAGGGGCTCAGAGGTGCCAACTGTCAAAAGCAGAGATGGAGCCTTTAACAAGGGATTTACAACCAGAGGAACAGAGGATGGGTATCTCAGAGGTCCCACAAGAGGACCCACAACCTTATACATCCTGCAAAGTCTAGCCTCACATGCAACAAGCCTGACTAGGGGAGAGAAGAAAACGTATTGATTGAGGTTTCATTACTTAATTGACTATGTGCATTGTAATTTGGGCATTATTACCAATAGGGATTTGTGTTAACTAAAGGAGACTAGAAAACTTATGGGACCTGCCCCAGTTTCACACAGAGGAAAAGGAAGAATGATTTTTATCTTTCACTCATGAGTTAAGAGAGACACCCTATGACCAAAAATAAATTGATTTAATGGTTATACTTAATTGGTCTATTTTACTTATAATAAGCAGGGGGAAAGGAGCACAGGGAAGATGCTGACTGAAAAAATCTCTCCTTCAAAACATTTGCAGACTATAGTTAGTTTCTAATGAACAGATAATAAGGATTTTAAAAGGTCTCAAGGATTCTCCTTCAGAAAATCCACTAGTACTGCAACTTCCCTTGTGATGGTCAATATCATTAAATGGATTAGAATAGGCCCCACTGAGAACAACTGTTATGAAAGGTAATTTAACATAAGGGCAGCAACATTCTGGAATGGAAACCTAGGCTCCTCAGAGATCTGTCTTCGTCTGGTTTGTTGGTTTGGATGGAAGGGATAGGCTAGGATGGGAGACAGTGCTTGACATTGAAAGGTCCTATAGTCCATATTGGTGTCTTGGTAATAGGTAAGCATAAATAGCTATAGTGTACTTTTTTGTTTATTGAAATCAAACCAGGAAACACCATTTTGTAAACACCTGTAAAGCCTGGCACAAAGAAGGGTCAACAGAGCATTGAATAAGCTTCCAATGAAGGGTATGACCAAGTTTTTAAAAATTTTTTGGTGTGACCGATTTTTAATATCAAGGCTATGTGGCGATAATAGCAATACCAATAGTGCTAGAAATACTAGTTTCCGTTTCCCTCACTTTGGAAGAAAAATTTACTTTTTGGATTGAATAACCCTGAATTTCTAGAATGTTTGGGGGACAAAGAAGCCTCATTAAAGAAAACGTAGACTTCTTGACAAGTTCGGTAAATGCGGACTCCAGCTATTAGTTGAAAAGAATAAAGAAATATACATGTGATGGCCTCACCGGATGCTGAAGCCTCCTCTAACAGCTACAAAGAGAAGGTGCAGTCATGTTAATCAGACCTTTTTAACGCCCCTTTTTTCCCCTGATGTATTTCCCACTTCAATTCTTTTAAATTTCTGTATATTTAAACAAACAGTTCTTTCCTTATTTTCTCAGTGGAAAGAGATAAAATTCTCTCAAAACCAAGTCTGACATGGAGCCACAGGCGGAAATGCCCTTTGTAAGGATAGTTCACACTAACAAAATAACTTTTTTTTCCTAAAAATGTGGTTTCATTACATAATACTGCAGCTTCTCTGTTCAAAGTTATACACTGATCGAAATACAATGTATTAGAGTCTTACCTAATGACCAGTCATTAATAGTTATATTATGGAATTGACAGTTTTAAGGAGAAGCTGATTTTGTGGTGTTCTATTACTATTCTCATAGTAGCTCAGAACATTCATGTGCAATAAAATCAGGTGACCTCTAACTCCCTCCATTTTTCTGTGTTTTATCCTTCCTCTCCACCTCCAAATTCTGCTGAGTTGGGACACTTCCTCCTGTTTCCATAGCTCCTACATTTCTACTGATATGCTCTATACCATGGTGCCTCAACTGGTGTCCTATGGAACCCAGCTCCTGGGGCACTAGGCAACCTTGAATCCATTAAGCTTTCTGCTTTTGCCGTTCTCACCTCCCTGTGGATATTCTTCAAATGCTGACTTCAGGCTAGACCTGCCACTCTCCAGCTTTCCTAAATCACCCCTGAGTTATCCGTGGTCTCAGTGGCTGCATCACCTAAATATTTTCATCCTTTCATATCTCTTTTTTCATTTCATTCAGTGCCCCACATCCTTCAGAATTGTAAGCATTCCTGAAATCAACAAAAATGTAAACATTCCACAGTGCTTCACATCAGAATCTTACGCGATATATTTTATTGCCCCTTTTTGCACTGTAGCCTACATTTCTCATTTATTTATTACATACTTTTATCATTAGTAAATCCTAATAGTTTAGCCCCGGCTTGAACTATTCTAGACTCATATTCATCATTGACAGCATTGATATATTCATATGAAGGAAATGTGAGTAGGCAGATTTTATCTGGATTTCAGCAAGGCAGTTGACAAAATAAATTAATCGATGTCCTTAAGGTCCTAAGTAAGTAGATTCAGAACAATTGGCAGAGCTAAAATGAGATGGATTTCAGTTTAATAAGTAAAAGGAAGTTGAACTAGTCATAAATGTAGAGATACTGTCTCACACTTCTAACTTCGAACGCCCTGCTTGCTCTTCCTGAACAGCTGCTACCTGGTTAGCTACTACTTAGTCTTCAAGGTTTTTTTGAGGGTCTTTTCCTCCAGAAAGCTGTTACTTATCCCCTTCTCTTCTGGTAAGGTAGTATTTTTTATTCTCTCATGACACTGCAGTTGTACTCCTATTAAGGCACTTTTCACATTTTATTATATGACCTGTTTATTTGACTTTAATTCAACCCCTTGTGATTGATTGTAATCAGTACACAATTGGGCTCTTAAAAAAACTATTAGTCTATCTGGACACAATCATCTGTTTTCCAAAGGGGAAGAAAAAGGAAGGGGAGTCATAGATGCATGTTAGGGGACAGCATAAACTCGAAAGCATCTGAACATGTTCTATTGGGAAAGGGATCTGAACTTATACTGGCCATACATAAATATTTTAAAAAGAATATTCTTTAGCAGTGATCACTAGCGATCGCGTTGCTTTAAAATTTCAGCATTAGTGTGTAAAAATTCTGCCCAGTGTATCAATAGAAACATTTACTCAATTGAGAATTAATTATGTAATATATTTTAATTGATACATGCCTTTACATGCTTATGGAAGCATCATAAAATTAATTTATCTGACTTATTGCAGAGATTGTATAAGAAAGTTTCGTGGATAGTAACAGTAACAAAAAATTAAATATTCTTTAAAACAGTGGAAGAAAAGAAAGAAAATTGTACTTTATATTATCTCAGTCTTCGATCTTCCTTTAAGAAAAGGCAGAAAAAGCCTTTAGACAGGACAAAAACAATGAAAAGATCGTGCAACTCCAAAAAGAAATATGTACATTGGTGGGGTACCTGGGTGGCTCAGTCAGTTAAACATCCGACTTTTGATCTGGGCTGAGGTCGTGATCTCACAGTCTTGGGATTGAGCCCCACATCCAGCTCTGTGGGGGTCTGCTTGGGATGCTCTCTCTTCCTCTCTCTTGGCCCTTCCCCTGCTCATGTGCTCTGTCTATTTATCAAAATAAATAGAAATTTTAAAAAAACTTAAAAAGATATGTATGTTGGCAATATAATATTTTTAGGTTTAAAAAGTCGGCTGATTTAGTGTAATGTCATGGTCACATATGCAAAGTAAGTGTGTTCCACAGCGTGACTGATATGCTCACTTAAGCTGTTTTAATGATTGATGTAGATCGCCTCAATAATGATTCAGTCCCAACAACAGATATCAATAATGAAGATAGACAAAAGAATTGATCCTTTTGCTTCAGTTTAGTTCATATGTAAATGTAACTTTATTTCTTAATTCTGAAAATGACAGAAGTTAGATAGTGCTACAGGCAGCATGGAGTTTTTGTAAGTTTATTTTGTGGAAGAATATAAAATTTTGTTGGTGGAATTGCAGTAGAGTGAAATAAAACATGTGAGAGAAATTAAGAAACATAGTTTCCTAATGTTTCTAGACCAAGCATAACTTGAAGCAGAAAATAAGATGATTGGTCAGAGTAAATTCCATATTTGCCACTTAATTCTAGTTCTAGTATATTCATCAAATATATTAGGGCTCTTAAATAAAACAAAACTTAGTGTTTCTAAATGTGACTTTATTTCTCACTCACACCATGATTTATACAAATAATTTAACCATTCTAGGCCTTAGTTTCCTTGTTTGAAATATGACAGTGTTTAGACTATCTCTGAGGTTCTTTGCAACTTTAATGTTCTCTATATTATATTTACCGAGTGTAATTTTACTAAACTTCAATAGCATCCCCTCTCTCACTGTCTCTTGAAATTACTTGAGGCATTGGTACATTTTTTTATGAATTATGTGTGAATTAGTTATATACTCTGATAAAGTGAATCTTCTTGTGAGTTAGGGCTTTATATGATCATCACAATGTCTTAATTATGTAAGAAATATGTTGAATGGTACCTTCCAAAAATACTTAGATACAATATTAATGAATGTGCAGATGGTTTTCTCTGAAACATAAGGTATAAATATATTATTTTTATTACTGCACTTTGGAAAACATAAAATAAAAAAGTCAGAGTTAAAAAAAAAAACTCCATGTTTACTGTTCCACATACTTGCTTTTCTCTATGCATATTTTTCCTTGTACATATATGATTGCTATATAAAGTTTAATACTAAGTATTAAGAATGCTAATACTTAGTATTATGCTAGTATACTAGTTTAATTAGATATGCTAATACTTAGTATTATGCTAGTATAGTAATTCAATATGCTACTACACATTCGTGTATTAATATTTTTTCAACTGAATTTTATAAGTATTTTCTAATGTTATTCAATTTTTTATAAGTATTAGGAGCAGCATAATATTTTATCATATTGTATAACAATCATTCATGTACTTTTAAATTTTAGGCTTTTTTTTCCTACTTTCTATATTAGAACTGATGTTGTAATAAACATTTGTAGATGTCATTTACAAAGAATTACCCTAGAACGTGAAAGATCTGTAGCTTCGACAAAATCGCCTTACTCAATGGAGCCACTGATTACCTTCTCCCAGCTCTCCTAGGCTCATGATGCCCCAGCCAAAGTTTCTTACATCTTTTCTTCTAGGGAGCTAGAAGAAATATAATATATCCCAAATGATATATTAACAATGTCAGTCGTTACTCTCCCACACAAAACAAAGTAACTTCAACAACAAATCCTTTGCCTGGATGCCTGTGTCCACCCTCCCAACCCCCATATTGATATATTGAAACCTAAGGCCCAGTGTGATAGAATTAGGATGTGGAGCCTTGGTTGGGGTTTAGGTTATGAGAACAGAACACTCATAATGGGATTAGTGCCCTAGACAGCTTCCTTGCACCTTTCACCGGTGAGGTTACATTAAGCAGATAACACTCCATAAAGAAGCCAGCTCTCACCAGACACTTAATCTGCTAGAATCTTGAACCTGAACGTCCCAGACTCCAGAACTTTGAGAAATTAATTTCTGATCTTTATTATTAGGGAAGCCTTTCTTTATCTCCATTTTTAAGTTTTTATAAATGCCTTGTGCTTTTGACTTCTAGAACTTAGTAGTGTCTCTCTAGTGCTTGCATAGCTATATTTATCTCATTAGAGTAGCTTTATGGGAACAATGATGGCGTGTGTATGTCTCGCTAACTGTTGTATCCCCATTGTTCAGCAAATGGTTTGTTACATAGCAGTTCATTCATCATTTTCAAAGAACATTTTTATATTTATGAAATATTTCCATAAATTTATTACTATCATCCTTTTTATAAGTACAGATTCTCCAAGACAGTATCAACAAAGAGAGGTACCTGGGTGACTCAGTTGGTTAAGCGTCTGACTCTTGATTTTGGCTCAGGTCATGATCTCATGGTACATGGGTTCGAGCCCTGTGTTGGGCTCTGTGCTGATACTGGGGAGCTTGCTTGGGATTTTCTCCCTTTCTCCCTCTCTACCACCTCCCCACTCTCACTCTCTCTCCTTCTCAAAATAAATTAGTAAATAAACTTGAAAATATATATATTTAAATTTAAAAAAGAGTATCACCAAAGAAACAAAACAATAACAGAAAAACACAGGCAATGGAAAATACATATGAAAATATACAATTAAAGGTATAACATCCACGTAAGATCCAACCACATAACAGATGTATAGTGTGTGGTGAAGTTTTATGGTAAGAAAAGAGAGACCCTATGGGGACAAAACTAACCAAAATGAGGACATTTTTAGCAGGAAAAAAACTAAAAATGATAAAGGGCAATGAACATGAAGAAATGAATTTTGGAGCACGGAGATTTTTCTTTTTTTAATTTTTTTTTAACATTTATTCGTTTTGGAGAGACATAGCACAAATAGGGGAGGGGCATAGAGAGAAGGAGGCACAGAATCCAAAGCAGTCTCCAGGCTCTGAGCTGTCAGCACAGAGCCTGATGTGGGGCTCAAACTCATGAACCATGAGAGATCATGACCTGAGCCAAAGCCAGACGCTTAACTGACTGAGCCACCTAGACACCCCATATTGGTCTTAGTAAAGAGTTGTTGGTGCAGTTTGGAAAGGTAGGGAGAATGGAATATTGAAATATCAAGTTAGATAAGGATATAAAGAATGCTAGATATTGTTCATTCATTTATCCAGTATGAACTTCTTAAGTATCTCTCATTTCACATACTGTGAGAAATTTGGGTTACTATAAAATTTAAAGCAATTAAATTGTCTTTAAAATCTCACAGCTTAGTATTTGGCTAAGTTTCATAAATGAACATAGTTTGTTATCTCCTCAAGAGCTGAGGAAGGCTTACACATACTCTGTAACAATACCTCAGTCCCCTTCACTCCTTCCCAACCAATACCTGTAACACTGCGTAGAGGGAAAACTAACTTCCCAAACCACTTTCTCAACACAAATAAAACAACTACAAATTGAACAAACGAAGGAGATAGATTGGTAGTGCTGAGACAGTTATAGGACAATTATTTTGAAATTTGAACAAAGATACCAGAGAAACCATCCATTATATCATCCTTTATGCATAGGAGAGGGGATCTGAAAAAAAGCATTCAAAAGTGAAAATTGTATCATAAAAACATGCCTGTGAAATGACACAAATATTCCACAGAGGTCAAAGAAATTCACCTGTCAACTGTATACATTAAAACTGGTCTAAGAAAGCTTTTGTAGCAAAGACCACATAGTGTCCTCAACACGTGCCTTCAATTCACCTCTGATTATAGCTCTCCCTGTAGGGGATGGTTCTATAAAAGGTTAGATTCACCTTACAGCTGACAGGTTTTCATGTGAGTGAAGCGCCTGGGTGTCATTCTGCATTCTGCCCCAGGACCTTCCGCAAACTCACAGAAATTTCTTCTGCCTGATGCCTTCCTCGGTTTCTAGATCTCAGACACTTCTTAAACCCTGAACTCATTGATTAAAAGGGAGACTAAGTCTTTCCTGGGAAAAAGTCTATGAAATCATTGCAAGTTCTATGCCTGCTCCTGGAAGGCTATAGAATTGTGGTCAGCTCATGCATAGTTCACTCCTCAGTTCTGACCTCGGGGAGTCCCTTTCCTGCACATCCTTCAGTCCAGGGCCCATTCCCCTGCACCTGGCAGGGCCTCTGGGGCTTGGCACTGCAGAACTGTGACTCCAGGGGGGAGAGGGAGATGTGAGGTACTCACCAGCATTGGGGTTTGGGTGACAGGTGGTGTGAGCCAGATTCCGTAAGAGCAAATCTGAGAGGAGGGGCCCGTGACACCTGGGGCATCCAGATGTTTCTCATCCTAGGAAGTCCATGCTCATTCCCTATAAATTTCCAGAGATCTCGCGAGATCCAGCTTTCTCTGGAATGAGAAAGGTTTGGAAGTCCTGGTTACAAGCTGGTGCATTCTTCTCCAGAAATTGGTAAGTTCACAAATAACCACTTTCTTTATAGGGATCTCAAATCTCAGGGTCACTATCCACCTACCAGGGAGGAGGCAACTAGGGGACAGGTCCTTATGCTTCTGAGTCTGTGTAATTATCCAAATTAACCAAACTACTTGGAGCTAGCAAAACCTACCCCATTTACTATACATAAGCTGCCCCCTATATTTCCAGGTTGCTGTTGCTCCCTTCAGTGCTACAACCGTCTTTGTGGCCCTGTCCGGTGTTGTCTCCTTTAGAGCTCTAAGTAAAAAAAAGTTACGCTTTTCATGTATCCATGCCACTGTATTGGGTCCCATGATTAAAATAAGCTTTAAACCTTATAAAACAATGGTCTCAGGAGGATGCAGTAGCCATGATTGTGGTCTCTTGGATAGCTTCTTGGGTTTCTGCTCTTGGCTGCCTACTTTGTTCCAGACCACTGTGGCTTACTGGGGAGCTTATGGTTTAGAATTGTTCTGTGGCTTTCTGATTTCCATGTGTCTCCTTATAGACATTTCTTCAATGGTGGAATTTTCAAGATAAACAGTGCTAATTCAATAAGTACTAGCTCGTATGTGAACTGATTTAAGGCAATAGGAGGGATAGGCTATTTGAGCCATACTTTCCAAGGTAGGGCATTTGTGTTCAGGAGTTTTGCAGTCAGGTATGTGTTGGGGAGACAGCTTCCAGAAGCTGTCACTTTCTATGTAGTGATGATGATGATGATGATGATTTGGAACAGAACTCTGGTTTTCCCATTTGTTGCTGGCAAATCCTAAGTAGGAAGATCTTGTTTGGACTTTGCAGGGTAGAGAAATGGCACCTTGGCCTCATTGTCCATGTTGCTCATGTTGGGGGAGCTGCCTAACCATACTGCATTACAGCAATGAGTTATTAGAAGGATAGAGGAAGCTGTATGTGGCAGATATGGGGGATGGGTTTGTTAACTCCTAATGAGCCGTATCCAGAATGTGGGAGAGAATGGAGAGCCACATTTGCTATGTAAAAGAGTAGGTGTTCCTGATAACCACAATTTCACCTATATTTTTTAATATATATTATAAAATATCTTAGGGGCACCTGGGTGGCTGTCATTTGAGTGATCAGCTCTTGATTTCGGCTCAGGTCATGATTTCACAGTTCCTGGGATTGCTCCCTGTGTTGGGCTCTGCACTGACAGAGAAGATCAGATCCTGCTTGGGATCCTCTTCCTCTCTCTCTCTGCTTTTCTCCCTTTCTCCCTCTCCCGATAGATAGATAGATACATACATACATACATACATACATGGATACATACATACATACATACATACATACATAGATCTTGGAGCACCTGGGTGGTTTGGTCTGTTGAGCATCCGGCCATTGATTTTGGCTCAGGTCATGATGCCATGGTTGTGAGATCTAGCCCCTCGTGGGGCTCCATGCTGGGCATGGAGCTCCCTTAAGGTTCTTTCTTGCCCCCTCTGCCCCTCTCCCCTGCTCACTTGTTCACGTTCTCTCTCTCTTTCTCTCTCAAAATAAATAAACATTAAAAAAAATCTTAATTATGAAGCCACCTCACAATATCATTCTTTGAGGAAGTATTCATACACTATTTTTATAAAAGAACTTTTGTGAGCTTCTTCAGAGCAATAATATCTTAATCCTGTTTAAAAGTAAATAAAAAACAGTGAATTCATATGTTGAGAAAAAGTATAGATCTGTGGCATCTGTGCAATTGCCTTAAAATATTTCATAGAATGAAAAATATAGGAAAAATAAATGGAATACCTATCTCATAAGTCACTTAAAGCTAACTCACGGACTCTATTTTCCAATATACTTGGGGAATAGGTCCAGCATTGAAACTGTCAATTTCATTTTATGTGTATGTTGACTAAATACATTCACAAAATTTGTTTGGGGTTGCTTTGCACCCAGACAATTTCTCTTGGAGCTCTTCATTCAAATCATGTGGGAGTAAAATTTAACCTGCCAAAATATTATTGCAACCCTGTGAATTACATTTGTACTTTTCAGTTACTTTGTCTTGTGAATTTTCTTTAGGTCACTGTAAAAACAAAAAAAGTAATTTTAAGCTAAACTAAAATATCTCTGTATAATTGTGTAAAAAAAAAATGCTGTAATCACATTCAGACAGTTACCTTTTATCAGTCCCTGA
This sequence comes from Neofelis nebulosa, assembly GCF_028018385.1. NCBI lineage: Eukaryota > Metazoa > Chordata > Mammalia > Carnivora > Felidae > Neofelis > Neofelis nebulosa. The sequence goes on along the minus strand of NC_080782.1, from coordinate 205,724,306 downwards.
AGTTGGCCAGATGATGGGATCCTTTCTCTGTGATCTACCAACTATTCCATTTCACACTACAATTTAGTCCTGCCGTATTCAGAGTAATTTCCACAACTGTTAAAAGCCCCATATAAGCAGAAATAGATGGTACTTTTTAAAATAAGCTGCTTATTATGTGATCTCTTTTAAAGACCTCTTTAATGTGTTTTGGGTTTTATTGGTTATTTATTTTTTGTTGCTTTCTTTAGTATGTTTTATGCTGACTTACTTCACTAGGGACATTTAAAATCCTGCATATTCCTTGAAATTCCTTGTATTTTGCTGGGTATCAGAGCAACTATAATCTTAGCTTAATTGGAAATATGGTGCAAATTTTCTGGACATAATCACCATAATAACGTCAGCTGAGGAAATAATACTTATTCAAAGTTTGGGTCCTACTCATTCTTAGCAAAATATGACAAGACACAAATGACATAGAATGACCTACCCTAAATTAAATGATTTTATGATATTATTTTCTTTAAATAACATAAGCTAATACTAGGAAGAATAAAATTAGATATTCAGGTGGCATCTATGTATCCTAATGCTGTGAATATTTGAATGTATCTAGTTCATCTTCTACTGACTGGTATTAGATTCCTGTTGCTATTACGTTTTCTTCCATATGATGTTGTGGCTTCTCTATGTAAAATAAAATTTTCAAAGCAGATTGAGCTCTTGCTAAGGAATTTTTCATTAAATTAATATTTTGAGTGATTTTTATTTGTTAGAAAATGAGTTATCCCTGCCTTGTTTGGTACTGTATTCTCAACCTTTAACAAAATATTCTGTTCAGGTCAGAATCACTTTAAATATTCACTTTATTAAATAATAGTGAATAAGTGAGAGAGCTTTGGTTATTTTTTAGTCAGTTGGTCAGGTTGTGAGCACAGTCTTAGCCTAATTTCAATACATTTTGAGATTATTTCAGAAGCACCTTCAAGTGGAAGATGTGAGTATGTCATTTAAAAAATTACTTGAAAGAAATGTGTCCTCTAAGATGTCATCTTTGAAATGTCAGTAAACTCGTCTAAAAATATATATTTAAATTGTTTTTACTCAAAGCACAAGTCAAAAGTGTTTCAAGTCTTTATTAAAAAGTAATCATAATGTAAGAAGCTGTACGTTTCACTTCAGAGGTTCCAAACAACATAAATTATACACAGAGCAAATGTAGCATTGCAACTACTTTTGGCTCAAACTCAGAACTTCTATACAGTTGGATAGTTGAATGGAGTATTTCAAATGATGGTAAATCAAAATCCATTAGACTCTTGAAAACAAAAATGCAGCAATCTGCTAATTATAATAGAACTGCAATAAACTTTACTTATAAATTAACTGTTGCAGTGATAAATATACTGACATAGAACATTAATGAGATTATGAAATGCTATTATAAAAGATGAAAATGTCATTAAATAATTTATTTAAAAAGGGAAGAAAAAATACTGTAGTAACATAGAAACCAATGTTTGCCCTCACTTATGTATGTATGTATGTATGTATGTATGTATGTATATATGTTTATTTTTGAGAGAAAGGGAGACAGAGTGCAATCAGGGGAGGGGCAGAGAGAGAGGGAGACACAGAACTTAAGCAGGCTCCAGGCTCCCAGCTGTCAGCACAGAGCCTGACATGGGGCTTGGACTCACGCACTGCGAGATCATGACCTGAGCAGAAGTTGGAGGCTTAACAGACTGAGCCACCCAGGCACGCCTCCCCTCATTTATAAATGCTCAACTGAATACAGGTTTACCAATAACATTCTATTCCTTTAGTCACTGTTTTTTAATATGGGACTACTTGTACACCAATCAACGTATATTGTATTTTGCTATTTTTTTTCTTGAGGATATTTTGTATGTAATTTTAATTAATATGATAAAAGACAATTCTGAGTCCATATCTGTCAATCCCTGATCCAGGATTAATGTTTTGAGAGATTTAGACATCTTGACTCTTCCTTCTTTACTCTCTAGACAAGTTAGTATCTTATATACTGGAAAATATGGTGGTAAATAACATACAAGTTAATTTGTAAGTACTAATAAATTTTATATTAATTTTGAATGTTTTTTATTAAAACACAGAAGACAAAGTACTATCTTTAGAAAGCGTAGTTTGAGCCACAAGTGCTTCAGGAGTCTGCAGGATGGTTGGGTTAACGAGGAGTGGCCTTTTCAAAGGGGTAGAATGATCTTGAGGGAAAGAAAAATTAAAATTTAAAAATTCTTTATTGAGTAGGGGCGCCTGGGTGGCGCAGTCGGTTAAGCGTCCGACTTCAGCCAGGTCACGATCTCGCGGTCCGTGAGTTCGAGCCCCGCGTCAGGCTCTGGGCTGATGGCTCGGAGCCTGGAGCCTGTTTCCGATTCTGTGTCTCCCTCTCTCTCTGCCCCTCCCCCGTTCATGCTCTGTCTCTCTCTCTGTCCCAAAAATAAATAAAAAACGTTGAAAAAAAAAAAATTTAAAAATAAAAAAAAATTCTTTATTGAGTATATAATAAGTTGTTCTGCCTTTCAATCTGGTAAAATTAGGAAGACCCTAACTAACCTAACTACAAGTCCTCTTCCCTACTCTGCTCCCATGGAGAAGGTACCCTGGTCACATGGACTGGTTGTAGTTCCTACTATCCTGATAGCAGGTTTCAGTTTTCTGCCAGCCTGCAGAATTATTCAAGCAAGCCAATCACATCCTCTCATAGAAATAAAGGGGCACTTTCACCTCTTGATCCTACAAAGCCTGACTCACACAGTCCCTTGTTGTTGTGTTTACTCTGTTCCAGAGTGCAGTCCTGAGTTCCTACATGGTCTGCAATGTCCTCTGTCCTTGAGCTGTGAGTACCTGTGACTGATAAACTTCTGTTGCCTTCATCTGTCCAGTGTTGGATGCTGTGTGTTCAGACATCCACATAATCCTACAGTGGGAATCTCTCCCTCACCAGTGTGGTCAAGAGGAGGTGATTAAAACCTAGACCAGGGAAAGCACTTAGGTTTTCATTACAGAGAAGCTATAAATAAGGGGAGTCGGGTAAAAAGGAATTTTAGACTCACAGTGAGCTCCAAAGAAGTATGAAGATTTTTGTTAGAATACTTTATAAAAAAATGTAGAGAAAAGAAAACATGACACATTCCAGAAACTAAAATAAGTTTAATATTGATTATAAGATAAAGCAATGTAGAAAATTGATCTGAAGCAGTCCAGAAATGTGCTGTGTTCTGAAATACCCTGTAAGCTATATTAAGGAATTGTACATAATTCTAAATGCACCCAAACCACTAAAGGAATATGATATTCTCAAATCATATTTCTCATAACCATGCTCATGGAAGCTTGAAGAACTGAAGGAAGGAAACTGAAGGAAGAATACTCAAATGACGCTTGTTGGTGATGATTATTTTGACCATATGGCCTACAAGGATATTGACATTGATGGAATCCATTAATGTTATTCACATCTTTTCACTTTTACTTATTCTCGTGTGTTTTTGCACACATGTATGTTCATGTATGAAGTTCCATACACCTCTGTTACCTGGTAGATTTTTGTATCCACAACAGTCAAGATACTGCACAGTCTAACACTACAAGGATTCCTCATGTTATGCTTGTAAAACCACACCTGTATCATTCCCACCCCCTTGTCACCCTTTCACTTGTACATCTTTTTTTTGTGTGTTTATTTATTTTTGAGAGAGAGAGACAGAGAGCAGGGGAGGGGCAGAGAGAGAGGGAGACAGAATATGAAGAAGGCTCCAGGCTCTGAGCTGTCAGCACAGAGCCCGAAGTGGGGTTCCAACTCAAGAACCGCAAGATCATGACCTGAGCTGTAGTCGGTTACTTAACTGACTAAGCCAGCCAGATGCCCCTCACTTGTTTATCTTTTTAAAATGGTCTATTGCAGAGTTAAACTTAAAACACATTTTCCAAAGATACATAAAACTTATGAATTTAGGGCATATATTTCTTTTAATCTTCCCATATTGCTCCAAATGTCAGCAGATAGATGACATTCTTCATATATGTGGGAATGCACATACCCTTCTATTTATCTATCAATGTGAAAAGAATCAGATTCAGCAGATAGTTTATCATTCATTGGTTAAGCAAGGAAAAAAAAAACCAGTTCATAGATAAAACAGGACAAGAAAGAGTAGAGAAAAAGGGAAAAACCTAAAAAAAATCATGTAACCTCACATGTTGAAAAGATAAAACAATGGCATTGAAATCTGGGAATCAATACTCTAATTTTAAAGAATACTAACTTTAGGTAGGGAAGCCATGGCAACAATATAAAGAATAAGGGGGATAAAGGGGCGCCTGGGTGGCGCAGTCGGTTGGGCGTCCGACTTCAGCCAGGTCACGATCTCGCGGTCCGTGAGTTCGAGCCCCGCGTCAGGCTCTGGGCTGATGGCTCAGAGCCTGGAGCCTGTTTCTGATTCTGTGTCTCCCTCGCTCTCTGCCCCTCCCCCATTCATGCTCTGTCTCTCTCTGTCCCAAAAATAAATAAACGTTGAAAAAAAAAAAATTAAAAAAAAAAAAAAAAGAATAAGGGGGATAAAAAAAAAAAAAAACCCAAAAATCAAAAACAAAACTTCTCTCTGGACTGAAGTTCTGTTTGGGCTGAAATAGGTGCATGTGTATGTACTGAATGACCTAGAATCAAATATTAGCCTCCCCAAACCTTACATTTAATTGAATATATTAATTACCCTGTTATAATCAGTGGATGACAGTGCAGCATTTTAAAACTAGGGGGAAACACTTTTCAAGTGTTGAACTGATAATTTTATAACATGAAAAAGTTAAAAGGTTTTCATCCTGATTTACAGAGACACATCTAATCTCTTCTATAATCTGTAATTTCTTTTTAACTAATAGAGAACAGGTATGATGCTTATTTTGTAAAGTAAAGCCAAAAGATGAGTGCCTATTTGGAGAACATTCAGGTTAAGATGCAATGTCATTCTAAAAATAGGTTTCAATATGCAAGCCCTTTTATAACTACACACAGTTTGTTCACTGCAGTGGTTAGAGCAGTTCCCAACATCATTTATAATGGAAATAAAGTAGCACACATTTTACCTTA